>NW_024543068.1:44117500-44717500 GCF_018167655.1 Microtus oregoni | reverse complement strand
TTTGACCAGATTCCTCTTTCTTATTCTCTACTCTTCCTGTGAATATACTTCCTCTTACCAAATATCTCTTTTAGTTTTTATGTGTTATACTTTAAACAGAGATTATAAATCAGCTAACTATTATAGTAGCATCTGTAGCACATTTGTTTTTTCCATCCATAGACTGAGGGATATTCAGATTGCTTCTATTTCTTGACTTATTAGAGACTCTGTGATCATGGAAGGACAGACATCTCTTTCAAAGACTTGTTTGCTGTATTTGAACATATAGTACTTAGCTACATAAAGAATGGAAATTTATCATTTTCAATAATATATATGAGCTGGTGATAATCACACTAATATAAATTGAACAAGCAGATAAAGGTAAGTGCTGATTTCAAACATATTTGGAATCTAAAGAAAGTCAGTTGGTTTTAAAGAATTTGAGAGTATAGTTGTAATTATCAAAAGATAGTTTCAAGATATTCTGTCAGACTACCACATAGAACACTGACTATAGATAATAATAAACTAGTACCCAATATAAATAATAATAAATCTTTGCAGAGGTATAGTAACCAAACTTAAAATTATATAAAGGACACATGCTACTTCATCAATATGTCCATGTTTTCTTATTTGTTTTTAATGAAGTAGTTGAGAAACTTAAGAGCAAATAAGTGTGGGACTGGAGAGAAGGTTCACAGACTAAGAAAGCTTCTTGCTTTTGCAGAGACTATGAGTTTGATTCTCAAGAATCACATTAGGTTTCTGACAGCCACCTCTTACTCCAGACTTACAGCTTCATGTGTAACCCCACATATGTCCACAACCATTCACTCACATATATGAACAAGTACACATAAAAAATTAGTATAATGAATAAATGAATACAAAAATTAAAATGTTCATGTATCATTTTGATGCTGAGAATCACTTCTGTTCAGCAGCTACCAAAGAAACAGATCCTTGGTTCTATGATGCCTAAGGCGGGATACTGTTGACAGCCCAAGTGATTGTATTGGTAGTTTTTTCCTAACAGTTTTCAGGATAGAGCCCATTCTGCCAATAGTCTGCTTTTACCCAAAAGTCATTTTTTCCTACTCCATGAGTATGAGATTATAAAGAGGCTGCCCTCAGCTACTCCATGTGCAGCAAATTTTTCCACAGCAATGGAAAATTGATATACCCGAGCTTATAATTACAAATCTAAATAAACACAATTAAAAGTAAAGGCAATTTAAAAACATAATTTTTAAATTTTTTTATTTATTTATTTTTTTTGGTTTTTTAATAGATTTTTTACTGAGATCTACATTTTTCTCTGCTCCCCTCCCTGCCTCTCCCCTCCCTTCAACTCCTCCCCCCAGGTCCCCATTCCTCTAATTTACTCAGGATATCTTGTTTTTTTTTCTACTTCCCATGTAGATTAGATCTATGTAAGTCTCCCTTAGGATCCTCATTGTCTAAGGTCTCTGGGATTGTGGTTTGTGGGCTGGTTTTCTTTGCTTTATGTTTAAAAACCACTTAGAGTGAGTACATGTGATAAGTGTCTTTCTAGGTCTGGGTTACCTCACCCAAAACGATGTTTTCTAGCTCCATTCAATTGCCTGCAAAACTCAAGATGCCGTTATTTATTTTCTGGAGTGTAGTACTCCATTGTGTAAATATACCACATTTTCATTATCCATTCTTTGGTTGAGGGGCATTTATGTTGTTCCTAGGTTCTGGCTATGACAAATGGAACCGAATTTAAGAGCCAGATATTAATCCACACGCCTTCGAACACCTGTTTCTTGACAAAGAAGCAAAATATATCAAATGGAAAAAATAAAGCATATTTAACAAATGGTGCTGGCGTAACTGGATATCAACATGTACAAGAATGAAAATATATCCACATCTATCACCCTGCACAAAACTCAATTCCAAATGGATCAAGATAAAGCCAGCCACTCTGAACATTATGGAAGAGAAAGTGGCAAGTACACTTGAACGCATTGGCACAGGAGACCACTTCCTAAATATAACCCCAGCTGCACAGACACTGAGAGAAACAATTAATAAATGGAACTTCCTGAAACTGAAAAGTTTCTGTAAAGCAAAAAACACAGTCAACAAGACAAAACAACAGCCTACAGAATGGGAAAAGATTTTCACTAACCCCACATCAGACAGAGGTCTGATCTCCAAACTCTATAAAGAACTCAAGAAATTGGTCATCAAAAAAATAAATAATCCAATACAAAATGGAGTACAGATCTAAACAGAGAACTCTCAAAAGAGATATCTAAAATGGCTGAAAGACACTTAAGGAAATGTTCAGCATCTTTAGTAATCAGAGAAATGCAAATCAAAGCATTTCTGAGATTCCATCTTATACCTGTAAGAATGGCCAGGATAAAAAACACTGATGACAGCTTATACTGGAGAGGTTGTGGGGTAAAGGGTACACTCCTGCATTGCCAGTGGGAATTCAAGCTGGTAAAGCCCCTTTGGATGTCAGTGTGGTGATTTCTAAGAAAATTAGGAAACAACCTTGTTCAAGACCCAGGAGTACCACTTTAGGATATATATCCAAAGAATGCTCTATCATAGTGCTCAACTATGTTCATTGCAGCATTGTTTGTCATAGCCAGAACCTACAAAAAGATAAAATTTTTAAGGCACTATTTTGCTTGACTTTAAGTTTTGTTAGTTATTAATGGAATAACAAGAAAAATATTTTATGGTTAAAAATTACTATTTATAGAAATGTTTGTATATAATGTTAGGATAAATACAATTCTTTGATTTAAACAATATTTTATGGCAGTTACTAACAAGTGGGGGAGACAGAAAAAGTCACTAAATCCTCCTTGTGAACTTGTGTAATGGAGACTGCTCCAGGACCCTAAAGAATGCTTACATCTACCTACCCACGCCATCCATCTCACCTCATTAGCATCACATCACCACTGTCTGTAAAGTTTTCTACAGTGAACTTTGATATGATTGTTGTTGTATGGTGTGTGAACTTTTAAGCCAAGCTTCATGCACTTAGCACAATATTTTCTACATTAAACTTTATACAGCTAGGATTGTAATTGATGGCAAATTAAAGATTCATGCACTAAGTGATTACAGGATTATTTATTTCCCAAAACTGCTGTACATCTTTCCATTTTGCCAATAGTGTATTAAGATTGTTATATCTCCAATTCTGAACCTAAACTTTTATTAGAGTGATCAAATTTTGTTTTTCACTCTGGAACTGGTTCATATGTTGTTATATATACAGAGTCATTTCTGATTCAATAACAAAACACATTTTACTCTGAACTTTCAATAGTTTTTATTCATTTCTTAGGGCTTATATGCTTTTCTGGTTAGATCCTTGTTATACAACTTATTGTCCTACTAGGCTTTGGTATTCTTATAACAGGGCTTGTATCTAAACCTAATATCCTGCAATTCATCAATACATTCTCTGGCATGAGCATAAGAAATCCAGACAATCTCTGCTGAATACTCTATATTAGAAAAATTATCCGACAATATATTTCAATATAATTAATAGTTGATGATAGTGTCTGTTAGCATTAATCTAGGGAGTTTTTATGCCTTATTTGTATTTGCATAGGAATAGTAGAATTTCCGATTTGTGTTACCACAAATCATAATCTCTTAGGATGAGTGTAGCTGATTGTTTTTTACCCTTTCCTCTTTCAAGGCCTGCCACCCAGCTCTAAAATAAACTCATTTAGACTTACTCATAAATGCCTGGACTTAGCCCGACTTGTTTATAGCTAGCTTTTCCTAACATCAATTATTTTGTCTTTCTTTTGTTTCTGGGCTTTTACCTTTCTCTATTTCTGTACATCTTTTTTCTGCTTCTTACTCCATGATGGGCTGTGTGTCTGAGTGGCTGGTCCCTGGTATCTTCCTCTCCTTTTCTTGCTGTCTCGCTTCTCTTTTTCTCCTTCTAAATATTCCTTGCCTGGAAGTCCTGCCTATTGCTCTCCTGCCTAGTTATTGGCTGTTCAGCTCTTTACTAGACCAATCAAGTATTTTGGTCAGACAAAATAATACAGCTTCACAGAGTTAAACAAATGCAGCATAAAAGAATGCGACATATCTTTACATCATAAAAAATGTTCCACAGTATAAAAGAAGGTAACATATCCTCAACTAATATTCCACAATATTTCCTCCTTTTGTCTAAATAAAAACGAAAGGTTTTAAGGTTAACATAGTGAAACTATATACAACAAAAAAGTTATAAGGTATGATTTGTAACATTTACAGTATTCAGCTCATTTTTATTTCACAAACCTAGAGAAAAGACTCCATTATCAATCTTATCTTAATAATTCCAAAGTCTTATATCTAATTTACTTTCTAATGTAACAAGAAAAACTGTAAATCTATTTAGTCTTTAACTCCATTAAAGACCCCAGAAGAATGTAGTATTACCTAACAACAGAGGCATCAGACAGCCTGGACATCCACACAAAGCTACTGTGGAATGCTGGGGTATCCATCTTTGGCCTGCTGACCTAGACTATCCAGCAGACTTTTCAGTGAATCAGAAAGTTTGAAGCACTGTCCTACCTTGTTTTGGGAAAGTTCATTAGTCTTTTACCAGTCATTTGTCAGCAGTCATTGCAAGAGCAGTGTCTTTGCCCATTATCTATCCTTGCCTCATG
This sequence comes from Microtus oregoni, assembly GCF_018167655.1. Lineage (NCBI taxonomy): Eukaryota > Metazoa > Chordata > Mammalia > Rodentia > Cricetidae > Microtus > Microtus oregoni. Next base: position 44,712,830 of record NW_024543068.1, on the reverse strand, counting down.
GAAAGCAAACTCCATAAGGAATTTCTTCAATGCCTCTCATTTTCTCTAAAGTAAATTTGAACTGCCAGGAGCAGGCATGTCTCACTGTCATGAAAAACCTTAAGTTATTAAACATCTTAAATGCAATATTCTGTGTAGGATTTTAAAGAGATTGAAAATCATCTGTCTAAAATATATCTGTTTAACATGAAAACATGCCTAATATGAATATAATTTTGATTATTATAGATTAACTACTAATCTCATTTCTTAATTATACATTGCATTTTATTTGTTCTTATAATATGCATCATTTTGAAACTAGCCAGCAGAATTTAGCGTAAATGTTTTCTTTTTTAATTGATTTTTATTTTAAATGACCTGCATAAGCACAATACAACAAACAAGAGTAGAAACATAATATAGTGTAACAAAAATACCTTTATATTTGTGTCAATACACAGAAATACATTCCAATGTAAAATATTTGTGATTAATCTTTGTCTTTTTATCCTTTATTCCTATATTCAACTAAATGATAACAAACATCCATAACCCACCAAATAACCCAACACCAGCTACACCACAACATGAGGAACTGTGTTCAAGGATCTTAGCATTAAGAAGCTTGAGAATCACTCTCTTAAATTTTGTAGACTGAGTTTGTGACTTTGGGCAATGTGTATATGTTAAACTCCTGCCTAGCTATATTCTGCCCTGTCATAGGCTAAAGTAGCTTCTTGATTAGCCAATGGTAATAAAACATATTAACAGCATAAGGATGGGACTCCTACATCAGGCATTTATTATTATTATTATTATTATTACTATTATTATTGTTATTTTGCAGTCCAACAGTGTAACGAGTTTCTTAATGTCATTTCAGTAATTTGGGGACTGATAGTTTGTGATGTGTTTTTTAGACTTGGCTGTGTCTGCATGGTAATGTACAGCTGTTTAAGTGTCTGGGGATAGAAGTAGAAGAACCAGAATGATCTTTAAAATAGTCCAGTATGTAGAAACATTTCTGGATGCATTTCTACACTTGCAATAATTTTTGCCCATCCATGTTAGACAGGCTGTGTAAGATAGATGGCCTTACTCTGTGACTTTTGCCTCTCTACTATAGCTTACCTTGAAATATATTCAGTTCATGCAGATGTATCTCATAAATCACATTGCCTTTGTGCTCTGCACATTGCCATCTGATACTAAAATTTCACATAATAACCTTGTATGATACCCGGTAATATAGAAGTTTGGTAACTGTGAATCAACCCAACCCCATGACTATGAACTTGGGAGGTATGAGCTCCAAGAGATGCAGTGCCCCAGGCTACAAAAATGAAAGCTCATCATAGACCCTTTACAGAAGACAATGTGGGTTTTGGTAGTCCTATTGCTGAAAGTTACCACACTGAAAGGGAAAAATAAGTTTATTTTTTTGTTATTTATTTGAGAGAAATAAAATTATTTTCATAATTATTGATTGATATTTTTAAGTATTTTACATATCTATAAACAAAATTTTGTTCTTATAAGCTTTGCTCTTGTGTGGGCAGGATCATGGTAAAAAAAATTAAATTATGTAGCAGAAAATGCTCTGTGGTAAAAACAAAGTTTTCTAGAGATTCTATTACTTGATGATGTGAAAATCTCTTTGATTCCCAGGTTTCCTATGCAACATCCTGAAGTATCAGGTTTTTTTTTCTGACAGATTTATTGAGTGAATTAACTTAAGAATATAGTGTGCTACACAGACAGTCTAAAAACACAAAACACTAGGAGGTGTGTTTTGAAAACCCTACTCTCCCTAACTGCATTAGAAACATGTATTGAAGCTAGAAACACCATCTTTCCAATCAGGTATATCTATCTGGGTGACTACCTAAGCTGCCTTTCTTTGAAAATCCCTGGCCTTTGATGGAGAGTAAGGTAGTTCCACTGTAGCAGCCCTGCATCTTGACACAAGTCCTGCCCACACGCCCCCTTCCTTGTAACTTCAACCCTTTGGCTTCCCTGTGGTACAGCGTACACTGCAGTTTTGTACTGTGATCATTGTGTCTGTTTTTTTTCTCAGAAAACTGAAAGCACACAGAAAGACTTTACATAGGGAACAAGGTGCTTAGAAAAGCACTTTGAGAAAGTTGGCACAGGCTTTTCTTTTCTGATGCAAAATTACACCATCATATTTTCAATAAAGACAGAAAAGAAAAAAAAAAGTGCTATCAACAGTGCCACACACCGCAATGGTTGATGACAGGAGAGCCAATTTTTCAGCTTGTTCAAGGCAAAAGCATTGCTGTCAGAGTTTGCCTGATAGTCACCATTGTTCCCAGATGTAGAAATTGGCTCCAGAAGCACCTAAGTAGCATGGCTGTCAGCCTTCTCACCTCTGAATAAGACAACAGAGAATAGGGAAAGCAAGTTTGTTAGCTGCCGTAATTTCTAGATAGTTCCGTTCAACTTGTCAGCTTTTCCTAAATGGCCCTGGAGCTTCTGACTCCAAGCCCTAGTTCTTCTCACATTTGTCAGCTGCTTAGCTCCACCATATGCATTAATAATGCCACAAAGGCTGAGATAAACAAGTTTCACCCCATAGGCACTGTGCTTAACCAAGCTACAGTTCCTTTACCTGCTGTAAATCATGCTGATGTTTCTGGAGAAGCACTAAGAAGAAATTACTGAGAATATATATACATATATATATATATATATATATATATATATATGTATATATATTCTGAAGATGTGTGTTGTATTTATTGAAAGAAAGATTGCAAGATATATGTGTTTGATCAAGAGAGATATAAAGAGATACTCTTACAGGGAACTAAGTTCTATTGGTTTTTATTAGTCTAAGTAAAGTATTTACTCAAATCCAGGGTTCAGCAGAATGCAGTATGTCCATTTGAGTCCAGTTGTGACTGTTACAGGACTGAACCCTTATCTGTAACCGAAGATAAATTAACACGCAGATTATCGCCACATTTGGAGCATTATAGTCTTCATAGTCTAAGGTAAAATTTAGAGCTTTTCTTTAATGTTTAATGAAGTAATAAGGGCGGCTGCGGGGCTGCGTCCCCAACACCCCGGCCGCCTGCCCGGCTAGCTTATACCCCGAAATAATTACACGGACACTGTATTCCTCCAAACACTGCCTGGCCCATTCTCTTCTAGGCTAATTCTCACATATTAATTTAGCCCACCTCTAATCATCTGTATGTAGCACCCCAAGGTGCGCTTACCGGGGAGATTCCAGCCTAGTCCATCCTGGGTTGGAGCTTCATCCCGGGAGTGGGGCATGGCGTCTCTCTCTGAGGCGTCTGCTCCCTAGAGGAGAGCTGTCAAGTCTCTGAGCTCACTTCCTCTTCCTCCCAGTATCCTGTTCTGTTTTCTCCTCCCACCTATCTTCTAACCAATAAAATGGGCCAGGGCAGTTCCTTTATTAGCCAATGACCTTCCTCCATCAGTTTAACTCATGGAAAGACACTACTAGATTTACTGCTGGGGAAAGTCTAGCCATTCCCACCTGCTGTGCCTCTGAGTTCAGCAATGTTTCCCAGAAAGCTTCCAATTTCTGGTCAATGACCAGGTATGGGATTGGGCAGTCTATTGTGATACAGGACTTCTCTGATGACAACTTATGAGGGAGAGATTGTGGGGTAAAGGGAACACTCCTGCATTGCTAGTGGGAATGCAAGCTGGTACAACCTCTTTGGATGTCAGTGTGGTGATTTCTCAGACAATTAGGAAACAACCTTGCTCAAGACCCAGTTTAGGGTATATGTCCAAAGGATGCTCAATGCTGTCACAAAGGCATGTGTTCAACTATGTTCACAGAAGCATCATTTGTCATAGCCAGAACCTGGAAACAACCTAAATACCCTTTGACTAAAGAATGGATAAGGAAAATGTGGTACATTTACACAATAGAGTACTACACAGCAGAAAAAAAAATGACATCTTCAATTTTGCAGGAAAATGGATGTAGCTAGATAACATCATTTTGAGTGACATAACCCAGAAAGACAATTATCACATGTACTCACTCATAGGTGGTTTTTAAACATAAAGCAAAGAAAACCAGCCTACAAATCACAATCCCATGGAACCTAGACAACAATGAGTACCCTAAGAGAGACATACATAGATCTAATCTATATGGGAAGTAGACCATGGGGACCATGGGAGAGGGTTGACAGGGAGGGGAGAGGCAGTGACGATAGCAGAAAAAAATGAAGAGCTCAATCAAAACCAATAAAAAAAGAGAGTTGAGTTTAGAAACTTTACCCTTCCTCCTGAGATTCTTTATAGCTATACTGTAGTCCAAGTATCAGGCCAAGTCTCCTTTTCATTTTGGCTTTCACAGGTCAGGACTACACTTTTCTCTAAAGGCTCCTTCCCATACTTCTTGTTTCTGTTCTGTTCCTCTCAGATATTTCCCAGCAAGGCTCTAAACAGTATGTTCTTTTAGTTCCTGTTATTTTACATGACCCAATGAGATACAATGGCTTTAAAGAGACTGCAATTACAAATGGTTTTGAATGAACTTGCAATTATTTTCCTTGAGCAAAGAAACTTATTAAATGTAAAATATAAATAAATAAAGTAATTCCAAAAATTATTGTTTTAAGGAAATCATGGTGATCTGTAGATAGACAATATTAGCAAGTAAGCTAAATATATTTCAGAGCTTAATAAGTTGGTCATCATCTAGACATATATGGCTAGTATCTAAATCTATTGCTAGTATTCTGTCTGACTGACGGAGTTCTCTCAGCACTACTGTGAAATTCTGCTTTTGACACTTGATACAAAGCCATTCCTCCACAATGTAGATTGACCACCATTATATTATCTAATAAACAATTATAGTACCTAAGTAAATAAAAATGGGTTTCAAATATAAAATATGGGCTATGTTTTTCTGTGTAAATTACATCAAAATTTTGCACTATCAATAAAGCAATTATTTTTCAAAGTTTACAACTTATTCTTTCCATGAAAAAAAGTTGTCAGTCTCTAAGATGAGAAGTGTTTTCAACATTTATATATGTTCAGTATAACTAAGATACTTGAAAAAAATTTATTAGATGGCAACCTTATGGTTTATTATTTATTTACCCAAATAAATATATTTTTGGAATTATTTTTGTGCTCTTATAGCTTATCTGAGATTCATTCTAGTGTGTAACAGGTTCCAAAGGCAATTTCCCTTCATTTTGAATTTTATGAACTTCAAGGAGTCTAACTTTCAGTATCTATTTGCATAAGTATATTAAATCTGATTCCTCTCCTCTCTGAAAGCAAATGTGGCTCAATTCCTTTCCCAGTCTGATAATAAAACTTCAAATCAATATCTCTAAATAAAGGACTCTTTCCTCCCGTTTAAAGAGACAAATATATTTTCTTGTTTACTTAACATTGGTAGTGATACAATCACTAAATCATCAGCCAAAGACTGATTCTTTCACTGTTCCTCTTCTTTCACAAATTGTATTTTGTAAGCAGGTAGACATGATGAATAACATAACAAAATATCTTGATTGAGAGCCAAGATTGCTTTGAATATCATACTACATTCTGACTTTTCATTTCAAGATTACATATTTGGTATTTTTAACCCCAACACCCTTGTCAACAAGACAACTTTTGTTTTCTTGGTGATTGCAAATAGTTGAGATATACATATATTCCAGTTATTGTAGGAAACTAACCTGCTTTCTAGATTCTCTTTTTGATAATGATGGTAATACTGAAAACTAATATAAGCAGAATGTGAAAACGCTTCTATAATCTAATCATCCACCAGCCTGAGCCAGTTGGGTTCCAAATTCAAAGACAGTCTAGATAACTAGCGAGACTGCCCACCCCCAATAGTAAAATCAGCAAAACAAGGAAAATGACTCTTAAAAACAGACAAAACAATGTCCAAAGGGAGATTATGGGTCTGTTCTGTATATTACAGGCTACCAAAAGCAGATTCATAGAAAGATTCAAGTGTGGCCCTCATCACTGTTTTTAAGTTAAAAGCAGTTACTAGATTAGCTACTTAAAACTGTAAAACATGTTCTATTTTTCACTACCAAACACATGAAAATTTCTTTCTAATATATATCAATCCCAATTTATACATTTGGATTCTTATTTCCAAATTTTGCTTTAGTTTGGATATAAGTATATCAACCATATGTGATGATCATATGTAATCCGACTCATACCCTATAACCTAGGATTCTGACTCTCTTTGTTAACTAGTTCCCACTTCTGTTTAATAGTTGATGACACATCATGCAATAAGGTGTAGAAGCCATCCTGGTGTGATAAAATGGATGTTGACCTAACATATGATACTTCTGTATTTGAATTGGAATATTTTCCTTATCACCAGTTGTGACCATGGGCTGTAAGATTGCCTCCTTGACTGTTACCATCTCATTTCCATGTCTGCACTGTGAGTGCTCATATTTTATAATTCCCAGAAATAATTCTTAGTTTGTGATTTATAGATTTTTAACACATCATACTCATGGTTAATGTCTTTGTTCCTGTTACGTTTGTCTATGTCACCCTACTCTGTATATTATTGCTTGTGAACATGCTAAACATTGACAATAGTAAAATTTCTTCAGAATCTCACATATTTCTAAATCTAATCAGACACTAATGAGTTGATCCTTTTTTAATTTTAAGAGTTGTTTTTTTTTCTAATATTACAATCCCAACCAGGAATTGTGGTTGTGAATTGAATGAAATGTAAGATATTTTCCAGTTCTTTGATTTTATGAAATATAACCTGGTAACTATAGCAGTAAGGTGAGTTTTCCTGATTTCTTTTCTATTGCTGCTGTTTCTTATAGGAAAGCAGAACTTCTTTTTAGATAACTACAGCCCATTGTTTACAGAATCAGAACATTCAAGGCCTGAGTGCCACTGACATTCACTGACAGCCACTGACTGCCCCACTACCCCTGACTGCCACTGACTACCATGGACTACCCTGACTGCCACTGAGTGACCCTGACTGCCACCGATGACTGCCATTGACTGCTCTATCTGCCACTGAGTGACCCTGACTGCCTTGATGACTGCCACAGACTGATATTCATGACTTCCACTGACTGCCCCTGAAGACTGTCACTTACTGCCACTGACTGCCACTGATGACTGTCACTTACTGCCACTGACTGCCACTGATGACTGTCACTTACTGCCACTGATGACCGCCACTCTCTTTCTTCACATAACACTAAGACAGTAATCAGAGCATGATATGACTATTTCAGCTTTATGGGAAATTTTCTCTAAAGCTCAATAATTAGTAAAGTTTGATGAAAACAACATTGTTAAATTTTGTGAAAACTTTAGAATCATGTAACTTTTCTTCCTGCTGTATATGTAAGCTCCTTTGTGGAGGAACAATATTAAATATATTAATCATACACCTTTTAGTAAATAACACACTTGTGCTAGGATATATATGACCTTACCTGGAGAAAACAGAAGAATCAGAACTATTAAAAATTTGCTGGGCATATTATTATATCTTTAATGCATATGTCTTTCGAATTATTATGCATTCTCATCTCAAGGCAGACTTTTGGTAAAGTTAAGGTAATGAAGACTTTATTTGCCTGAGGGGACACAAGAACCATGTAAGAAAGTGAGGCAACTGAGCAATTATGTAGCATTTTAAGAGCACTCTGTGCTACTCACAATTGGATTTCCATTCCTAGAAGTCATTTTTTGTCATACTAGCAGAACAGTTTTCTTAAACCCCACTCATCTGTGAATTTTTTATTCCCAGAAAAATGACCCAATTCTACAAAATACATTTTGTTTCTGAAAAACTAATACTTATATCATAGTTTGAAATTCTGAATTTAGAGTTTGTTCTTTTTAAATTTGAAATAAATAAAATAACTTGTAAGTAAGACTTGTGAAAACAATGTCCTGTGCCAATTGCATATTACAAATTGTGTTCATATTAGTATCGTTACATGATCAGGAAGAGAGAAAATGAAGGTGGGGTTGGGTAATGTACCAGGAAACAGCAAGAGGATATTTGAAATCTGCATTTCTCTGGATGTAGGGAAGAACCCAAATTGGAAAAAATAGTTAGATAAATACAATTTACATTTAATTCCAAAATCTTATTACAGTTTACAACATTAATCTCTAGAAATACATCTCATTTGCCAGAAGTTGTTAATCAGAGCAAAACTGACCAAATGGAAAGATACAATTCTCCCTTTCGCTTTTTTCTCCTTCCTGACAAATATAATTAGCAGTAACACAGAAGACAATGCGAACAAGAACATCTTCAACATAGGTCGCCATTTCACACAATGGTTAATGGACTGCTTTTTTTTTTTAATGTAGTTACATGTTTTTTCCTTGGCTTCAGAAATGTTGACTGTGTTCTATATTTAGCTTTAATAGACTGTCTAGCACTTGATGGGATGCCTAAATGCAAATGATAACGTGCTATTTCTAATATCTATGCTTCTTATTAGTTCTGGAAAATAGAAAATAACATCATTCTTTTTCCTAGAGATGAAAGAGGGATAAAGAAGTAACTCAAATTACTGAATTACTTAGAGTGGACCCAGACGCCTATCCAAATACATAGCCCATTAAGAAATGGAAGTTGTAAAAAGAAGTTCCAAATTCTAATGACATCAGTTCGATTGCCCCTTTCCGTATTGACTATGTTTGTACCTATGCTTCAGGAGCCATAGAACTTTCTCATGCTTACTTGATAGTAAAATCTAAGGACAAGATTATTTGACCTTTAAAAGGTCTCAGGTATGCAAGTCTGTGAATTTGTCATATCCTGGAAGGCTCACTGGGACTTAGTTCCAGGCCCTATGGAGCACTGCTACCTTAAGACATCTACATGGATTGCATAATCACCCTACAGCCCAGTGAAACAGATGCTTTTATTAGCTGGGTGTAATGGGGAAACTGAGGCTTAAGGATTTTTGTGTCTTGTATAATTATATATGCTTAGGGAACACACGAGTTCAATTTTTAAACCAAGCATTCTGCTCTCAGCCTGTCAGCCTAAAGACTGATTTGTATCATCCCTTCCATGTTCTTCATAAGCCAATCAGGGCTGGATGTCAGAGACATGTGAAACTTGTATTACTTGAATTTGTGTCAAGACTTTTTTTTTGTCCCTGAGTAAATAGTTGTTTGCCCATCAGATCCATCTGGATTGTGTGACAGTGAGTCACTCTTCCTCTTTGGCAAACATGTTTTATCTGTGCCACGAATTCAATTATCATCAGGAAAGGCGTATCTAATAAAATGATATTGTTACTGAATGTTTTTCAAGGACTGTCCATGCCGTCACTGAACATGGATCGGGGGGGGGGGGGGATCCATGGAAATTATAAACAATAGTCAAGGGAGAGTCTTTGTAAGTGAAATTGCAGGAATGTCTCCTCAGGTGAAAGTCAAAGTAAGGATGAATTAACTCCCAAAGCAATTTCAAAAAGGTGAAATTCAATGATATTGCAGTTGTTGGACCAGGTGTTAAAATGTTATTGGGTGTTAATTTAATTTTCGTCCTGTCAACACTCATATAAACTGTAACAGCTGCTAAATAGGGTTCCACAAGAGCAAATCATTGTCACAGAAGAAGCAGATGCCTAATCAATAGGTCCAATAGAAATGTATGGCTCAGCCAGGCAATCACATGACAGTAAGTGAATCCCACAGGACTCTGTCTAACCTGAATGGTAAAGATCTTTAATGATAGTATGCCCATTCAAGCAGAAAGAACAGGAGGCTGAGAGTGCTGGACTGGCTTCTTATTTATTCCTTTTCATTTTGTTTTTAATTCTGCATGACCTTGCATTGGATAATAACCAAGCTCTCTATTCCTTTGAGCTGTGTGAGATATTGTAGAAGTTGTTTCAAGTCTGTTGCTATTTTCATTACTTTATTATCTTATAGGACTTTCACAGGTTATGTTAAAAATCATTTTATAAAAACTGAGCTCACATCCCTGTAGACTATAATATGAAGAGACATTAATGATGATGCATAACTGTTAATAAAAATCTGCATTATAACTCAGGTGGATGCTAATGAGTGACTTCCCATCTGAGGAAGAAGAATTTGGGATCTGATTAGTTTCTTGACAACTGTCATTGCAAACATGGTGAAATATGCAATCTTCCCTTTTGTTACTTTCAAACAGAAGGGTAAATTAGGATATTTGTAATTTTACCTAGAACCCAAACTCTATAACATCTTTTTATTTTTTTTTGAATTTTTTGAGACAGAGTTTCTCCATAGCTTTTGGTTCCTGTCCTGGAACTAGCTCTTGTAGACCAGGCTAGCCTCGAATTCACAGAGATCTGCCTGTCTCTGCCTCCCGAGTGCTGGGATTAAAGACGTGTGCCACCACCACCCGGATATCTATAACATCTTAATATCACATTGAGCAGGCCTGGTATGCCAGGGAGTCATAAAGAGTTTGTGTAGGGGTGTTAAAGAATCCTAGAGCAATATGGGTAATTGAGATTCTTTAGAAGATGAAAACAACTGTGTATTTCCATAAATAAAATTCAAATATGGCACAAGTGTTAAAATAATATAAATATATTAAAAAGTCAAATGTTTAAATAGGATACAGATAACTTGATAATTTTTCTTTGTCAGATCTTAATGGGAAAGGTGGCTATGGTTGCTTGTCTTGAATGTTCTGCTAGAGAACACAGACTTCCTGTTTGTATACTTGGTGAAATAAGAATTTTAGTGTCGTTCTCTCTGCAAATATATAGCTACTAGAAAAATGTCATTTAGGGAGTAGATAAAAGTAATTCTGTCATCTTAATGCAGAAAAATGCTGGCTTGAAGATGGTAAAACAGGAATGCTATTCCAGATTATGAATTGGTGAGAATCCTGGGAGAACTCAGATCCTTGGATCGATATCAGTTATTGCAGTACAAAACTCTCATCTGAAATCAAAACCATAAGTGAGGCTAAGAAGAGGAACAGAGACTAGCTTTAAAAACGACCATTTTGAAAGGGTGAGTATGTAGTCTAAGTCACAGGATACAATGTAAAATAAATAACTAGTCCTTTAGTCTTTGAAACTAGAAGCAAAACTCATTATTGGTTATGTTAAGCATTACGACAAATGAAATGGGACCCAATTTTTGTCAGATATTTCAGATTGTGAAGAAGGCAATATGATTAGGTATTCCTTCGTTCTCTCCTTTGTCCTCAAGCTATGCTTTTACCCCTGCTGGCTTATATTTCTCATCAGTAAGAAATGAATGCAGATGGAACAATTTGCTGGATGGATTTTGAGCAATTGCAGAGAAGAAGTATGGGCTTACAGGTTAAATTGGGTTTCTCAGTGTGTTAATACATTATCAGGCTCATTTATAACCTGCTTTCTTATGAATGCAAATGAATTTCATTATATAATTTATATAAAAAGATAATAGATTAATGAATGTTATTATTTTTTTACTTTCTCTAATTAGGTTATTACTACATGAGATTAGTTAAATTGTGAAGCTTTTAATGGAAAATTGATGCAGCTTTTCTGAGTCCTGGAAATCTGATTTCTTTGTTCTTTCACTGGAGTGCATGGTGTGTGTGTGTGTTTGTGTGTGTGTGTGTGTGTGTGTAAATGTATATCCATTCATCACCAAAACATTTTATTTAAATCAAATTAGAGAAAAATTAGTAAAAAGATTATTTTTTTTACAATTAATGCATTTAGAATAACAAAGCTAATAGGGAAATTAATGGCTCATTTTTCTTACCACCAAGTGACTTCCAGGGAGAAGAGAATTTGTATCTACTCACTGAGCCTTAAGGGAGGATTTAAGTACAGCACCAGGCAATTTTGGGTACCTCTTTTTCTTGATGACTGCATAACCAGTGTGGTTCCTTACAAAAGGAGAAGAGGTTGTGGACTGTAGGCTGGTTATCTTTTGCTTTCTGTCTAAAAATCCCTTATGAGTGAGTGCATACTGTAGTTGTCTTTCTGGGTCTGGGTTACCTCACTAGGTTTTTTTTTGTTTGTTTGTTTGTTTTTAGTTCTGTCCATTTGTTTTTTGAATTTCAAGATGTCATTAATTTTTACTGCTGAGTAGTATTCCATTGTGTAAATGTTTCATATTTTCCTTATTCATTCTTTGATTGAGGGACATGTAGATTGTGTTCTGGTTCTGGCTATTACAAGTAATGCTTCTATAAACATAACTGAGCAAATGTCCTGTGGTATGATTGAACATCCTTTGAGTATATGTCCAAAAGTGTTAGTGCTGGATTTTGAGGTAGATTGATTCATAATTTTCTTAGAAATCACCATGTGGCTTTCCAAAGTGGCTGTACAAGTTTTCACTCCCACCCACAATGGAGGAGTGTTCCCCTTACTCCACATTCTCTTTAGCTTTAATTGGTGTTTTTTTTTATCTTGACCATTCTGACAGGTGTGAGATGGTATCTCAGAGTTGTTTTGGTTTGCATTCCTCTGATGGATAAGAAGCTGAAGATTTCCTTAAGTGTTTTTCAGCTATTTGAAAATTGTGTGTTGAAAGTTCTCTGTTTAGATCTATACCCCCATTTTGTAATTAGATTGTTTGGTATTTTGGTGTCCAGTTTCATGAGTTCTTTGTATATTTTGAAGATAAGTCCAGGGTAGGGGAGAAGGGTAGAGGAAGGAAGGAAGGGGAGTATGAAAAAATGTATAGCTCAATAAAAATACTCTGGAAAAAGAAAGGAGAATGATGTAACCAAAAAACCACAAGCAAAGTGGCTGGAGATGTTAATCACTTATTCCACAAACAACCATGAGACACGGTTATCCTCTCAATCGTAAACTAAATGGTTCATCTAGTGATGGAATATGAAGTCCCTTCACTTCCGTTCTTATATGCCATTTGCTTGGGAGTTACTGCTTGCTGTGAGGTTTTTGATACTATGTTATAATAATATGTCCCCCCTTGACTATTGTCCTACAGCTGTTTGCTGTCTTGTGCTCCACCTTTACATTTATGGCTAACTTTTAAAATGTCTCATATTTCCTATTGTTATGGGTTGGTCCTCATTTTGTAACATATGCAATGAATTATTTATCATTTGCCCTCTTCCATACATCTTTATTCTTATCACAGTGCCTGTACATTACAGCTGTACAGTTAAATTTAACAGAAATTCCTAGGTAATCCTTCATATTAATTTAAAAAGCTTATTCACATTTGCTAGTTGGGAGGAAACGAATACAAGGAGATTAAGATTTGCTCACGATCTCATGATCTCTTGAAACTTTAGAATCCTCATTTACCAAGTTTTGTCCTAATAGTCTTCTGAAGGTAATACTATAATCCTTAATCTTCAGTGTAGCCTATGGCTAGGGACAGCTGGGACAGACATCTGACACGAGTGGTGCATTTTAAAATATTGAATCTTACATTAATCCTGTTACTAACAAACTCAGAAAAGATGCTCATGTAAGTATGAATATAAGTCATCTCAGAGAAAATTGTTTTTTTTACTTTCTCATTATACTGAAGCTTAGGTTTTAAGACATGGGGTACATTGTAGAATCTTGAGAATAACACACACTGCTCTGTATCCAAGCACCTTGAGATGATAATACACGTAATGTATATGTATGTGCATGAAAGGGTGTGGTGTGTACATTTTTCATTTGTAACCCTTGATGTATTTCACATGGAAGCTCCGTGAACCCATGGAATGTTGGATCTATTCTTTTCTCTCGTGTGTCTTACCTCTTGCAACAGAACCTGGAGCAGAAGTGGGATGTGAACAGAACGAGAATGTGAACAAAACAAAACTCAAGAGTTTAGTCTCAGTCACTGTCCACCCAACACCAACCTTACATGACTCCTTAAAATTCCTTGAAGAACCCTAACTTTGGATAATTTTTCTGGAAGTAGCTTCATTCACTTTTTCTTTGGTTATTTCTTTACTTTGTCTTTTATCCAAATGCCTTAGCTGTACCCTAATGTAACCTTCCTCCCCCTATTATTGCGGGATTATAAATGGTAGTATTTGCTGTTTTTGGAGGAATAGTTTGTAGGACAGATAAACCAAAAATAACTATTAATGCATTGTTTCCAAATTTAAGGATCTGTTTTTAGGGCTTGTTCTCGGGAGATATACTTCAGCATTCAAAACTGAAAAGGTACAGGCAAACAACACTCCAAATGAAATGATAGTGTATGGGCTGACTGAGGAAATGTTTTGTTGAGCAAGTACTCAACCATAAATGATGCAATTTTTCTTGTGCTATAAGGACATCATCTATTTTGACACTGAATTCCAGGTCTTAAGACCCTACTCTAGGCAGATCTTTCTATCAATGTAGAAACTATTTGATATTTTTTTCAAAACATAAAACTTTTTCCTACATGAAGATACTGAATATTTACTTTAATAGTCCAAACGGTGAAATTCCTAAGAATCTCGTAACTGGGTGCATTACAAAATAATGTAAAATATGTTTTATTGACTAAAATATACTCATAGCATGTGACTGCTCTGTAAAGTTTGGACTATAGTTGTAGCATGTGTATTAGTTTACAGATGCAAGGGAGATAGAAACACACACACAAACATACAAGTGCATGTGCACACACTCACAATCCACTGCTATACAGTGCTAATGATAAGTTTCTTGAAAGACAGAAGGCTAAAATATCTGTATAAACTGCTCATGGTTTATAAAGACATTTCTGAGTTTCATTGAGAACACAGCTATTGATTATAAAATTTGATTAGGGAAGGTAAAAGAGGACATTTCTTCTGCAAACAAATTAAGAGAAGCATATTGACTTTAAGAAAACACATTATCACTGAAGAATCAAAAGCAATGGGACTTTGAGAAGTCAATCAGCAGTCTAGTCAGATCAGATTTTCTTTTATACTTGACTGTTTGAACCATTTGTAGGATGTAAACATTTTCATTGGCAATAAATTCTTGTTTCCTTAATCTATGTCAGGACCTGAAGAGGGGCACATTACAATTCTGACTCATACACATCGTGTTTCAGAGACCACAAAAATCCAAGATGCCTCCTGAAATACTATGCAAATAAAAATATGGACTTTAATATAATTTCTTTTTATTCAGGGATTCATGTTCCTTAATGGCTAACTTCGGCATCCGTGAGAAGTCATAACTTCTTCATCTGATCTTGCCACAGATCAGAGTGACAGAGGTCTGCAGTTGTGGCACTTAGGGACAGGAAGAGACAGAATCCAGAGTGTGTTGTCGTCTTTGGCTATAGAGAGAATTTAAGACCAGCTTGAACTCTGTGAGATCTTGTATACACACGCACAACACACACAAAGCCAACAATAGCCAGCTTACCCCATTGACTTAAACCTATTGGAGAGAGAAGATATACATCTTTTTAACATAAATAAGACAAATGAATGACATTGTAATCAGATCTAATGGAAGATACATGGCATATGACCCAGGTCATTTTTGTGTGTGTGTGTGTGTGTGTGTGTGTGTGTATGTGTGTGTGTGTGTGCATGAGTAGTACTTTTTTTTTTTTGTTTTTTTGTTTTTTTGTTTTTCGAGACAGGGTTTCTCTGCGGCTTTGGAGCCTGTCCTGGAACTAGCTCTGTAGACCAGCCTGGTCTCGAACTCACAGAGATCCGCCTGCCTCTGCCTCCCGAGTGCTGGGATTAAAGGCGTGCGCCACCATCGCCCGGCTCATGAGTAGTACTTTTTGGAGACAATGTCAAAACATGAAAATTCCAGTAGCAACATCAGTTACATCTTAGGTAAAGGTATGTAAGTGATTAGTCTTTTCAGCAGATGTGTATTGTCATGTATAGTTGTAGAACTAAGAGCTAAAACTTTGCTTTTCAAGACAATAGTTTAGGCAGTTTGTAGTTAATAAATGCATAATACGACTGTAAGTTTCTTACCATCAAAATAACAATATATACTTTTTCTCTGAAATCTTATGAATCAGTGGATAAAATGGGATTGAGGTGGAGAATACATCACTTTTGATTTTAATTTACCTTATGTTTCACTCAGTATTTCTGTGCAAGACTGTAGAGAAGAACAGCAAACTGCACTTGGAACAGTTTTTATTCCCAAAGAGGTGAGGCATAAATATTATGTTCCATTACTATAAAAGAAGCTCACAAATCAGTATTGGCACAGGTCCTGTGTTTGTTTGTTCCTTCCTTCCTTCTTCCCTTTCTCTCTTTATGATCTCAAGGAAACTTTATTAGAATTAAAAGAAAACACAAGCAAAACCAGAAAAACTCAGGGCAGACAATATATAACCAGCAGATACCTAGGGAATGAAGGAAGGAAGGTGCAAAAACCATGCAAGTAGAGTCACTGCTATGGGGGTCTTCCACATGACTGCAGAGGCCACATGGTGGGGGCTGAGGCTTCAGAAAAGAGAAAGGAAGCCCAAAATATCAGGAAAAGTGTAGTTAGGACACTTCCAGCATCTAAACAGAAGAGATATATAAAAGAAAAAAGAAAAGTTTTACTTTTGCTAGGAACTCAGAACCTCATGGCTACTGAGCTTGTAGGAGGCAAGATCTGGGGGGGGGGGGAGTACAGTATGACATCATAAGAATAATTATTCCACCTATCTGAACATTCCTTCCTATGAGTGGCCCTTTCTTCCTAAGAGATGCTCCCTTGACCAGGTGATTGACTTGTCCAGCTAGAATGTTAAGTTTCTACTCAGGCCAGAGATTCTATTTTCTTGGCTAGAAAGACTTTTTTCCCCACTACTAGATTTTTATTGTTTTAACATTTCCAACTCTGAAAAGGTAATGAGAAAATACTAATTTGTTTCTATAAGTGGCACAAGATAATAAAATCATCATTTCAATAATTTATTTTTAAAATTTTAGAAAGTATCATTATAAATGTCAAAGATAATAATGAATGCTTTAGATTTTAGTGTTACAAAAGTGTATTATATGCCAAGTGAGATATTTGGATAACAGAAATCATTTCACTCAGGAAAATAAGAAGCATGAATAATTCCATGACCCAATTATAAATTCAGCAAATACAAAGGCCAGAAGTTAATTGCTGTCAATAAAGTACATTTCCAATTTTTCTGTAAAATTTCTGGATAGATGCATGCTTCACCTTTCCTTTTCATCCTTGAACTCTTAGCAACAAAGAACATTACAGAATGTCTCTTTCTCTCTGTAAGATGCAGAGAAAAATATATAGTTTTTCCCATCAAGAATTATGCGGTATGAGTTTGAGGATGGGATGAGCTTTGAAAAGCTTATGATAGATAGATTTCTCACAATTTGTTCCTAAAACAAGAGAGTTCCTGGCCTTGTCGTCCATTCTCATCTGTGGTTTCATATAACCCTAGGTGAGAGCAGTGAAGATGTGGACCAATGTTAGCCAAGTAAACACATATATATGTTAGCTAATATATAGTATAATATATTTTAAAATCATTTTCAACATTGAAACTACTATTATATAACACATGACCCTTCATGACCTATCTAGCAATGTATTTATTCTTAGTTGTAGTTACCACATACAATGTAATTAATTTATATATTAAGAACACAATTTGTAATTTAAGCAATACTACATTGACAATTCTCTAAAAATCAATATATCCCATTATAAATTAAAATTTTGTATCATTTTAAGTAAAGTATAATACTGATATTCTTATAACATTTTCTTGACACCTGGAATTAATTTGGAGAAAAATTTTAATCTTTGCAGAGTTTAAACTCACTTTAGTAACGACCACCTACAGTAATGATTCTTATTTTACCCAAGTACTTATCTTACTTGATATTATTATTTTAAAAAATGCTTTTAAAATATAATTATTTCCAAAGTTAGTTATCAAAAAATTATTTTCTTTTCATGTGTATATTTGTGTCTGTGAGTATCTGCTACCCATGTGTGGGTGGGAGGAGGCTAGAAAAAAACATTGGATCCCCTGAAGCAATTTTGAGTTATTTGGCATTCGTGCTGGGGATTAAACTTGGGTCCTTCAGTAAAATTTCAAATGATCTATCTTAACCATTGACCAATATCCCTAGGCTTCTAATCAGTACTTTCATAATTCTCATCACTTTAATCATAAATGTTTCGGCTAAATTTTATGCATAAGGATTTTAATTTTTGCTTTGGTTTTCTATTTTGTAATGTATAAACATTCAGATAAGTTGCTAAGTTTTGAAGATTTGTTTTAAAACTACCTGCCTTGCTAAATTCTCTTATTTATTTTAATAAACTTAGCTGGCTATATTCATCGTAAGTTCTCATGTACTCCCAGAGCTGCTTCTGATTGCCAAGTGTCCTTCTCTCCAAGAGGCGTCTGACTCAAGCTGTATACATTTGTAATATCTGATTTTAACCACACACTCCTCATCCTATTGACCTAGAGTGAAAATTGATACTCTTATCTGAAGGACTGTTCCCTTGAGTATATTTAAACCAGACCAATCTCTGTATTTAATCTGGGTTCATCAGGAACCATTAGCTTTGATTGGTTTGTTTTTCTCCCCCTCCATCTCCAGACTTGATTTTATTGAGTTAACAACTATTTTCCCTTGAGAATATCTACTGCAAGCCTGTTTCAAGTAATTCCAGTATCTTGCTTATAGAAATTGAACTCATCTTTTCTCGCCTTTAGTTTTATTTGAAGAACTGTAATGAAGTCTGTATTTGCTCAAATTTGAAGATCTGTGAGAAAGACCTGTATCACTTTAGCACAATATTTATCAAAGCTCCCCTTCATTTCTATATTATACAACCCAGTTAAAAAGAATAAGCATCATTTACTGAAGAATAACAAGTTTGTACCCAATAAATTCTCAATCATGATTTAGTTACCATGGTTTATAGTATTTTAAGAAAGAAGTATTTGTTCATGTTTTCAAAATACCAGGAAAATAGATTAGTATGTAGATAGGATTATGAAAGAATTTTTAAGAACAAAGTAAGTCTCTGAAAATATGTAGAATCATACATTATTCAGGAAGTGGCGATCTATTGAACCCTGGATAATTTCAATCTATGAGGCTTTCTCAACTGTTATGAGTGGTAAGTAAGCTGCTTTACAAGTGCATCCTTTTGTAAGGGTAAAACTCTCATCTATATTTTGCTATAGTAATATTGAGGTGATTAGTAAATAGAAAACTCTGTATTATTCAGAACGCACATGTTTAGCTCTTTGAGTGTCAGTGACTTATGACCTCAAGTAAATATTGCACCTCTTCTGAGTCTACTCGTTTGTCACTTCAATGAAAATACATCACTCTGAGTGCTTTGCAAAGTGACTTGTGAGATTCAAGTGAGCTTGAATCAGAAAGCCACCTTGGAATATATAAGTCAACAAAATTATACTCATTACTATGTAGTGGGCTGCTTTTATTATAAATTCACAGGGTTATTTTGTCCTCAGTTTCAAATTTCATATTGCAAGGAGCATACCAGCTTGTCTAGCTTTTCTGTAAAATCATAATTGCTGTGAAATAGCTTTGATAATTACCTTGGCTACAATATTCTGAATAATCCTCCGTTTCACATAAACTCCGCTAATGAGTGGTGATTCTTTCACAAATACTACAAATATTATGGAAAAAATAAGATTCCTGAATTTGTTAGGGTTATTACTGCTGTGATGAAAGACGATGACCCAAAGCAACTTGGGAAGGAAAGAGCTTATTTGGATTACATATCAAGAGTTACAGTCCATTGAGGGAAATCAAGTCAGGAACTTCAAAGTAGTGGAAACCTTGGAAGCAGGAGCTGATGCAGAGGCCAGAGGGGTTCTGAATACTGCATCTTGGATCAAGTTCCTCATTTCTGACTTAGCCTGATTTTTTTTTTTTTGATAGATGGTTTCTCTATAGTTTTAGAGCCTGTCCTGGAACTAACTCTTGTAGACCAGGCTGGCCTTGAACTCACAGAGATCCACCTGCCTCTGCCTCTCAAGTGCTGGGATTAAAGGCCCACGCCACTACCACCTGGCATAGCCTGCTTTGTTATAGTATACAGAAACACTATTCCAGGGGTGATCCCACCCAAAATATACTGGACTCTCCCATACCAACAACCAATTAGAAAATTTTCTACAAGTTTTCTTAGCCCTATCTTGCAAGGCAATATTTTAATTGAGGTTCCACTCCTCAAATGATTCCAGATTACCTCAGTTGACATTAAACTAGCCAGAACAATCTCTTATTTTAATCTCAAGGCTTTATTTTGTAATGTAAACTAATCAGCTGTAGGCAAGAATGAATTCTGAGAAGGCTCCACTTAGGTTTGTAAAGCACATGTTACAAGTATAGCATATTTTCACTTAGTTGAGTTTCATATGAGTGTTAGAACATGAGGATAATTAAAGTGATTCATTCTTCTGACATTTAGAGTAAATACTAATAGTATACACTAGAAAATGATTAAGTTCAGAGAAGTATCCTCTTATCAGTAATGATTGCTAAAAAACTGAAGTGTTAAGTATTTGAAAAGAAGAGCCAAGAAAATAAATACATGACCAAACAGTAGTGGTGATTTCCCTGAGCTCTCTGTGTTGCCTGAGGAGGGTATTAAGCAGTTAAGATATGAGTGTGGGATTCCCACCTCTCCTTTCTCACTGGTCTTAAATCTAAACTGGTGGGGAATAGAAGACTTTCATAATAATATTAGGGCTAAGCAATTAAATAAATTGTATGATGCTAGTGTCTCTTTTTGCTAAAGGACAGTGAAAATGAAATATCTGAATCATTTTTACATGCACCCATAAAACATGGTAAAGACAAGTATCACAAATATCACACAGGCATCTATGATATGGATTATATAAAAGAATATGTAAGAATTTGATACTTCAAAACACTATTACAAACTAGATTGGAGCCTCTATCTTGGTGATGTGGGAGTCCCCTCTGTGTGCTGTGATTACCATATAATCTTTGGAAACTTCTTTGGACCTATAGCAAGGCAGAATTTAGGTAGGCAGGGAAAGCTGGACTGAATGCTGGGAGAAGGAAGGGTAGAGTCAGGGGATGCCATGGAGCCGCCACCAGAGATAGACATGGTGAAACTTTAACAGATTAAGATGTAAGAATTAACAAATAAGAAGCTAGAGCTAATGGGCCAAGCAGTGTTTTAATTAATAAAGGTTCTGTGTGATTATTTCAGGGCTAAGCTAGCCGGGTGGCTGGGAACCAACAAAGCAGGCCCTTCCTCTACATCTTGGCTGATATCCATATGGGCAGTAATAAAGGACAGAATGCTGCATTCTCCCATTTCACTCCCCCCCACCCAGTTGTCTTGATATTTATCTATAACACAGGAATAAAAGGAAGTAAGGAATGGTCCCTAACCTTACTTGGAATCAGACACTGATGTTCCGATGTTCTAACTTTTATGAGAAGAATAGGTTTGGAACTGCTCTTATGTTATAGGAAACAAAGAAAATCAAGATTTTGTATTAAAAAGGTTGATATTATGCTTGTTATACTAGTCTTCAGTAGAAGAGTGAAGTTTTCGTGACATGGAATACATCACAGTGTCTCGTTTATTACTGTTATTATTTTTGAGATAGCATTCTTCCTGTAATCCATGCTGGCCTGCATCTAAAATTCTCCTATATTAGAATCCTTAGTGCTGAGGTTTCAGGCATGTGCTACCAGGACTGTCTCACAAGACTGCATTTTTACTAATGTGAAACACATTCATAGAAAGATAAGGAAATGGAGAAACAAAATCACCATAACATTGTTCCTTACCTGTTTGGAATATATGCTGTTAATATGAAAGGATAGGTTTAATACTGTGTTTTCATTTAATTTTTTATTTAATATTCATACATATACTGTGTTTGGATACATTGTAACCCCTCTCAATCTCTTCCGATTGTTCCACTTCCCCCAGTTTTATTCTACCAAAATGTTCTCTTTCAAAATTTAGTGTCTGATGAGTTCATTTAGTACCTGTATGTATGCAAGGTGCAAGACCATCTCTTTTAACATGGAGGGGGAGCACCTCAGGGTCTCCATATCACAAAAAAGTGGTTCTTCTTCTAGTAGACATCAACTGCCAGTAGTTTCTCAGGTAGGAATGGGGCTTCATGAGTATACTCCCTTCAACTAAGGAATTTGGTTGGCCTGATCTTTTGTAAGATTTGTGCATGAAGTGATAGCCATTGAGAGTTCACATATGTAAATGTAATGTCTAGAAAATATTGCTTTGCTATAGAAATCCACCCTCTCTGGACTTTACAATTTTCCTCCAAACCTTTCTTTAAACAATGATCCCTGAACCTCCCAGTGCAAAATTGTGGAAATAGTAATAATTTCCCCTTACAGTCTTATCTTTATACATCTCTCAACCCTCTTTACACAGTAGGTGTCAACTGTCACTGGAGGTTTCTCATCCCATCTGGTTCCACAACTGCTTTTAAAATAACCACTCATAGGCTTAATAGTAATTACATACTGTTTGGCCTATTAGCTCAGAATTATTATTAATTAGCTCTTACAACTTAAATTGAACCATTTCTATTATTTTATATTTTACCACGAGGTTTGTGGTTTGTTACCTCACATCTCACTTCTCTGGTCGCTGTTTGTATCTCTCTTGACTCTGCCTTATTTCGTCCTCTAGTCAGTTTGGCCTTTTCACCTGGCTATATTCTGTGCTGCCATAGGCCCAAGCAGCGTCTTTATTAACCAATGATAATAAAACATATTCAGAGCATACAGCATGCATCCCACATCAATCAACAAATCAGAAACAAACAACTAACAAAAGTGTGAAGAATTCAAGATTGTTGATAGTTCAGTTATAAATGGGAATTTCATTTCAAGCTTAATTGCTAATAAGAATAATCTACTTGCCCTGTTCATTTGGACTTTTCTACTGGTATTATCCTTGCTTCAATTAACCCTGGGTAGCCACATTGTTGAGATTTTATAAGTTTAGCTTTTGACATTGCTAGGAGACCCAATCTAACAGAAATTTCCCTGATCTTCTGATTCTTAAAATATGTTTTTTGCCCCCTATTCTGCAGTGTTCCCTAAGTGTGAGCTTCAGGAGTTGTATCTCCTGGTATTGGGCTCCACGACTCTGCATTTTGATTGGTTGTGTCTTTCCGTAGTTCTCCATCGAATGCAAAGATAAATGTCCTTGATGAACAATGAGGGTAGAAGGACAAACTTAAACAAGCTGTTTTTCTTATCCACTTGAGAAAGACTTGAGAGACACTTCTCCTCTGGTTTATGTTTGTTTATGTAAAGATTTATAGTTATAAAATATCTTTAACTGTTAGTAGCTCTTAAATTTCTATCAACAAAGGTTTGTATAGAGGTAATTTTCCAGAAGTAGATAGAAGTGGCTGCTTCTGAAAAGGTGGCACATTAAGGAACATAGTCATAGAGACAAGGAGGATCAGCAATGACTGCACATATGGTCATATGCTTTTATTTTTAAATTACCTTTCTATGTTTCTATATACTAATTGTTTATAATTTTATTTGATTATCTGTCCATTCTTTATCAAATGTAATTAAGGATTTGATTGTGATGGTGACTTCCAGTGTTTCTATATTAAAAAGCAAGCTAATTAATAACCACACAAAATTAATTGCACATGTTTAAAATGGGTTTAAGTTGCAAAAGTCTCAAAACATTGAAAACTTTATTTTAAATTCTCCAATGTGTTATAATTGCGTTTCTCACTACTTCTCAGTGTCTTTTGCCATCATGGATTGAGTTCACACAGGTCATTCATCAATTAAATAGGAGCAAATTTATAAGTACATTTAATTTGAAAATGGAAAGATGACATTGCTCTATTTATGTACCACAGCTCTACATCTTAGACATGGATATATAGTAAAACTCAGAAACCACACAATTGGATGAAACCAACTTAATCATGCAAATAAAAAATGAATTATTTTAGTTGAAATATTACCAAATTTATTAGTGCATAGAAGCAAGAATAATCATTTTCAGCTATTAAATACATACCTAGGAAAGGATAATAATCTAGAATTATGTTATAGGAGTAAAAGAAACATTCCCACAAAACTTTACATCTGAATAAAGTGAATAAATAGAATATAAAAAGGAGTTTCAGCAGTTGTGCTTTTATCTTAGATAATTCTAGGAGATAGGCATGGAAAAATTGCAATAGAGGAACTTTGAAACTAAAAAAAAAATATTTGATGAGCAGAAATTCTACCATGCTTAAAAAGAGCAAAGACAGCATGAAATAAACAAGTTTAAAGAGTCAGGAGTGGGCATAGGTACAGCTATTAGGGAAATTAGACCAGATTCCAGAATATGTGTACCTAATTAAAGAACATAAAGTGATTCATTTGCTGGTTTAAACATGTTGTCTCTTTTATATAGTAGTAGCAATGGTTACATAATATATCTGAAATTTGCTCAAGAAAGAAACATCTGGGGAGGCAAAGCAGAGTTGGGGACCAGTATGTTTTAGTGAAACATCATTTACTCTGACTGAAAACTGGAGTTGGCCACATAGAATTTGTTAGACTATTGTCTCTATTGTATTTAATTGAAAGGTTCCATAATACAAATGTTTTAAAATGTATAAAACATCCTTTCATTTCCTCTCTAAAAAGCAGTCTGGTAGTCAGAATTGGATCTGTTAAACCTGACAATTTACTCTCTAAAGGAGACTTTGGTAAGCAATATAGATCAGAAAACAGTGACATTTACAAGGTCAAAAAGACATGCCAATGAACTGCAGCTGGAGAGGACGCTATAATCACAAGTTCTGTGGTAGGTTTTATGAGATATCCCATTTGTCTTGAGCATTTGAACACTTAGTCCTCAGATGGTAGTACTGTTTGGGAAGGCTCAGTAAGTGTGTCCTTGTTGGAGGATGTTTTTACATGGAGGCAAACTTTGATAGTTTAAGGACTGTCACCATTTTGAGTTCTATCATCTATATTTTTCTTTCTATCTATCATTTATTTATCTATTTCTATCTATCTATCTATCATCTATCTATCTATCATCTATCTATAATCTATCAATAGATTTCAATATTAATATCTATAATCTATCTATCATAATTCATCTATCTATCTAACTCTCATTTTTCTATCTGTACTCTCTCCTCTCTCTCTACTTCATAACGGAAGTTCAAAATGTGGATCTCAACTTGTACCATATGCTATTCCTGCTGCCTCTGAACCACCTTTGTGAACTTTAATACTCCAAAACTATAAGCTCAATTAAACTCTTTTAAAAAGATACTTTAGTCATCTTGTTTTGTCAAAGTAATAGAAAAGAGTCTAGTAAGCTCTCATTTGGGATATGATATGATGAGATGTACATTCATTTTCACTTGATCAAGATCCACCAGAGTGCTTACCAACCCTGGACTAGCGCTTTATATAGGATATGGATTTCCTTTCCTCCCTTAAATCATTTTTCTGTGTGTGTAGAAATCATTTTGGACCCACAGATGTTTTTGGGTAATATAATATGGGCAGACTGAAATTTTCTGTCAGAGCAGAAGCTTCAAGCATGTGCATATTTGAGTTCAAGTCTTTTCTCCTCCATGGTAAAGTTATATGTCTCAGTGATCTCTTTCCCAAACCTGAGGTCCAAGATGGGAAAAAGCTGAGACAAATTTACTCTGGTCAATTACACCAGCTGAGGCATTCCTGTAGGGAGAACAAAAAACAAGAGTTCCTGCCACAGTTGACTGAGGAAGGGGCGAATCAAGTTTGAAATCATTGGCATTTTTGTTGTAACTAAAATTCATGGAACCAGGTGAGGTGATCTAAGGAGAATGATTACTTCAGTTGTTCAGAAAGAGATCAACAAAATAACACATAATAGCAATCAAAGTTTCTCAGAATAGTAAGTCATTGAAAATTTATTCATAAAATAGTTATTGATTAGTTTCTATAGTTTTTAAGTGCATTCTATTTAAAAATTTTAATCAATATTTGAATTTTTCTTGATAATACACTAATTTAAAAAAAATCAAATGACTGAATCAAATTTTTGTTTATCTGAGGAACATACCTGCTTCTCTAATAGTCCTCTGTTAACTACTGTTTTGTTTTTCAACTTTTAACAATGAAGCAGAAAATGAAGAAAGTCATCATTTGGAATAAATTGATCTCTCTTTTACTGAAATAAGTAACTTGCTTTAAGACATAATGAGTTTAGATTGCGTTGTTTCTTGGTATAAATTTCTACCACAAAATGTATTAAATTTTACTTTAATTAGATGAAATAAGGCATTTCTAAATTGATGATAAATGTGGCTTTAAAGTGCATATGAAATTATGCTGATGGTAATTTGTTAAATTATTATGGAAATTTCACACTTCCACAGTAATCTGCTTAATTTGCATTTTATTTAATGAAAGAGTCCTGTCATAAATTCCATTCTCTTTCCATTTTTATTCTTACGTTTTGCAGTGGCTGCATGAACATCTACAGAGAAGAGTTTTGATAATGCTGTGTCCCAAAAAACTTACAAACAAGGTAGGTTGTTGGGTTGATTCAAGCTCTATTAAAACTTCATGCTGCGTTTTGCTCTGTGAATGCTTTTCAACCATGCTTTGAGTTATTATTATTACTAATTATCTTGCCTTTTTTAGAAAGTCCCTACCCTTAATCATTTTTAAAGCATAGCCTGGAGTTCCTTCTCTTTCTTTCTTTCCATTCAGTTCATTCAAAAGACCTAGACATAGTCCTCAGAAGTGATTTTTGGTGAATAACTCATCCTATTTGTTAATTGGCATGGCTTACTGAAGGCCAAAGTCACAAACAATCCCACATCAGTTTGGAAGTATGACCAATAAAGAAGCTATTTATTTAAGGGGTAAAAACTTACAGATCACCGTCCCAGACAACAGCCCTCTGTTCAATCAGGAAGGGAGCCTAGTGGCCAGAAGAGGAGCTGGAAGCCAGAGAGTAGAGGGAAGTGGCCACTTTTTTAAAGGAGAGAGACCACGCCCCAGTGGGCTGGTATCTCAGCAGCTATTGGCTGAAGGAGTGGCAGGAGCTCCTGCAACAGCTTACTTTAATCCACTGTTTGCATATAAACCCATTTTAATAAGTGATTCTCAAAGTAAGTGTGGCTTTCGAGGTGCTTTTCTGACTTGCATATTTTCAGGTGCTGATTGGTCAATAACAATTTCAACTATAATTTTAACCATTTTAAACCGTTTGTTTTCCTTTAGCTGTCACTCTGACAATATTATATATACAGCATTTTAAAGCTTTATCTAACTTTATTAGTAGGTTCTTGGAACAGTCCTGCTTAATAGACAAAGGTAATAATTGGACAACATGTCTGATATTGTAAAATTAGAACATCTAGAAACAAGAGTTAAAGCAATCTCACTCTGAGATGAAGTTAAAATCCTGACCTCAGTTTTACTTAGTCTTTTATTGCAATCAGTTAACAGCTCCATCTAACAACATCAGCATCAGTAACTTGTGTGGCAGAACTGTTCCTAGCTCATAGGACATGTACCTTCATTCTAGTGTTTTTTTTTTTCCCTAAAGCTGTGCCGTTTAATATAGAAGGGAGTCATTAGTTGGATATAATTATTGACAAAAATAAAATTGCATTTCCTTGTTGCACAGACAATGATATCACTGTCCAGTAGCTTCATTTACTAAATACTATTTTATTTAAAACATGTAATCATTAATCATTTTCCTTACAAAATTTATACATGACATTTTGAACTAGAGACATCTTGGTGGGACTCAAATACAAGCTTATAGAAGAGGCAGAGAAAGCAAGTTGTGTGAGAAAGAATTAATTCCTAGAGATGACATCTATCAACAATTTTATTCATCAGAACCTGGACAAGCAGCTAAATGCAAGAGAAATTCGGAAAGGTAAAGCTCTTTGCATGAGCAAAATGCAAACTCCTAGCGAAGAACACACTAGACCCTGCCAAAACTTGCTCTGAATCTTCATTTTTGGAAATGGGAGAGATCTTGCTGGATTGCCAAAAGTACTCATGAGCCCTGAAAAATGAAAAATAAAGGAATAAGGATGGATGAAAAGCTTGCAATAAATACAGTGTTGGTGTAGATGTGAAATGTTTATGTACCTGAAGAGGATGGAAATTCTATAAGTTTGTTTCAATGTTAGTATATGCAAACCATGTCTGAAATGGATCATAAAAGCTATAAAAGTATCCTATTTCAGTGTAAACTTCTTTTTGTATGATTTTTGTATGTGATTGTTTGTTATTTGAGGTAAATACTACACAGTTCTATAATCATTGTTGGAGTCAGAATTTAATTAGGAGAAAATTGAATGTTTGTTTGTAGTGAATGAAATTCCTCTTTTAGTATGGTGGATGGAAAAGCAGTATTGGGATCATCAAAGAGATTATGAGAAATGTTTAATTACTTTTCCTATCTAAAATTTTCAGTTTTGATTAAAGATTGCAATAGAAAATTAACATTCATTGTCCAGAAGCGAACAAATTACAGTTTGTTTGCAGGGTTGTCTTTTATACAATCAAAAGGAAATGAATTATTTACTATGATCAAATAAAAAATAAAATGAAGGAAAATAAAATATGCCTTGTCACTTAATGTATGATTGACTACCAGTCAATGAACAGAACTATGGAAAAAGAAGAATTTTATTTCTTTTAATGGCTGAAATGGGAGCTAAAATGTTTCAAAGGCATGATTTTCCCATTTATAATCTTATTATCAGATTAGCCCATTTTAAGAAGATCTGGATAATCATAAAGACTTTACCCCTTAAAAAAGAATAATTGAATAATAAATGTGTAGGTTTGGAAAATTGAAAATAAATTATCATTAATACTGGTAATGTGTTTATTTTCTTTCCATGTCATGAATTTTTGAAAATTTGGGACATAAATATATTCATGAGTAAGCAATCATTCCTGTTATTTGATAACTACATTTATATTTTTTCTATATGCCAAAAATATGTTTGTTAAAATAATGTTTAATTTAAAACAGATATGCATTCACTTACGCTATTATGGAATGAAGGTCTAATAAAATTCTTACAATTATCATTTAGATTAAATTCAGTAATATGCAATAATATAATATAATATAAAATAGCATCATATATTATGAAATTCTTTTTGTTTATGTTTTTTGAGACAGGGCTATTCTAAGGAATTCCAAAATCAAGTTGTGTGTGCGTCTTATACCATAGTTCAATATGTTGGAAAATCTGATCCTATTCTGTACAATTATTAGTGACTTAGATTTTAGCTGTCTCATGACTATGAAATCCTCAACAATGAACTTCTAACCTCTCTGTAAAGGTAGAGATCATGGAGAGTCATGAAGATGCCTTTTTGACCATATGTTGAAATAGTATATGTTCCCTTCTCACATATAGACACAAACAACCAAAACTCAATAAAGAACCCTAAAACTAATCGAAAAGTTACATTAAAAATATGGTCCTTAGGATGCCAAGAAAGTATATTTGGTAAGCACAAAGAAAAATATCTTGCATATCATCATAGAACCTTCATCCGGCAATGGATGGAGATAGAGACAGAGACACACAATGGAGCACTGGACTGAGCTCCCAAGGCCCAGATGAAGAGCAAAAGGAGGGAGAAGATGAGCAAGAAAGTCAGGACCGCGAGGGATGTGTCCACCCACAGAGACTGTGGGACTGATTTAATGGGAGATCACCAAGGCCAGCTGGACTGGGACTGAACGAACATGTGATCAAACCGGATTTTGAATGTGGCTGACAATGGGGGCTGACTGAGAAGCCAATAATAATCGCACTGGGTTTTGATTCTACTGCATGTACTGGCTTTTGGGAGCCTAGTCTGTTTGGATGCATACTTTCCTAGACCTGGATGGAGGGGGGAGAGCCTTTGACTTCCCACAGGGCAGGGTACTTCTCTTAGGACTGGAGAGGGAGGAGGGAGGGGGAATGGGGGGAGTGGGAGGGAAATGGGAGGAGGGGAGGAGGCGGAAATTTATAATAAAAAAACTGGGTGATTATGAAAAAGGATTCAACTCACATTTCAGGCTGGTTTATTTAGTCTTTATGGACACAGACTCCTCATGTTTTCAGCAGATAGTCACCAGAAACAAAAGGAAGTCATAGAAAATTCATGGCCAAGTGAAGTGTATTCTGTCTGTGTTTGGAAATATAATACATTAATTGTACCCAAACACTACTGTCTAGAACTTAGAGATGTATATGTAACATCCATTTTGCATGCCCAGAAAAAATGGAATATTAGTTGGCAACACAGAACATTTTAAGAATTTCTAGGACAGAGGGAAGAGCCAAATAAGGATAATTCAATGTGTTGACTGACCCTTCCTGGGAAGATGTGACCAAATGTCTGTTTTACCCCAGAGAAGATACCAATGAGAGATCAAAGAAATGATCCCATCCAAGTCTGTCTTTGAACCAATGTGTTTATTGGGGTTGCAGGAACACACATGATTCAAAGGCATCTGAAATGCCCAAAGCACATGGAAGTTTGTGTGTGTGTGTGTGTGTGTGTGTGTGTGTGTGTGTGTGTGCATGTGCATGCATGTGAGGTTCTTGTGTGTTTTAAATGTACGGTGCCCGGTATCTTCATGTAGTTGTGGGTGACTTTGTGTGCTCTGAGAATGAGCAGTGCATTCGTTCTAGGTCATATATTGAGGTATATTTCTGTTTTAAATCCTCTCTTTTAAAATATAAATAAATGGTAAACATTCCTTGGGTCTAAGAGTAAGAGCCACAGCAGCAGTCAGCTCTAGCAACTTTCTAGAAGTGGGCTCCAGGTACCCAAATCATAAGGTTGGTCATAACATTTCTTGGGGAAATGGGACCTAGTTTTAAGGCAAGCAGAAATGTAGCTTCTTCATCTGACTTCACTACCATACTAGCGTAGTGTTACAATGACCAAGAATAATATCTATCAGAAAAAAAATCATTCAGTATTCTATTTCAATAATGTAGAATGGAAAAAAGCTGGTGTTTAAATCAATAATTAGATTTAGTATGACCCATACTACAGAAAACAATATTCTAAGAATTACTAGAAGATAAAAGGGATTATAATAACTTGAGAAAGATATATAAAATGTGAGAAATAAATATTATAAGGGCTTCTACCTTAAAAATATTTTATTTCTTCATTCAATTTAAAAGGCTGACAACTTATAGTTATATAAAATACATTATAACTACGGTTTCAGCGAGAAAAATGTTATGCTGTTCTAACTAGGGACCTTCATTTTGGCAATAGAAGTCACTATCCATTCTGGGAACATCGTTCTCATGTCCTCTGCATCCCCTGAAATCTCAGATGACTGAGCAGCATCGTCATGGTATAGCAGCACATCCTCGCCTGTGCTTCCTGTTCCCTCCGCCCGAAGGATTTCGTTAAGAATATGAGACGCCACACATTTCTAGGGCTAAGGCCACCCAAAGAGCTGCAATTTAATATGCAACAGGCAGATTGATTTAATAAGGCATAGGAATCTAAATAATACTGTAGTCAACAGTTCCATTCCTTGTTAGAATCACTTTCAGGATACACACAGTTCCTCGGACGATGCTAAAAATGACTGAATTTCACTATCTACAGCAAACCTACACCTTGTTGGCTCTTGTCCCATCTCTAAATCCCCTTGGGTGTATTCTTATCTTCAGGGTCTGAGATCCTTTTCCAAATAAACCACCTGCCCTTAATCCTTATCTCAGCACTTGCTTGTGGGGAATACAAAGTAGGAGGCCCGCTGAGAGGAAAGACTGGCCATGTATGAAAATATTGACGGATCTGTGCACCTGTCAATTGCCTTTCCGCATCCATTTGCCTTCTATCTGTACAGTAAGATACATTTAAGGCTTTTTATTTTTTACTTTGATTGTGTTTCTTTGATTTGCTGATGAACTTCTAGTACTAATCATGTAGGATGAGATTTCAATCACAGATTTTCTTGCAATTCAAATGAGTAGAGAGGTTAAAAACTCAGACTTTAGATTCATATCTGAGCCCTGCTATTCTTAGGAGTTGTAATTTTGTGCAAATTACTTATTCTTTTTCATCCACTTCAGAGTTTTTATTGTTAACGTAGAGATAATTTGTCAGTGGGTTCTACTTATTGGCTACAGTTGTGGTGAAATGTAAATTTCTAGTGGTAACGTCGATATTTACTTCATGTGTTTTTAGTGGGGTGCTAATTTTGAAGTCTGAAAACATTTGAGCCTTCCCAAATGCACAGAGGTTTGCATGGATGTCAGAGGAGCCAGTGAACCTCTCAGAGTCTGTTGTATATGTTACAATAATTGGGAAGGCATTCATTCCAAGTCCTGTGTAAGTCCATGATGAAAACATCAAACTCTCAGGGGTAAATAGTGAAACTCTTTCATCGAAATCCAGCAGGTAGGTACTGTGGGGTTCATCTGGAAATCTAAAAATCATTTTCCAATCTCCATTTTAACAAAGAAAAGAGGATCTTTCCTTGTACGTGTTATTCTATAGCTAATGTTGTTATCAATACATTTCATTTACTTTTTAACAATTAGGTCTTTAATATGATGAAATGATACTCTGTAATTGCGTTTTTGCAGTCTCTTGTACTTGCATATAACCGTCATGATGTATTTATTCTGTTTTGAATAAATACTTTTCTGCTAGTGTTTACAGCCAGGTACAATCACAACACACCTGTCCACAAATAAACAGATCTAACGCTACACTCTTTTCGATACTGTGCAGAACAGACCTAACTCAAATTTTGTTTACTATATCACATGAATACTTTTATGAGAGCTACAAAATTGTTTCAAAATGATAATGTTCTTAATCTCAAGCGAAGAGAATTTTTATAGATTAACATATAAAAGAGGTAGTTATATAAAGCCTAAAAGTCACCATCTACTTAGGATAAAGCATTTATAGCTCGCTTTATGTAAGTACTGATAGGGAAGTTGCTGAAGCCCAAGTGTTAATCCTGAAGTGCTTTTTCTGTATGGTAGAAATGTACTAGGAGAGGAAAAAAAAGAGCAGGGACAGGAAGATTAGTTTTCTTTCTTTTGTGTTTTTTAGTCATGGGAATCTGTGCTAAGAAAGAGGATTTAAAGAATCTTTGAATAAGAAGAGAGAGGAAGAATAACATGACTGGAGCACAGGGTTGGTGAGCAGAGTCTCCCAAATGCTCTGAGCAGAACAATTGCAGAGCTCAGAGAAGTCTGTGACAACCCAGTAGGATCGCACAGTGCGTTTAAACAGTATCTTTTGCCTAAAATAAATGTGAAAGGGATTTAAATTCTAACCAGGTATTAGGAATAAATGACTTTTTATTTTACTATTTAGTTTCATTTTCTGAAAGTATAGAACTTTTCATGTACCTGCAAATTGTAAAGAATAGCCTATAATTTTCTTGTCTATTATATGTTGAATTTTAGCTGAAATAAGAAGAGAAGATATTTGAATTTTCATAAAATTCCTTCGACTAGATTGTGATGATCCTTTGGTGGGATGTTTGAGCACACAAATTAACATTTATGCAGGAATATAACCCTTGACAGGAGAACTATTCAAAAAAGCTCAACATTCTAGTTCACTGTAGGTAAGCCATGAGAGCCAACCAATTAGGTTTCAATTTAGCAAGGTCCAGGTCTTTTGCTCCTGTACATGGAGGTGCCATATTTTGTTTTAAAGTTCTTGACTTCTTAACAAAAATAATTTTGAGTAATAGAAGTCAAACTAGTTTTCTGTCATCAAGTATCTGCCCCCTATATGCAAAGAAATGAAAAGAAATTGAAATAATCTATGTTTGTTTAAATTACAATTTGTTTTCATAGCTGCTAATAAGCAGGTGATACTTGTAATTACTCTAATTACATAATTGCCTAATGTTTTTCTATCTACAAATTATTTTTGGTCAATAAAATTTTTATTTATGAAAGAATTTAAAATAACCATCATTTGCTTCTTAACTAAATAGATTACCTTTCAGACATGTATTTAACATCTTGATATTGAATAAGATGCAAATTACTTCAATATTTGCTGCTGTATTTCAGACAGTTTTCACTTCTCCTGTGTATTCGGTTGCTACATTTATAAAATACACACACACACACACACACACACACACACACACATATGCATATATATGTGATGGCATTTCCTGCAATGCTCTCTTTTACTTCTGTTTCCTCAATTGTGTGTGAATGTGTATATGAATGTGTGTGAATATGTGTGTGAATGTATGTGTATAAACGTGTGTGTGTGAGTGTGTTGTGTTATTGAGGACTGAACCTTACACATATGTTGCAAGAGTTTTACCACTGAGTTGCATTTCTAGCTCCCTATTTTTGTTTAAAATTTAGAAACATAGTAAAAAGAAAACTCAGTTTTCTAATTAACTTCCTTAAACAGCCCAGAACCCTCCTCCTTTAGAAGTGAAGTCATTTGTTGGGCTTACAAAGAATGGTTATGGATACCCTTCCAGCTGCATGTAGGAGAATTTTAGAGACGAAGTAGAAGAAATGGCCTTGTCCAGTGTCACTTTCAAGATGAATAAGGTAAGTAATATTAATATTTCACTGAAAATCCTTTGAAGGTAATATCTTGTACAATATTCTACAAATTCAAACATTGCCTTTCTGGAAAGAGGCTGAAAGACTCCAGAAATTCCATTTTTTATTTTATTTTTTAAAAAGAGAAAGTCAGGAAGTCCGTGATACCTAATGATTCGTTACAACTTACTTCCTCAATGCTGCCTTTTCTCTTGCTGCAGAGAGAGAACATTCTCCAAAATGTTGAGCCAGCTTTAAGTTGTACAGAGAGTCCCAGGAATGCAGCATTCATAAGACATTGCAGAGACTGGGGTAGGAGCCATCAATGATATAGCTGCCTTCTGTTTTTCTTGCTCCTATAAGTAACTCTTTATCTAGGCTTTTTTTAATAATCCCAACAAATTCATTGGAAGGTCAAATCCAACCTTGGTAGATTTGTTTGCTTGATCTGTCACCAGTGCTCTAGATGAACTGAGCAGACATTCACACTTAAGCAGGAAAACTTACACAACAAAGAATTAGAAAGGTTATATAGCTGAAGACTGAGGGATAAATTATTTTTCAATTTGCTCGAACTACATATGCTATGTTTGATGTTTCAATCAATAGTTAAACGCTAATTGTTTTATTCTAAACTGGAATGCCGCCCACTGGGGCCCCTGTCTGTGTTCAATGCGCTAGAACCAAGTTCGCGAGCTTTGGGAAAAGGTGCTGGAGGTTGAGGAAACAGGCAGAAACAGACTGACACGCAGACCTTCAATCACGGCTACAAAGCCCTTCTTTTTTTTTTTTTTTTTTTTTTTTTTTAAAGATTTATTTTTTATTATGTACACAGTGTTCAGCCTCCATGCCTGCAGGCCAGAAGAGGGCACCAGATCTCATTACAGATGGTTGTGAGCCACCATGTGGTTGCTGGGAATTGAACTCAGGACCTCTGGAAGAGCAGTCAGTGCTCTTAACCTCTGAGCCATCTCTCCAGCCCACAAAGCCCTTCTTTAATAGCACCCTGGAGGCTTAAATACCCTGCAGTCAATGGCCAACAGGTGAAAATCCCATCCTCTGATCCTCTAGGCAAAGCACAGCTTTTAGTGACTTCAATTAGAAGGCTCTAGACAGGGAAGAGCAGCTGAAGGCCAGGACTCAATTAGTCCCCACACTGGAAGACACCTAGAAAGACTCATATCAGTAAAGTCTAATTGATTTGACATTTTAGTACAATAAATATCACTTCTTTCGTTAACTATATGAGTTCAGTGAATTTTGATTACAAAAAAACCCCATAGAATATATATTTTACTAAAAATCACCTTCTTTTTCTGGAGTTAGGCTTCACTCAATGAACAAATGAGTCTTATAGATAAATCATCTTAGCACTGATATCAACTTTCTCATCTTTGAGTCTTTATTAATTTTGTATTTTGAAGTTCAGACTACAACAATGTATAATTTCTTTTCCCATAGAGATATTTGTCATATAACTTACTATCTTTAATATTTACTTATTAAAATCATCAGGTGACACAACCCTTTAAGCCGAGCTCTTGGAAGGCAGAAGCAGATAGATTTCTGTGAGTTTGAGGTCAGCCTGGTTTACAGTACAAATTCCAGTACAGGCTTCAAAGCCTGTCTCAAAAAACCAAAAATAGAAAAGAAAAGAAACCTATCATTTGTTCTTTTTTTCCTCTTCCCTGTCTTTAGATTCTTCAGAAGAAAGCCACAAAAAAGTCATTATTTGTATCTTGCTTTCCAATATTTCATTTACATGCATATTCCTTAGACATTTTCCTGGCCTAATGTTTTGACATAGAGTATCTAAATGTACAAGATGCAGCTCTAATATAATATGTGTCTGTGTGTATGCCATTGCTTAGTAATTTAGACAGCAATATCTTTTTGAATACTTATAATGGCAAAATAAACATCATTTTTACATATTTATTTTTATGGTGTTTCATTGTTTTAACCAGAGGGCATGTGATAACAGTAAATTAATTTTCCTAGAACAAGAACAACACTTTTCATTCTCTTTAGTGGTTGCAAATAAAAGTAGCATACTGATCCTGAGGATATGGTTTGTGCCAAACTTTTCCCTGAAGTTTCATTCCAGTCTTACAGGAGGCAGCGATATCCCCATTTCTGTGTGTACAATGATGACAAGGAAATGATCCCTAAGTCTATGGGATGGCTAACTAGAGGCTTTATTAATGGTTGGACATAATCTTTCTTTTTGCGTTTGTTTTTTTTTTTTTTTTTTTTTTTTTTGAGACAGGGTTTCTCTGTGTTACAATACTGGCTGTCCTGGAACTAGCTCTTGTAGGCCAGGCTGGGCTTGAACTCACAGAGATCCTCCTCCCTCTGCCTCCTAAGTGTTTGGATTAAAGCTTTGTGTCACCACCACCTGGCTCTTTTCTGACTTTCTTAACAGCATTCTTTAGAAATTCACATCTCAGTAGAATACTTTGGAAGAAAGATGAACAGTGCTAAAAAGAAAACTTAAGCAATAATAACTATGCTGAAGTACTTTAATTAGTAAAAATCCAAACTTTCTTTGGAAAAAAACCTTCTCTACTAATAAATGTGCTTTTTAATTAGAATGTGGTGATTGTACATGTTTGCAGAGTATAGCATGATATTGTTTGATATCTATGCAATGTATAATGTTTAACTCAAACTAATCAATATATCCATCTCTCAAGATATTAATCACTTTCATGCATTGAAACTTAGGTACTAATTTATTTATTCTGAAATATCATATCTTGTTATAATTAATATTCTACTTGATGTGCTTTGGAAAACTAGAATTAATTCTATTGCTGTTGCTTTGCTTTCGATTTTGAGGCAGCCCATTGAGAAAATTATTTTCCTGGTCTGAGTGGAGACACAACATTGTAAACTTCCCATACATTAGACTTTATTCAGCTGGGCTTGTACAAAACCTGGTCAAAAGATAAGTCCATTGTATTTCATTGTAAAGAGATAATAGCAATAATTAACCCAATGTATTTTTGCTTCCTAGACTCCCTGCTCTCTGTGCATTTTTTTAACAGAGCTATAGTCACACATCCTTGTAAATCCGCCTCCTTTTTTGAATTACTTTGACTTTTCTTTTCTTCTGCCTGTTTTAATAATGCTTTCCCTAACACTTGGATTTGATTCTTTTCCTAAGGCTCTCTGCCTCTGCCATGTTGCTGCCTGTCTCTTATATTGCTGACCTTCATGCTGGCTTAAATGAAAAGGCATACCTTTCTCTTTTCCTCTTCTCCATTGTCCTCCAAAAGACTGCTGAGATTTATAATGTTCCTGGACCAGAGTTTTTCTGTTAAACTCTACTAAACTATCCTCAGGTTTTATTTTGAGTTCATTCTTAGATTCTTTCATCAACAACCTTATTATCACAAACCCTGTAACTCCAACTTCATCTTTAACAATTCTTCCTTTCTAGTTGTATTTACATGCCTGTCATCCAACTTTTTTTTTCATTCTTCTCTCTCCCTGCTATTCTCAGTCTCTAGTGATTGCTCTTTTATAGTCTTCTATGAGATCAACTGAGAGAGAACTTGTGTTTGCCTGACTATAACATATTTCATGGGACGGTCATTTCTCATTTCATTTATATTACTGCAAAAAAACAAGGCTTCATTCTCTCTCTCTCTCTCTCTCTCTCTCTCTCTCTCTCTTTTTGTCGGATAATACCTCACAACATGCATGTTCCTCAGTTTCTTTATCCCTTTTAATCCATTGTCAAAAGGCTGCGTTCAACATGAAAGTATAGTGTCTCTTTGCTGCCCTGATTTGACTTCCTTTGGCAATACATACTCCATAGTAGCTATGTCTCATGATTTACATGAAAAATTTTAAACAGTTTACATGTGATTATCCTTACTTACTCTACTAATTATTCTTACCACCAATGTGTAAGAATCCACATTTATCCATATCCAGACAGGATTTGATATTTTTTGACCTCATAATAGATATCCTAATGTTGGAAGAGGAGACTACTCGTTTCCTGGCCCAGCAACTTAGACTCGAAAATAATCACAGAGAAACTATATTATTTAAATCACTGCTTGGCTCATTATTTTTTAGCATCTTACTGACTAACTCTTACATATTAATTTAACACATTTCTATTAATCTGTGTATTACCACGTGGCAGCTGCTTACCGGCAAAGTTTCAGTGTCTGTCCTTGGCATCGGTTGCATGGCTTCTCTAAACTCTGCCTCCTTTCTCCCAGCATTCAGTTTAGTTTTCCCTGTATAGCTCTGTTCCCCTATAGCTCTGCTATAGGACAAAACAGTTCATTTATTAACCAATGATATTCACAGAATACAGAGGGGAATCTCACATCATCCTAACTTGGATAAGAGGGTATTTTCTTGACCATTTATTCTCTGTGTTTTCCTCACAATAAATCTGCACATAATTTTAGAGGTCTGAATAATCAAAGGTTTTATCAATTGAATTTATTTTCATGTGATATAAAAGTAATAAAAGAGCCATATTTTCTATCTTTACAATTTTATTGTTCCTTACTATTTTCCAGAGTATTATTTGAAGGCAAAAATGATTATATATATATATATATATATATATATATGTGTGTGTGTGTGTGTGTGTGTGTGTTGAGTAAAAGCAAGGTAATATGAATCATTTTGATTTTCTTCTGAAAGTAAAAGTAGATAAATGAAATTAAGAATTGAGGCTTCTGTTCTAATCTTATGTTTGAGGAAAAAAAAATTGAGATGTAGTTCAACCATATTTGTTGGCTTCATCCACCACACTTTTATTTAGATCATTTTTCTTGAATTGTCATTTATGCAAAGCATTCGTTTTTATGGATGCCATGTGTTACATTTTTATTCACTAGTTTGTAAAGACATTGCTGTGATCTTAATCAATCGCCAGAAGTCTATTTGAAAATAGACAATAGATGACCAGCTCCCTGTCCCCCACCCCCATGTAAATGCTGGAATATTTGCATTACTGGGAAAGTCTCTTGAATGCTATTGATGCTTTATCTGTTTCTGTCTGACAAGAAATAGCTTGAGTTGGCTATGAATAGAATGGGCCAATAACCCAGATAAACATCAGATAATATGTGAGCCCTTAAGACACTTTTAAGATATGATAACTTATGTCAAGGCACGAAGAGAACCTAACTCAGCAACCTTTGAACTGCAGAGTATTAGTTTTGGAAGATTAATCTTAATAGATTTTTGAATCAGTGTATGCCATTCCCACACAGAATAAGACAGCCAGGTGCTTCTCTCTATTCTATTTATATTCCCTGAAGGTTGACTTT
The DNA here is from genome assembly GCF_018167655.1 of Microtus oregoni. Taxonomy (NCBI): domain Eukaryota; kingdom Metazoa; phylum Chordata; class Mammalia; order Rodentia; family Cricetidae; genus Microtus; species Microtus oregoni. Next base: position 44,672,973 of record NW_024543068.1, on the reverse strand, counting down.
AGAAATGTATGTGTACTTTGAATTTGGAGAGCTGTCAGATGACTTTTAAGACTAGAAAGGAGATTAGATTTTGAGATTGAATTTTATATCCCACAGAGTTTACATTTCAGCAAGAAGTCAGTTTTCTGTTTAACATTTGTATAAAGCTAAACAACTAAGAAATCATATTGATTAAGCAATAGAATAATTGTTGAAGAGAAAAAGAACAGCTATTTAAAGTATATAAATATATTGTAACATGTGCTGTGTTCTGAAATTACTTTGAACATTTGATATTCCATGGTTCATTTTTCCATGTAAGTTCTGAGGTTCAGCTTGTATGTTTTATGCATGAACTTTTGCAGTGGCAAGCCAAATGACTTATTGGAAAGGATGCGTTTTCTGCAAGCACCTGAGCATTTGGGTGATCTACGCAGAGCTAACTTAACTAGATGTGAACCGGTTAGATATTTTGGGAAGTTGGATCATTAGCATAATGTAGGTTCTTATGAAGCAAGTGGAGATGCAGGTGATCTACGCAATCAAGGTCATGAAACGGCAGCTGATGTTCACAGCAGCTCACATCTTTTTTGATTTACGCCACCTGATGGAAGGATTTTTTTTTTCTACTAAGTATGTGCAACCCTGCCGAACCCATTGCCAGATTATATAAGGAAAGTGATTATCACACCAGAAATCTGCAGTTGTCCAGCCTCTGATGGGAATGTTTGTGATTTCACACACACACAGTTAAGACAGCAAATAAAAGGCAAATTCACTGTCAGAGCATGAAGTCAATCATCTCAGTTACTGAAGTTCCCCTCTTAGCAATGATCCTTCATGACAGCAGAGACAATGCCCAATCTTTCTAAGAGATGAAATGACAGGGCAAGATGACATTAGCATGGTTTATGTGAAATCATTCATGAGTTCCTTTAGTTAATATAGAAACCTAATTAGAACTCACACACAAGAAATTATGATATTTTCAAAATTACCAATAAACCTGGACAGGTTTGCTCTATATTTTAGCATCCATGCTGGGAAGCCGAGATGAGTCAGAGAGGCAGGATGAGATTCATCTGGAAGATGTAGTAGATGACTGAAGTGTGAGAGTGATCACATCCCAGGCTCATATGAAAATTAACATTTATAACTGATACGTTATTTGCTGTGGGCTTCAAAATGTCTCCTAAAGCTGGAGTAAGGCTTATAAATATTTACTTTGGAGACATTTCTTATGTAGGATGTTCTTTACCTTATCATTTTTATTGGGAGATTTAATGTGTGAGTCTGTGCAATGTCTTAGGCCCTCGTCAGTTCTTCTAGCCTTTTCTCATGGTTTGTCTTCCCTAAATTGTTTTCTTTGCTTTCCTCTGGACAGCTTTTCATAGCATCAATAGTGATCTTCATATGAGCACAGCTGAATGGAATCTCGCTTGTTTTTCCCTCTGTTGCAACAGCTCAGTGGGACTGTCAAGGAGAAAATAAATATTTGTTACTTTTGGTAACCAAAAAAGTATGTGTGACTCAGCAACACATGGAGAGCAGATGTATTGAGTAAGAGCCCACTCCTGTGCAAATTCTCCGTCACTAAGGAAGCCATAAATAGAGAAAAAAAACTGAAGAAATTGAACTGCATTCCTGATCCCACTCAATTGTATTTGGACTACAAGTATTAATATATGGGCTTCTGATGTAAGGATAATTTTCCTCTGTATAGATGTCTAGTTGTATAAGCGTAAGTCATCTGGGCAACCGACAAGCAGACTTTCTGCCTTGTAATTCCTCCCCAGCACAAATAGACATATACAAGCACACACATTAATGTCAACAATGGAGTCCTTGGGATGTTGAAACTCATGTGGGGTCAAGTGGTATGTGTACTGTTTTATGAAATAATGAGATTGCCTGGTTATTTGAATGTCCTGGCAATTTTCATTTTAGTGCTTTGGTACTTTTCAGATGAGAGGATGCTGAAATCTACAGAATAAAATAAATACTTGAAAAAGCCATCTTCTACTTGATCTTAATCCACCCTATTTGGCAAGCTGTTCAAGCTTTTTTCCTGGATAAAACTGACTGATAGGTGATGGAATTACTTAAAGAAACTTTATTTGGGTTAACAACTTTAAGAATTCAAAGGCTTTCTAAGCAATCATTGTTTAGACAAAGTGTGATGTTGTAGGTATTCATTTTCAAGAAATATTGCAGAAATGATTTTCAAACTCATATTTATATTTGAATGCTTATCGAAAGAGAAATTTAAACTTGTAAAATACAATGGAAAATATCTGCTCCTATGATTTGCTGAAAAATTATATCTAAAACTGACTAAAAGTGTGGTTAAACAAAAGAAAAATTTTTGACAAAATTCTGCATCATCTTTCCAAGCTATTAAACAATTGAATTCTTTCTTGTGTCTAGCAAGACACCACCACACCATCTTGAACACATGCTCAGCGTGTATTTGCCAGGTCGCTGTCACAACTCTCTGACACCTAGCTACTGTTAAGACAGCATTCGGAAGCCTTCTATATTCCAGAATGGTCTTTCTCCCAAGCCAATGTTCCTCACTTTTGTTTTTCAGTCATAACTATTACCTACCAATAAAAAATATTGAAAAGTATGAATATCAAAAGTAATACTTTGTTGTTCATTTATTTATTTATTTATTTATTTGTTTGTTTAGCATTTCTGCCTCCTCCCCGCAACCGCTTCCCATTTCCCTTCCCCTCCCCCGATCAAGTCCCCCTCCCATTTCATTTCAAAGACAAAAACAGTAGAGCCACAAATAGAGCTCAGGTGCCTAGAATGTAAGGGGCCCTAGGTTTAAGCACTTGGAATAAAAGGGGGTGTTGGCTGAATGAACTACCTGTTATAGCCACCCGATGATGATGTAAATTTATCTCAAAACTATCTTAAGGGGATAGACATTACTGAACTTATCTGCTATGTGTATTTGTGCCTTCCATATCTAACACCGAGGAGTAACCAAGGCACTTTGTTATTGTCCCACGGTGAAAAGTTGACAAAAACGTTCCATATGGAGTCATTTAGAAAGTGCTGATCAACTCTCATATTCTTTAGGCATGAGTCTCAGCAAGTAGTCAGAATTGATTAGAGTGGCACTCTTTGCAATTTCTCTCCCCTCACATTGTTATATTTTGCCAAGACTGCTTACTCATTAAAAATTACTGGCACTTTGACCTCTTGTTTCAGAATGTCTTACTGATAGACATGAGGGACAGTTAATTTTCAGAATGACCTAACTGAACTGCACTGTAAGGAAATCTGGCAACCAATGTTTGTCAACAGTAGACACCTGGGTTATTATCTTCGCAAGAGGAATTTTACTCCTCAGATCCTTGGGTATTGGTATTTTATAACTTCCTTATTTAAGTGCAATAATGTTAAGGTCAGTAAACCTTGTAAATTATAGTCAAGAATAATTCCCTTTCATTTACTTCAGGGAAATCGAATAAAAATAAACTATTTTCTATAAAATTCAACTTTGCCTCTTAAACTTTGCTGCTATTTCAGCTCTTTTCTAACATTTGAGTGAACTTTTCTTATCTCGTTCTTTTTTTATATGTTTTTTCATTTATATTACACACTGAGCCGCACAAAATGACTAAGTTTTTGTAACTTACATGGAATTTCTGTTTTCTTATTATGTGGAAAAAGATTCTTTCATTGGCAAATATAATATTGTTATAATATAATCATCCTCATAAAAATGATTACATATTGCTCATGATTAATGTATCAGATCTGAGGCTGGAGATACAGCTCTGAGTTTCAGAGTAGTTGCTGCTCTTGTGTAGGACCTGGGTTTGGGTTCCAGCATTCAGAATCTCATAACGACCTGTATGCAACTCTAGTTCCAGGGGACCCTTTTCAGCCTCCATAGACACAATTCACACATATGGTGTACTTTCTCCAACAAGGTCAAAATGCCCATATGCTCAAAATTAATATTAACATTTAAAAGAATGAAATCCAAATCCAAAGGTTTGGCTATAATTGTAATGCGTTTCTTCCATCTCTTGATATATACTTGTCTCTTTCCAACTTCATTTTGGCCCAGTTAGTTATGTTTTTTGGATCATATGTGTCATAACCCTTGCTAGAGATATTCATGTGCTCTCTGATACCGTAATATTCTGGGATAAATAATGAGCACCCTTACAAGTTCCCTATCTGCAAATTAGTTTGTCCCAAACTTAGCCTTTCCCATGTTAAAAATTCTGTAACTTTCATTTTCTTAGAAACGCCATGGTGTTCATGGATCAATAAAATTCTTTCCCTGAGAGGATGCAGAATGTATGAAAATAGCTTTCTAAAAACAAATGGCTTCTTTTAAAGGATCAAAGAATGAGTAAATGGTAGGTATGAGCCTGTTTTGAGGGCCGTGTTGGGTGAGAGAGAGCAGGGTGCCACTGACAAGAATGGTTATCAAAGCAATATCAGGGTTTGGCGGGCCTGGGAGTTGGCTCTGAGATGCCAGTAAGAATCCTTCATACTGGAGATTATTTTTCTTGTAGGAGTACAAATGCGAGGATGAAGAAATCGGGATGGCTTAGTGCAGGGGCTCCTCCGCTGTCATCACGTCTCCGAGATTTACTAGCCATGCCGAAGTGTAATGAGGTGCTTTGTATGCACTATGCATGAGAAGGGGAATCAGCTCACCAAATGACTTCTTTTTCGATAATGACTTACAGTCAGGGGGCAGGGCCGTTTTGTGAATTTGAGGGAACATAAGGATGTTGGAAGAAGCACTGTGTATCCAGGGAACCAAACAGAAAACTGGGGGGGGGGGGGGGATAAGGATTTTGAAGTGTATGCCCTCAATGTCACCTAGAGCAATAAGGAAAAAGAAGACATGTATTATAAAATCTGTGACATCAGAAGGATGAGCAAAGCAATTTTCCAGTTATAGTTCAAAAATCATTAAAGTCTGATGCTTAATAGGTATGTGAAACGAGGAATGGAAGCAGAATGTCAAGGTCCTTTAAACGAGCTTGAGGATTACAAAACAAATCAAAGGTCTGGCAGCTTCTCAGACATTCGCCGGCTGGAGAATTCACAGAGCAACAAGGCACATGGTGTTCCTCCCTTTTCTTTTCTTTGAATAAAGCCAAATTTGCATAGGAAAGATTTTGTGTGTACAGCAGCAATACGGCCAGATGGGACCTTTAAAATTTTACCTACTTTAAAAAAAATCAAATGAAGATATTTTGCACCAATACTTCCTATGGATTTTAATGAGAACAACTCTCTCTTTTTATTTCTCTTGGAATGAGGTTTTATTTTATATAAATATACACACATACATATATTTATATAGTATATAACATACAGAAAATATATAATATCCATTTATATTAAAATACATAAATACATTGTCTAATATATAATCATATATTAGATAATCGTATATATTATATATAATAATATATATTAGATAATATGTTCATGATGCTAAAGTGTACAAGTGCATTGTATAATATATAATATATAAATAATATAGCATTATATATATATTAAATAATACTCTTATAATATTGCATTTAAACAAATTCTCCACGTTTCTTTGATACTAGGAATTAAACCATAGGCAAATGATCTTTCAAGTTATTCTTGAGAACAACTCTCTTACACACACAAACATATGTGTGTATGCAAAGGAAAATCCAAAATAAAAAATATTCATACATGCATGAGTCATAAATCCTGTAAGACTGAGTCCAAGAGCCAAAGTCTTTAGCTTACTATTTTGCTGTAAATATTGCAACACATGTGATGTCTATTTGAGTGTTCCTGACTAGTGATGCATTTTGCATGTATGAGATGAAGGAAGAGGTTGAAGAACCAGTAACTGAAGGAAAATTAGCTTTAGTTTTTAAAAGATGATATAGAGATAAAAATGAGCCTTCCAATCATCTGGTGAGGGGAAATGATTTTAATTTGACTGACATTTCTAAAATGTGTAAGCTTTAATTTTGCAGCATGATAAAACATTCTTTCATTCATTATACACAAAACTATGACATTTTGTTTCATCCTGCTTAAAGCAATAATGTAAATTACCAATGAAAATACAGTTCTAATTTCAGGCAAAAATAGATGCGCTTAGCTTTTAAAAGTGTTATGTTTTGCTTTTTAACATAACTGGGGATTACATTTCTAGACTCAAGCTTTTGTATGAGGTAAAAGCTGACAAAGTTTTAACTTTTTCAGAGCTTGGAAAGTAGACATGAGAGAATAGTCATTATCTTAAGAAGGTCATTTTGTTGTTTGGCTGTCATTGTAGACAGTTACACAATGCCTAGCAGGTTATGATTCGACTTTTTGTTTTCTGAGGTTCACGTGTCACCCAGTGAGGAACCATATTTATTACTAGATTCAAAGCCACTGAGAAAATTAAAAGTACATTTCTACTATAGAACATTTATTATTTCTTAATTTTTTTTCCATGAGCTCCTTGAGTGGGTCTGCTCTTGTGGCTGGAAAAGCTTGATTCAATGAAATGATGGTGACTTAAGGCCTCCATCTCACATATCCAGCTTCCATGAATATGTATTATGACAAATATACATAATAAAGTAGTATTGTCAATCTACCCATGTTTGAATAACACATTTCAATCTATCCGTGTTTGAATAACACATATAGGTGACTGCTGTGCTGATACTGTTCTCAACAGTTATTTTTTATTTCATTTTTAATTTCTGTATTTTAAATTACCCATTTGAATACAAGTCAGTAAAGGTGAAAATGCTCCTATACCCTCTTCTATTCACATGTAGCCTGTCATTGCCTCTAGCATATAGCTGGATGTTTAGACATCATTTGACATGAATAGATTACACACACGTAAGCATATCTTCGGAGGGAATTTGAGTAAGCCAATAATCCAGCTACCTGCATCAGATGGAGACCACTCATATTCTTATTCAAAGGACAACGTCAGTATTTCATGAGGAGTCGCCCAGATTCTCCTCAGTGTATCTATATGGCAGGTTTTTGTTGTTGTTTTGTTTTTGTTTTTGTTTTATGTATAGATCATTTTGTGTCCAAAGAGAGAGAGAGACGTCAGAGGCACATAATCACCTTATATTTTGTTGATTTGGCTGTTCATCTTTGTCACATGGAGCATTCCTTGAACTGCATGAATGTTCCAGCCTTCAGTGTGATACATTTTGTATTGACTTCATAGTACACAGGGACCTTCAACAGTGCTTAAACTGGAACATTGTTATTGACAGGATTTGCTCTCATTCAAGCAGGGACTTGTTTTATTATCTCAACATCAGGAGGACCTGCATTTATATCCTGTGTTGTAGAAGTGCCATCAATGACTTTTCAACTGTAACAGAATCCCTACTCTTAGACTTGACAGTACTCTTGAGAATTTCTGGAAAAGAGGTTATAGATATTTTTTGTCACAACAAAAGTTTCAAAGATAAAAATTGTGCTTTTATTATGGTTGTGGAATGATGAGATGAATGAAAATTCGCTTATGAGAAACTAAAAAATCTTTTAAATAACAACTTTTCTTGGCAGTTAAAAAGATACTGAGACCTCTCTGTGGTGGAGATGTGTTTCTGTTCTACAGTGGAGAAGCCAGAAAGTGACTTATTGTCAAGTGTGTGTGCTTTTCACAGCTCCTCCCAGTTTGATAAACTCATCTCATCCAGAAATGCTTGGCACAAATCACAAAACACTTGTTTTTCCAAGTTTTCCCACATCCTAAGTTATTTGTTTTTCCTTTGAATTTGCAAAGGAATTTTCTCAATTCTTCTATTTTTAATACATGTTCTTTAAATTTACAGATAAATCAATACATATATTTTGTTCATAATGTGATGTTTTGAAGTGTGTGTACAAAAATGTACACTGGAATGATTCATCCTAACTAACTAACATACACAATACCTCACAGTTTTTATTTTTGTAAGTCAAGAATGCTTCATTTTAATTCTATTCTTAGTTTTAAAGATATAGTTTGATGTTATTAACTATAGTTACCATGTGCAATTAATATCTTGAATGGATTCCTTTTATTTGGGTTATTGGAATCATTGAGCAACATCTGACTCCTTTCCATATCCCATCCCCTCAGTCCTTGGCGACAGCATTATAGTATCTATTTCCATGTGACTCCACTTGTAAATCCAAGCAGTTTTTGTTTGTCTGTGTCTGGTCTGCTTAACCTTACAAAAAACCTCTGGGTTCTACCACACTGTCATAAATGGCAGGTGAGTCTACATTATTTTACTGTTTGTTTTCATAGACTAATTTCTCCCTTCTGTTCATTGAAAAATTTATATTTATGAGGTAACAATCAACATGAAATTTTGTGTATCATCATTACTTGGTATCTATTTAAAAGATATGCTGTTATATAACATTCATAAAAATACATAATATAATGCAAAACATATTTCGGCATCATGCTGATGCTACCTTAGGAGAATGGACGAAAGTATTTCAGAATTTCAGAAAGAAAGTTCTTTACAAAGATTAAAATATTCTTGAGAGTTATTTTATAGGTATTTTTAGAAAATAACATGCATATTGTTTAGTTTTCAGTTACGAAAAAAGACACTGGTCAAAAGGTCACAGTTGAAGGGTGCACGTATATGGCGCCAATACAGGGATCTCCTAATAAGATTTTAGACAGAAAAATTAAAAATCTTATAAGTACAAGTAGTTGTAAAGAGGAAATTGAACTATACACATACATATTGAACTTAATAAAACTATCAAACGACTGTTGCATGGTTGAAAATAGATACATGACTAAATGACAGAGACAACAGCAGTTTCATGAAGCAGAAGCGAGGTTATTCAAAGATGGGATAGTAGAAAATAGGGCCCAGTGAGAAGGCTCAGGATGTACAGTACAGGTGTGAGGCATTGTAAGAATGGGGAGTTGTAGATGACAGACCAGGAAGCAAGAAGGTGAAGGGAAGGACAGACATGAAGTCAAAGTAAAACTTGGTTTATAATTATACTCTGAGAAACAAATGCTCAAAACATAAAAAAAAAAATTAGGAATGAAACTCATGTTCCTTTAGTTGTGAGCTTGAGCCTTTTACATCTGTGTCATATGTCCAGTCCTATAGGAGAAAGCTGCCATAGGAACCCTCAGCATGTCCAAATGCAGAAATGAAGTGGTCATGTGGTACAAGTCCCCTCCAATTGGTACATCTACAATGCAATCCCTCCACCTAAGACTCAGAAGAACTTCAGAAAGATGTATAAACCAAAAAGCTACTATAACTGATACCAATAGCATCTTCTAGACATGACAGGAACGTTGTGCCCATGAACGATATGACCTTAATGATATGGTCATCTAAACAAGATGACACAATGCAGAAAATTTCATTAGGCCCCATACCTAAATGAAAAGTTCCAAGAAGCACATGGCTGCTGTGAGATAGATAATTGATTTTTTTCCAGGTATGAGGCCCCAGTGATCAGCCCAAGTGGTCAGCCTTAAGTGTATGTATGTAAGAGGAAAGCTAAATGGACTCAATAGTGTGTTTTTGTTTGTTTTTGGTGTGCATTGTGATAAGAATAACTGTAAGAGAAGAGGTCTTGAACTTGAGATAGAGTGTGACAGGAGTTGAAGAGTGAGAAGGAGAAGTGAAAATGATGGAACTTCAGTACTGGTGTATAAAATTATTAAGAATAAAAATTTAAATTTAAAAATAATACCTTCAAAAAAATGAGACCTTGTCTTCTAAGTCATCAGACTGAGAATTCACTGCTACAGGAAATCAGAAAAAGCTAGAAAAACTAGAGTTCTAAAAACTAAAGCTCGCAGCTAAAATTTCTATACCCATATCAAATTTTTTAATTGACTAAAGTGAGCTTTTAGATAAACAAAACCGGGGCAACTCAAACCCATAAGATTTCTACTAACAGAATAGCTAAAAAGAAAGAGAAGGTGAGTACAAGGAGAAGCACAGAAAGAAGTACTGAAAGGACTGAATAATTCAAAATACAACACATTTATAAAATTCAAAATACCCAACACAAAACAGTAACTGTGTTTCTATCAAGATTACATTATATAAGCAGCTATAAGGAATATCTATACTGCTACAAAAGGTGAAGAAACCCAGAGGTTATTAAACATTCTGTGTTTTGGAGTGATATAAAAAATTAATAAGAATAAAATTTTTATTAATGATGCTTATTTATTTAAAAAGTCACCAATGTGTTATTATGTCTATTAGTACTAATGCAAGAAAAATAAAAATCATCAAATTATTTTATAGTCATAGAAAGTAAATAAAAGCATTGTGCTGTGTTTAAAAGAAAATTTACAAGGAAAAGGAAATGCAAAACTTTTGTATAAAATTGTAAGATGGTAAATGTAAGCTAACTATAATATTATTTTCTGTAAATTTATTGAATTCCAAGTAGAGATAATTTTGATGAGATTAAAAGGTAGAATTACATGTTCCTTATAGAATAAATGTTTTTCAATAAAAGACATAATAATGAAAATAAATGGAAAAAAGTTAAATTGGTGATTTTTCAAGTAATTAAGACCACTTTTATTGTCATATAAAATCAGGTAATACAATAATATATAGCTCTAAGTGGAGAACCTAAGAAAGCAAAAAATTAATTTACCAAGACCCAAATGTATCATCATCCAAGACACAACTTCAAAATATTCTAAGCAGAAATTTTTTAAGTAAAATAAGCATATCTCATCATATATTATGATGTGTTAAAACACTGTTCTTATAATTGCTCAGACAAAATCTGCATTCTGGAGACTAAGAAACAGAAACATATGTGCATATAAATACAAATATAGTTAGAATGCATGTGGCTTTCCAAGTGCACATGAAGCAATTATAAAAATTGTCCCTATGCTGCAGAAACTCCCAACAAATAAGAAATGAATGAGATGACACAAATTATGGGATAAAACTGTGGTGATATTAAACTAGAATAAATAGAAGGCAGTTACAAAACCTCCCTGGAAACCATATGATAGACTTGCAAATTATTTATAAATCAAAGATGAATTTAAAGCCAAATAACAAACTATTTGAACTGAATATGAATGATGAAGCACCATTAAAACAACCTGTAAGATGTAGAAAAAAGGGAGACCTAAGGAAAATTTATAGCCTTGGAGCCAGAAAAGCAATCTCATTCCAAATGGATGGAAAATAAAAGCAGTAACATTATAAATGCAAGATAATAATTAAAAAATCAACTATAAATAAAGGTAATTAACAAGGTATAAGTTAGCTCTTTAAAAATTTTGTGTATTCTAACAAGTGTTATGTTAAAAGAAGAAATAAAAATCCATAATTACCAATATTAATAATTGCATATTTAGATGTAGTTTTTATTGTCATACAAATGTATTAGAAAATATTGCCAATAGTTTTACTCGAGCAAAGTTGATATTACTTATACTTCTAGGAAAAACATAATATAAGGCAATGTCTGACTTTTCTCAAATAATTTTATTTGTTGTTAATTATCTTCCATGTTTTTAAGAATTTTATGTATTTCATTATTTTAGAACAGACAGTGTCCATCTGGCACAAACTCCTTCAATGGTCAGAACATAAATGAAATTAAAATATGCATGTTTATATATAATTTCTGTCATCGTGGGGGGTAAATACTACCTAAGGAATATCTGAGATTTTACTTGGTAACTTTATTAACCATGTGTCAGCTGCTCCAGTTTCCTCAGTCATATTGAAAATCCAAAAACACACCATAGAGAAAGTAGCTGTGCACAAGCCTCAGTCTTAGTTGAAGTAGCTCATATAAGCATATACTTTCAATAACCATGTCAAAGATTATGTTCTTAAGCAGAGCGAAGAGGCAAAGGCCCCAGAGTTTATTTTAAGCAAACAGAAGCATATGGGAAAGTACAGACAAACTCAAGGGTGTACTGTTTACCCCCCAAAAAGACAGTCATTAATTTGCTTAAGTTATTATAAATGTAAATCATGTATATAATCTATGCGTATATACTTAAAGATTATATACATATACATATAAATATATACATACAATATATATGTACACACACTTAAAGTTACCTAACTTCTATATATTTACTACCTATCACTCTTAACAAGAAATTTCCTTTCTAGTCTGACATGGTTCTTGTAAATATTTCTAGGGCTATTTCTTCACATAGATTCTCATATCTAGGATCTGAAATTAATGTTCGGGGCAATGTGAGCAAACTGAGTCCTCCATTTATGTTTTAGGGGAGGGAGAAAATCAGAGAGGAAAGTGTCTCTTTCCAGCATGTTATGAAAGGCGCCGAATGCCTAAAGCATCCGCTGTTCAGATCCAGAGCTTCCCAGGAGTGTACACCAGGGTGCTACTTGTTGAGAGGCTCCAGGGTCTCTTTTCACGTCAGAGATCAGGAGTTCTATTCAGTGTGACTGTCTCCTATGGGCTTGTCTGCCTCTTCTTCCTTCGATGTTTGACAGTGACATCCGTTCCCTTTCATTCCAGCTCGCCTCATGCTTTGGGAAGCTTGCTTTCTCCCCCTTGGCTCTAAGGATCAATTCTAAATGCTGGTACAGTCCCTTTCCTCACTGGCAGCCAACGGGATGTTATTCTGTCTGTGCCATGGAGAACCAGCCTCTCAAGCATGTGGTGGAAAACCACCTAAGGGGTTTGGTGTATGCTGGTGCTGGCCAGTGTTGTGAGCAGCTTGCCTCGGCCCTTGCTGCAAACATGTTAATTCAGGCTTATTATGCTAAACCCCCAAGGCCTGCCCTTTAAAAATTAAATTGGCTGAACGTAAATTATGCTGAATTCCTTCCTAAAGCCTTGCCACAGCTGTGAGAAAAGCTATGAACAGATCAGCACGCTCTGCCTGAGGAACTGCCCTTGGCCCTGGTGAAGTAGAACCTTTGTTTACACATGTTTGGCTCTGTTGTGTGTCAAACTGCTGTCACACTGAAGACCCATCTTCTGAATATTATTTCAGGGCTCTAGCTATCCTTTCTTGAGGACATATCAGGAAATATCACAAAAATAGTGCTGGTCCAAAGTCATACTTTAAAATAATCCAGTCATTGGTATGTTTGAATACTTATTGCTTGAATGTGCCACTATATATGGCTGGGTGCTAACAACTTAACATATCAAGTGGAAACATATGGAACTATTTTTGCAGACATTTTTCACTTGCAAAACTGGTATGTTTAAAGTGGAGCTCCCTAACAGCTTTGGTTTATTATATTTAATTTGATTTCAAAATTATGCACATGCATGCAAGCATATGTGCATGTATGAGTGTGCGTGTATGCATGTGTGTGTGTGTGTGTGTGTGTGTGTGTGTGTGTGAATGTGTTCACATGAGTGCACTGCCCCAGAGCTAGAATTACAAATCCCTTACATGGGTGAATGGGTGTTAGGAACCGAACTTGGGTCCTTTGCAAGAAAAGTTTGCATTCTTAACCACTAAGCCATTGCTTCAGTCTCTTTTTTAATTAAAAAAATATTTAAATGTGTCAGATGGTTCCAAACATGTCACAGAATGCATGTGAACTCATGAGGACAATTTGAGGAAGTCTGACGCACTTTAGTACCAATCCTCAACCTGTGGTTATGACCCCTCTGGGGATCACCAATCAGATATCCTGCATGTCAGATATTTATGATTTTCAACAGTAACAAGATTACAGTTAGGAAGTAGCAATGAAAATAATTCTATGGTTGAGGGGTCATACGACATGAGGAATTGTCTTAAAGGGCTGCAGCATTAGGAAGGTTGAGAACCACTGCTTTAAGAAAGTGACTTTTGGGAGAACTGAGGTCCTCAATCTTGGAAGAAGGAAGGCTTTTAATGTGCCCAGGTTGGATTTTTTTAAACTGCTTAAACCATCCCATTTTCTCCAGTTAGATGTTTCAATCCCCAAATTATCACGGGGAGCATGGTTGGTGAGAACACTGCATTGTCTTGATTTTTCTTTAATATTTACTTTTTTGGTCTTCTTTACTAATTTCTCTTTTCTTTATCTCTACCAAAGCAAATGCCTTATGAAAGCATTGCTGGTGACTTCTTGCATCTTTTCTGGCCTCCTGCTTTGTCTTAGTCACTGTTCCACTGCTGAGGAGAGACACCATGACCAAGGCAACCTATGAAAGGAAGCACTAAATAGGATGCTTGCTTGCAGTTTCACAGGATTAGTTTATTTACATTCTGGCGGGAAGCATGGTGTTAGCAGGCAGGCATGTTGCTGGAGCAGTAGCTTAGAGCTTACTGCATACAGCAGAAAGAGAGTCTGACTGCGCCTGGTGTGTATTTTTTCACACCTCAAAGCCCACCCCTACTGGCACACCTCTTCTAACAAGGCCTCACCTCCTAATTCTTCTAAAACTCTTCCCCAACAGAAGGCAAGCATTCTAACATATAAACCTATGGGTGCCATTCTTATTCAAATCGCCCCACCATTTCATTAAAAGATATCGTTTTGTTCTATAACAAAATGATAGTTTGCAGTGGATAAGGAGATATAATTAGTCTTCTTTAAAGTGTTTCGTGGACAGAACTTTGACACTGTAAACACCCATCTCCATAGAGCTCAGAAGACCGACTTATGTTTGAACAATTGGCTCCTCCAGGGACCTAGACTACTTCAGAGACAACATATGCCAATTGGTCGTCAGATACTCCTTTTCCTGACAGTGTGGTCATGAACACGGTACCTAATCTTTCTCAGCACCTTTTTTTTTTTTTTTTTTTTTTTGGTTTTTCGAGGCATGGTTTCTCTGTAGCTTTGGAGCCTGTCCTGGAACTTCCTTTGTAGAGCAGGCTGGCCTCGAACTCACAGAGATCCACCTGCCTCTGCTTTCCGAGTGCTGGGATTAAAGGCGTGCGCCACCACCGCCTGGCTCTCAGCACCTTTTTGATCAGTGTTAAAGTGAAGTAAATACTACCTATCTCATAGATCCAAAACCAAGAAGTAAATATCAAATAGATCAGCATCAAAGTTTGTATTTTTTTTTATAATTTGTGCTCAATCCGTGTCACTGCTCATTCTGATATTTAGAGAAAATTACAAGGAGAAAATCATGGGGTTCTAAACTTGATGCCCTATTTCTTTGCTACCGCTATAGGAGTAATTGAAGGGGAGTTTACAGGAATCTTTATCTTCTATAATTCTTCACCTAAAAGAATTCATTTTTATCTTTGTGCCATGATGTTCTAAAATGCATCTTTTTCTACCTTCATCAATTCCCAGAAACTTCTTGAAAAAAATAAATGAAGTAAATTGTGGCATGTGGGGAAGGAAAATGCCTACATCACCACAGAAGCACAAGTTAACCATTCCCAGAATATCCCTGACTATGCGTACTCCGTATATGAAAGTAATTTCCCATGTTAGTGGAAAATGACTTTAGAATCATTCTAACCTCAGGTTGAACTCATGTGTATATTTGTATGCATACAATTGTGGATATATCCAACTAAATCATCTATATGTATTTTTAAGTATAAATAATATAGGGAGAGGGAGGTTTTTAACCCTGTAACTTTGATTATAGGCTACCTAAGATGAAAAAAAAAGAGGTCATTCTGTTAAATAATGTTTAGAATTCTTCCTAGGAGCCCGGGTCTGGGATAACACTACATATTTTTCGTGCTGTTTCCTTCCATGACCTGCCTTTGCTTTTGATTCTTTACCCAATGCCAACAGGAACGTTTGGGCAGATCCTGTTTTGTTTCTAGGGAACATGATGTGATGGCTGGAGCTTGACCTGGGTGCAAACACAACCTAGGGAATATTAATGCTTACAATCAGTTTACAATAGTGCTTTTCCTAGAAAACACTCTGTCAATCCAATTCTAGCGGAGCTTTCCTGATGACTCAGTTTTAAGACTCGATGATGTAGATTCCATGGTGCTTTTGAGTAGGAATGTGCCAGTGTGCCTCCTCCATCATAGATGAGTGACTGGACAGTGTTTGCTTTTTTAAGAAAATACAGTTGTTTCACTAACAAAGTTAACCGAAATATATGAGACATACAAAAAGGAGGGACCTATTTTTAAGCAACATTATTTCTACTTAAAAAATATGTATTTAGCCACAATACAACTCAAACAATGAGATTGTTACCCTCTGCCAATTTCGTTTGAACATTTCTCTTCAGAATAAAAGTATTTCTCTAAAGATATTTTCTCTAGAGGTTACCCTTTAGAAAATCTTGATACCATTGATCTCGGTTTGTTAGTTTTGCATTTTACACAGAGAGAAGACTGAAAGTTTGCCAAACATTTCATAGTAAGTTCAGGAGGAAAGGTAATAGAGTATGTACCGGTATCTTTTAAGGGAGAACAGTGATTTGTTCTGTTTTCTGTTATTTATAATAGTAAATATTGTACAAAATGTAGTTCATTAATTGAATTTTTTAATAAGATATCATTCCTAGCTCTCCAATCTGCAGCTGATATATTTTAAGAAGGGTTATAGAGGCAAAATAGAAGGAAAGAAACTATTTCAGAATCATGTCTAGAATGCATTTGATGTGGAGGAAGTAATCAAAATAAGAATATTTTACTGTCTGAGATCTAGAGCAAATACAGGCAAGAGAAAATTCTGTTGTCATACTTTGGTATGATGAGTTATAGACGTTAATTACATAAGAAAATGATACTGTGTTTTATAACAATTCAATTTAGTTGAAAAATAGACAAATCCAAAAGAAATGGACAGATGTGTTGGTTTCTTGAAATCTTTACCACTTCATTATGATTATTTACCAGAATTTCATTAAATGTTATTGATAAATGAAATAAGAACCAAATAATAATTACACTTAGCAATTTAGTAATATTCCAACTATTTATTATATGTTTTGTATATATAGTATTATAGTTGGTACATCAATTATTGCTGGAAATTATGCATATGTTTTCTTGCTTAAATTTTTTTTATAATTTCATGCATCTATACAACATATTTTTATAGCAATAGATTGCTTCCTACCCCTTCCTCCTGCAAAGTCACCAATACATTCTTCTCTTACCAATGTGCTTTAATTTTTAAAAACTCACCGTGCTAATTATTGCTGCCTCTATTGTACACATGGGTGTGAACGAATCTACTATAGCACTGACAACCTATCATGAGGAGGCAATTTCCTTAGAAATTCGATACTTCCCTAGGCAAAAGTCATCAGCTTGTCATAGCTCTTCGTCTAGAATTTTACCCTTGTTCCAGTTTCTCCACCTTGACTTCAAGTTTAGCCGTCTAATCTTCTTATTGTTGAAATATTGTAATTTTTCCTTACTCTATATTTTTTTTTGTTTCAAACACACCAGTTTTTGTTTTCTTTAAAAAAGATCTATCATGGGCCACCTTCTTTATAACAGTCAGCTGTTTGTGTCTTTGTTTATATCTATAATGATTGTTTTGAATTATCAGTGATATCTTCTGATTCCCACTAAATACCATTAGTAGAGGGTTATTAACTTTAGGTAAAGTTATGCAGTCTTGGCCATTCATATTTCTTATGTTACTGCATTAAGATTTATGCCTCTGGTGTTATTTAGCTTTTGTTATTTTTTTTTTGTCAGCTAAATTGTTGTAGCTTAAATATTGACGGTGTTCAAGGAAAAATTGATTGTGGTAGAACTGAGTGTGTAATTCAGAAAGTACTCTCTCAGTCCAGGATCTCAGGGTGCCTTGTATAAACTCCACAGTGTACACTGATTAGAATATGAACTTTGAGAGCAACCATAGCTGCTTTTTATTGCCATTGAACAAATGTCATTGTAGCCCATTAACAACAGTGGTTAAAGTCTCTCTAACTTCAATAACTATTGGAAGTAAAACAACCAAAGATTGCACAGCGTTTACTCTGATTTTGGTTATTAAGATTATGAGTGAGAAGGAGTAGAATGGATGGATAAAGATAAAACTCCATATAGTGTTGTATGGAACAGGGGCAAGAGGGAGTTTCTGATCTTTTCAGTTTTGTGCTTTTTTAGGTTCTGGTCTGTGGGGAAAAGGAGCGTGTAAGGTTTTTTTTTTTTTTTTTTAAACTGGTTCTATTGGAATACTGCAGTCCACCTTTACCCGTTCTGGTCCTGTATGCCTAGTATATGTGAAGAGCAGTGCTTCACCTATAATTTCTATGATTCCCCCCAGGCAGATTTATCCAACAGGTAGAGGAGTTTCCCCCATTGAAAAAGACTTCCTGTTTTGCTATTTTTTCTTTCTTTCTTTCTTTTTTCTTTCTTTCTTTCTTTCTTTCTTTCTTCTTTCTTTTTCTGATTCTTTGCTTGCCTACCTGTTAGCTACATTGATCTCCCATGTTGTGTAACATTCCTTTACTCTATCATTGATTTAATAAGCAAGCTAATTGACCAATAACTGAACAGTATAAATGTAGATGAGAAAGCCAAGTTGAGAATGATGGGATGAGGAAAGGCACGGTCAGGGAGTCTCAAGCCAGACACAGAGGGAGTAGGAGATGATCGTGCCATGCTGAAAAAAGTTACTGTCATGTAGGAGAGCATAAATAAGGAATGTGGGTTAACTTAAAAAACAGATAAGAGTTGGTTAGTAATTAGCCTGAGCTATTGACCAAACATTTGTTAAGCCTCTGAGTCATTATTTGAGAGCTGCTGCAGGACAGGAAACCTTCACCGACACTTCCAGGCTAATTATTTTGTTTTACAGACCTTGTCTCTTGAAGAGTAAGGTCTTACTGTATATCATCTTCACTGATTCTATTTTCATAAGTTTCTACATTGCCACTTTCCATTTACATATTTACTAAACTCAGCATCATTTAACCAGGTGGTTGGCCATTGTTTAGCTAAGGTTTATGACATAAATAGGCATATGGCATAAACTGTTATCTGTTTCTGGTCAATGGCATGGTTAATATTGTTGGCTAAACATTATCTAGAGCCACTAAAAAGACATATCTCTAGCATGTTAGTAAGAAATTGTTCTCTGTAATTATGTGTTTTTCTCCTGCCCACCTATTCCCAAATACCTTACAACTTCTTCCCAAATAACTGACTCGGACACTTGATATGAATTATAAATGATTGGCTGATAGCTCTATATTGTTACTAGTTAACTTTTACATTTAAATTAACCCATAATTCTTATCTATATTTGGCCACATGGCTTGGTACCTTTTCTTAGTACAACATGCTCTTCTTGCTTCCCTGCATTTGCCATTGACTCTCTGACTCCACTTTACCACTTCCTGTTTCCTCTCTGTACAATCAGTCCTTCTGACCTCTTCAGTTAATCAATGGATAGTTTTGCCTTCAGACTCCAAACAAGCTTTATTTATCAGAACACAAACAAAATATCACCCAACAGTCTTCGTTATATTAACTGAGGTCATAAAACCAATCTCAATTTTGGCATCACCATTCATATGCGTGGAGTCCAGGACAACACAAAATGAAGAGGGCTAACTGAATTCTAGAATTTATTTCTTCCTGTCTCTTTACCTGAAGCAGTGTAACCAGCTGCCTCCTGTTCTTAGTTTATCGTTTGTAACTGTAAATCAAAATAAACATTTGCATTCTTAAGTTACTTTATCAGCAATGTTGCTGTAGCAGTTCAGCAACTAATATATTTTGTGAGGCAGGAACTTTGGTCATTGGTATTTTATTCTTAACATAATTACCCAAACTGCATTACATTAACATCTAGGAAGAGAATATAATTTAAACCATAAGTAACTGAAAGCATATTATGCACAGTGTTTATAAAAGAAAACAAATATTCAGATGGATTTTTTTGGGAATATGACAGAGGTGACTATTTGATTTTGTTATTTGGATTATGCTTCGTAAACTGATAAAAATATGTGGAACAACATGATACTTGGGCCCTTGTTTCTTCTTTCTGTTGGTCTCAGGCATAAACTGTCTCTCCTTAGTTGTCACCTTTAGGTTTAATTAATTGACATCAATATAAATGCTATCTTGTTGTCGATATGATAGCACATGGCTTTAGTCCCAGCACTCTGAAGGCAGATGCAGATAGATCTCTGAGTTCAAGGTCAACCTTATTTGTAAAGTGAGTTCCAGGACAGCCAGGACTACACAGTTACACAGAGAAACTTTGTATTATAAACAAAAGAAAATAAAAGGAAAACAAGGAAAGTAACAACAAAAACCAAAAAACTTTTAACTACCCAAATGAAGATTATTTTTTATAAACATCAACTATTTCCTCCTATCCATATACAACTTACTAGCAAAAGATTAAGCAATAAGATAAATTGAAACTAAGCAACAATAAATCTAGAATATGAAGGAATACTGTGAGACATATAAATAAGTGCACAAGAGGCACAAACATGCCAGAGTTCAGAGAAGAGCAAGTGTGTGACTATTGAAATTTCACTCTTTGATATGGAAATTTATAAATTAAGTAATATCACATGATTACAAAATGTAATCATGATGAGAGCAGTATTGAAAATCCAACATGGATCTGGTGAGACTGCTCAGCACATAGATCACTTGGTGTGCAAGCCTGGAAACCTGTTTTCCATCCAGAAACCCATATAAAGGTAGAAGAGAACCCACATCTCAGATTTATTCTCTGACCTCTACATATGATTTATAACATTCACTCCCTACACACAATAATAAAAATATGTTAAAAGTATATGAATATCATAGATTAAAAAAGAAATAGATTGTAGGAGTGGGGTATTGTTTCTAAATTACTAGGAAATAATCTAGAGTATTTAAGAGATAATATAAGAGATTTGTGAAAATATCTGGATACAGAATTTATGTTTCTATATAAGAGCTCTCATAATTTTGAATAGAAGCCATAATTTTGGCAAAAGGTTTATTGGTGCTAAGTTTAAAGAGTAAACAATCATGACAAAATTTAAAATTGTAGCTGAAATGCTAATATCCTCAATGGCTGTTAGCACAGCATGGTCACTCTTAAACGATAGTCCTCTTTATACTGCTTCTTGGCGTGCCTTTCCTCCCAGCGACCTGAGAAAATATACTCCGCAGAATCTCTTACAATCTGAATAATGCTAACGAATTGTCCATAATAGATTTTTAGTAAAAAGTTACCAGTGATATAAATGAGTGCCGTGGTTGCAATGCAAACTGCATGCTAAGCTTTTGTTCTTGGTAGCTTTTATTTATTTTGGCTCTGTCCTCCCAAAATTTTTTTGTTACAATTAATTAAAGTTCCATTTGGCAATATTTGTTACAATTAATGCTGGCAGCAACCATTCTTTTGTTTTTGTTTCTCTTTTAAATTGTGGCTAAGCAAAGATAGTTTGAGATCAAGGAACATTTAGAAATCATTTTGATAATACAATTTTATAAATATACACTGACTGTATGTTCTATTCTATAAATAGATAAAATTATTTTTATCTCTTATTAGTCTAGATTCTCCTTTGTGGAATGTGACTTCTCAGTATATTGTATTTTTAAATAGCTATCAGGTGAAGTCACTTATTTCTATGAATGTTTGAGAAGAGGATAGGTATCCTCTGGCATAAAATAACCTAGCAACCAGTAATGAATCATGTTTAGCAGCATCATCTTCAGATGTGAAGTTTAGGGTTAGCGACCAGTGTGCTGCAATATGCAATTATGCGTCCCCCCCGTCTTTCTCTCTCTGTCTCTCTTTCTCTTTTTCTCTGTCTCTCTCTCTCTTTGTGTGTGTGTGTGTGTGTGTGTGTGTGTGTGTATGTGTGTGAAAGGCTCTCTCTATGTAGCTCACAGACTTACTGGAAATCCTCGTGCTTTTGTTTTCTGGTTCCTGGGGTTGCAAGCACATATCATGAAGACAATTTAAATCATGATTTCTACCGTACATCATCATTATCATATATTTAAATTCTTGTTAGGTAGGCTTTCTTTTTGTCTGTCTTTGTGGATACATATATAATTATGAGACAAGAGTTTATTTAATCTCAAAAGAGATAAATGATGGAAATCATTCTAAGGTATTTGTGTATTTTATGACCTTTATATAGATTTTTCTCTTGGGTGCTTTGAGGTCTGCTGATCTGTGAACGTTCTTCTTTCACACTACAGACCCACAAAGTCTGTCACAGGAATCATATTCCTACAAAACACACTCACCCAAGAAAACAGAGTGGAGTCTGGTTAAACGGTTCAGTGAATAAAATGCTTTGTAAGCAAGTACGCGGAACAGAGTTTGAATTCCTCAGAAGCCAATAAAAGCTAAGTGGGTCTAGCAGCCTGTGTCATCCTAGTATGTGAGAAGCAGAACTTGTAGTCTTCTTCCAGCAAGTTGCAAGCTATATAGAACTGAGAGCCTTTACCTCAATATAAAGGACAATTAGGTCAGATATCATTCTATGGTCTGCACACACTTGTGTGCACCCACACACATGAGAACATATATACACACAGAAATACACATTAAAAAGAAAAGGCGAGATAAGAAAAAAGCAATACAGAAAACAACTGGAAATTTTTGAAAACATGTAAAGAAGATAGCATTTCTGAATATTCAGAAATTAAGATGAAGTATAAGGCAGGACAGACATTGAATAATAACTGCTAAAAGCACTCCAGTTAAGGGTGCAACTCTGAGCTATTTCCCCTCTCCAGGCTGAGAACTAGTCTGACTTGGAGAATCCTGAAGCAGTAAAAGGAGGGGTATGATATAGAGGTTTCATTTAGGTGAGGGCTGACTTTCCTGCAATCTTGTCATTTCTTTACATAGATCAGTCATATGTATCAAGGTTAATATCCATTGTTATAATCCCTATGATATGATTGAGAGGTCAGCAATGCTCCACTGGAAGGCTATTATACATCCAAGGCTATGTGGGCAGAACAAATTGGGCAACATGGCCTTAAAAATAGTAAACAAGGTGGTCTGGATCTGTGAGGAACTGGGTGAGAGGTAAATACGATCTCATGCATGAGATTCTCAAAGAACTAATAAAAGGAATATATAAAAGAATATGGGAAAGGAGACAGAGACAGAGACCCACACGGGAGCACCGGACAGAAATCTCAAGGTTCAAATCAGGAGCAGAAGGAGACGGAGCACGAGCAAGGAACTCAGGACCACGAGGGGTGCACCCACACACTAAGACAATGGGGATGTTCTATTGGGATCTCACCAAGGCCAGCTGGCCTAGGTCTGAAAAAGCATGGGATAAATCCGGACTAGCTGAACATAGCGGACAATGAGGACTACTGAGAATTCAAGAACAATTGCAGTGGGTTTTTGATCCTACTGCACATACTGGCTTTGTGGGAGCCTAGGCAGTTTGAATGCTCACCTTAGGAGACCTGGATAGAGGTGGGCAGTCCTTGGGCTTCCCACAGGTCAGGGAACCCTGATTGCTCTTCGAGCAGATGAGGGGGGGGGGACTTGATCGGGGGAGGGGGAGGGAAATGGGAAGCGGTTGTGGGGACGAGGCAGAAATCCTTAATAAATAAATAAATTTAAAAAATAAAAAAAATAAAAATAAAAAAAAGAATATGGCACACTAATAAATTAATAGATTGCCAGTCATAAAGACACTGAAAGTGTGACTAGGTGAAGAAGTTGAGAGGTAGAGAAACATTGTTCAATGCAAAGGAAACCTGGGATGTAGAAGAGACTCACCAGTTCTGCCACGAACGCATTTCTAAGAGAAGCTTGCAGAGTGAAAAAGAAACTGATTTAAATGCGTTTCCTAAATAAACAGCAGAACTACTGTCCCAGTAATAGAAAATCTCTAGCCTTTGGCCTGAGAATTACTGACTGCATCTGAAAACATAATGACTTATAACGCTATTGGATTTTTATTTTACATTTAAAAACAAAGTTGAATTGCTCCTCTATACACATAGGGATGCAAACATGTCCACAAGGTAGAACAAATATAATCATTCTGATTTCAGCGTTCTTGTAGAGAATGTGTTCCCTAGCCTCCATAGTTTTTATAGATCTATGCACTGCAATGCTGTGTGGGAAAACCAGGAAAGTTTGTGTGGATGACTCTTGTCTTTGCTGAATAAAGATATACAACTCACAAATTGAAGGAATAAGCAGTGTTACTTAACAGTACTGAGAGAATTAAGTGAGTGATTTAATTTTATTAATGCAATTTGGAAAGGAATTCTTTAGCTTAAAAATAAATTGCCCTGTAAAGTTAATCGGAAATACCAATGCCTCACATTTAATATCAAAATAAGAGCAATGGGATAGTGGGAAATTAAGGCTCTGTGAAGATGATCATACTGAATATTTGGTGCTGTACTTGAGGATTTAATTGATTAGTACTAGTGTAAAAAGAAAAATTGGAAAGCTCACAAAACCAAATTATGAGAAAAAGTATCTCATGCTTTGCAGAAATACTTTATACTGAAACTTTTGAAAGTAAAACTCATTTTTACATGTTTGATGCAAGACTTTTCTATTTTGTCATTGTAGAAAAATTTTATAATGATTATCAATGTATTTTGAAATATAAATTTTAAGTAATTTATAAGGTTTTTATTTAAAATTACACGAATATATGTATGAACAATTTAAGTGGTAAAATAGTGAGTGTCACATTTCCAGACAGAAGAAAACCTGATTATTTCTTATATACACACTTTTTCTACCCAGTACTAGAGGTCAAACCCTGGGTTTTGCACAGGATCAGCAAGTTCTCTACTACTGAGCCACAACTACAACTTGCTATTTTATTTTAAAACTATATTGCTTTTCCTCTCTCTCTCTCTCTCTCTCTCTCTCTCTCTCTCTCTTTCTCTCTCCCTCCATCCCTCTGTCCTTCCCTCCCACTCTTTCTGTCTTACTCCCCTCCCTCTAAGTTTTTGAATTTAGCACAGAATGGCTACATTTTTTATTATTTTATATGCATGGGTGCTTTGCCTGTATGTGTGTTAGTCCATGGTGTACAAACAGTAGCAACAGAAGCCAGGAAAGGACATAGATCCACTTGAACTAGAGTTATAGGTTTTTGTGAGGTATTGTGGAGGTGCTGGGAACTGAGCCCTAATCCTTTGGAAGAACATCCAGTGCTCTTGATGATTGAGTCATATCTCCCCCACTATCACCCCTCCCCATGCCATTACAATTGTTAAGGCAAGATCGAGTTCTATGATTGTAGTCAGTTAAATATAAATGGGTACTACTAATAGCATATAATATATAACATTACAATTGAGAAAAATTATACCTAAATTGGGTCTTTATTTAGATACTATAAGTATGTGCATTCTATTTTATCCTAAAGAAGTGACGACCACAGAAATGAACACCTGGAGAATCAACATATCTTTTATTGTTTAATTAAAACCACTTAATCTGTAGATTAATGATGTATTAAGTGAGGATGCAAAGAATTTACTCTGGATTTAGAATTATAACATCAAAAGGAAAGAGATAATCAAGGTCTCCACTTGTGGCAAAAAAAGACTTTCGATTTTTTGGCTGATTTGTGGCCTCTTTAAGACTTAGTTGTCACCACGTTTGTTGGTTTGTTTTAAACTAAAAAGTAGGAAGTATATCTTGAGATAAAATTAACATTATGTACTGCTTGTAATTAAAGATGGGATAAGGAATCAGTCCAATTTTATTTCGAAGTTGTATGGCAACAGGACCTAGTATTACGTCTGCACCTCCAAAAAAGTGTTTTTATGTGAAGAAAATTCTTTGTATGATAAACATTTTATCCCAATTTTTTTCTTAGAAGAGTTAAATAAGGAGAAAAAAATCCCACATCATATGAGCTAAATATGCCAGAACCTGTTTTGGTCTGTGGAAAATACATTTGTCACTCAGTTCTTTTCCTGCCACCACCCACCACAAGGTTGACTCAGTAGGTGGGGCAGGTGTCACAGTTCCTATGAGCTCATGGGGCTGGAGAGCTCCTTGTGATTCTGTCTCCCACTATGTTGACTCTTCAGCCAATGGGGAACCTTGCAGATCTATGCAGAATGCAGTACCATTGTATGAGAACTAAAGCAAGTCTTTAGTTGAGTTGGGTTACTTTGTGTTATAGTGATTAGTAAGCTAAATGCATCAGTGGGCAGGAGAGATGGTGGTGCTTCTTAACAGATTTTGTGACAGTCACAGAAACATCTTCAAGTTGATGCTATGTTGCAATAGCTAAAGTTATGCTTCCTGCTTGTTAGATTTCACTGCACTTAAAGCTGGAAGTTATTTTTTTCAAAATTCATCAAATACTCAATTTTATCAAATAGAAAATTCACTTGTTTGTTACTTGTTATGTAATATTTTAGAGCAGTGAGTTCTCAACTGGTGGGGTGTGATTACTTTGGAGTCTAATATCCCTTTCACAGTGTTCACCTAAGACCATAGAAAAGCACAGATATTTACATTACAATTAATAGCAGTGGCAAAAATTCATAAAATTAATTTTATGTTTGGGATTAAGTACAACATGAATTATATGTCAGGTTTACAGCATTACCAATGCTTTAAAGATATTTGTGGAGAATTTTTTTGAGTTTCTATTTATTCCCATAAAGTGGGAAATTAGGGTTTGAAATTCATTAATTTTTATTCTCCAGGTTAATGTACTCTTTATTCCATTAGAATGTATATAACTCTGACTTGTTTTCATATGTGGGAATAACCTTAATTATCAAATCAACTAGAATTTAGTATTACCTGAAAACCCATCTTTGAATATGTCTGTGAGAATGTTTCCAGAGAGGGTTAGCTGAAGAGGAAAACCTACCCTGCCTGTGGGTGGTACCATGCATCATCTAGATTTTCAGACTAAATAAAAAGAGAAACAGGGAGGAATCCAGCAGAGCAGCAGCATTTATTGATCATGGCTCCCTACCTGCAGATGCTCTCATCATGCCTTCTTGCCATGTTGGATTGGATCTCTTTCAGACTGTGAACCCTGTCTTCTCTATATGCTATGGTCAGTACTTATTTTGTCCCAATAAGACATTAACTAATGAAGGTGCTTGAACATAACCATACAAGTTCAGTCTAACTTAATCACTTGATCTCTGTGTTATTTTCTTGTTAGTCTATGACTGACATTAACTTATGACCAGATTAAGAAGATACTTATTTCTCCTCATAGTTTGTTGGAAGTTCTAACCAGCTGTTGCATAGCTCTCTGAAGTGGGCATGCAAGGTAGAAAAAAAAATCTAGATTGTATTTCGTCACAAATAAATCTCTTTTAGAAGACAGTATGTGGTTAGGTGTAGGAGGAGGCCACTTGGTTCCCGGCTGCTCAGCCTCGAAATAATCACACAGAAACTATATTATTTAAATCACTGCTTGACCCATTAACTCTAGCTTCTTATTGGCTAACTCTTACATATTAATTTAACCCATTTCTATTAATTTGTGTATTGCTACCAGGCTGTGGCTTACCAGCTAAATCCTGGAATCTGTCTCCTGCTGGGCTACTTTGACTCTGCCTCCTTTCTCCCAGCATTCATTTTAGTTTTCCGCACCTAGCTAAGTTCTGCCCTATCAACAGGCCCAAAGCAGCTTCTTTATTAACCAATGTTATTCACAGCATACAGAGGGGAATCCCACACTAGTTAGGGCCATGCAGATGCTGTATTTCTCTTGCTTTTGCCAGAGATTTTCACAGGGTTAATATTGAATTACAAATGCATTCAATTTTATAGGAATATTATATGTCTTTTTATAACAATTATACAGAGGAATCTATGAAAAATGGTGAGGAACATTGTTTTTTTCCTGGTTACCCTTGTCTTATTCAGCTTTCTACTACTGGAATAAAGTTCATTATTAATAGCCCATCACTGAAGGAAGTCAAGGCAGGAACTCAACACAAGACCTTTGAAGCAAGAGCTGAAACAGAGGCTGTGGAGGGGTATTGCTTATTGTTTTGCTGGTTGCTCCTTTTGCATTCTTATATTTCCTAGGACCACCTGCTCCAGGAGAGTACTGCCCACAAATGGGCTAGTCCTCCCATATCAATCCTTAATCAAGAAAATGCCCACACACGCTTGACCAACAGGTCAATCTGTCAGGGGAATTTTCCCAGATAAGGTTCCTTCTTCCAAAATGACTCTAACTGGATCAAGATGAAAAAGTAAATCACAAGACAACAACAAACAAGAAAATTAAACCAAACGAGGGTCCTTTCTTAGAGTTAGCTTATTAAGCCAAATTCAATTGATTTTAAAAAATCCATTTGTATTTATTCAAGTATAGCATTGTCTAGTGTTATAATGCAAGCAAAATATTGTTTGAAATGATATTCAGTGAAGGGTTTTTAAAATATATTTGTTTACAGATGACATCTGAAGTAGTATCTGTTAACTCCCACTGCAATGTTGTATAAGAACTGTCCCTACCGCTTTCTTCAAAACATTATAAATTGATGTTATTTAATAGATTTATGGAAAAATTGCAGTTTTGCTGATTTACATTATGCTAAACTGGCTGTTTCAAACTGTGCATTTGGCTATATTTGACTCCAATATTATAAACTTTACATGTTTCTCTTGCTCATAAGATATATTCTTAAAATTTAAGGGAATAATACCAAGAAAGTCAAAATCCATTAATATATTTAAATTTTCTGATTTTTTTTTTGTTTCTGTCAATGGTCCATCTATCGCAACCAAATTCTATGGACAATGCCATTATCAAGAATGTACGGGAATGTACATTTCTCAGTACACTCACAAGTCTTTTCCAGTAATCCACAGAGATGTGAAAATAACAAATATTAAAATTCAGAAAAATTGTCCTATCTAGCCCAGTATTCTTCACTATTCTTCCTCAGTGAATACTTAAATCATATTTTCTTCCAGAGAGGACATCCTATGTGTGTAAGGGATACCAGATTGCCACGAGAGCACTGAGCAAAGCTAATCCAGTTTTTGGCTCAGATGCTGCTAGCATCACCACTGATGCTTTTTCTTTCCCCAATCTCTCATGAAAATAAATATACCATATGTCCTGACCCTAGAAAAATTCAGTTGACCTACACAATCTAGAGACTCGACCTTTTTATTTTTCCCCCAATGGAGACTCCAAGTTCTTTCTTATTGATCTGGGGCATTAAGGAAAATACATTGACAGGGTCTAGAGGGACACCTGAAACCATCATTTAACATACTGAGGCAGGAAGATTTAGATGCAAGTCAGCATGTGTTGCATAGTTCATTCAAAGCCAGGCTAGACCACACGATAAACACTTGTTTCAAAGAAAATAAAGCCAAAGAAAATTATTCATGCTGTTCATTATATTTTGCTATGAACTGCTGATTCTTTACAATTATCAATCGTAAATATTCAGATTTTTAAGCTATTTTTATGCAGCAGTCAAGTACGTTTTCTATAGAAAAGGCTACCTTCAACAATCCCCATGAGGAAATAGAGTCACTGTAGGCTGAGGTTGGTGTTGCTCCTACTGTTAGAACAGATATTAGTAGATGCCCGTGAATATTTGAAGATGCATTCCCATTAAAATATTGAAGAGAACTAGTTGGATAAATTTAGAAATCTGTACACAATGTGTATTTTTTTACTGTAATTACTATGCCTCATGGCAAAATGAAGACAAAATACAACAAAAGTTCCAATTGTATAAAAGGATATAGTTCTAAAATTTAAATATACTTCTCCTGTCGCCAAATGGATTCTTTTATAAATCTCAGATAATTTTCTGCAGCTACAACCTTCCAAGGGAACTGTGTGCAGTAATTCTTGAGGCAGGGATGAATACTGGTTTCTGCACTTTAAAGAATTGGGTCCTAGACCTACACCATCCACTGCTGTATAGCTAATGCCAGATGGTTCCTTGACAATGTCGGAAGTGATGCTGTGTGACAGACTCGATTGTGAGGATCAGGATTCATGCTTCAAAGGTTTTATGACTTACAGAAAATGCCAAATTTCTCTCTAACAAAAGTCATTATTCTCACTATAAGCAGTGCTGGTAAAATATTCAAGATCACTTTGATTTATTTCTACTTTGGGATGCAACCTGGAATTTGCGATTTATATTTTCTGCAGCAAAATGATGCATGGTAGCAGGTGAAGTTATATAATTTTCATAAGATGAAGGTCATGGGTATTCATTCTGAGTGTACGTAACCCTTTGCACTTTGTTTCCTGTAAATGCCTTGGGTTAGACCGTATTTCTCTTCAAGAACTGGAATTTTTCATGAAATTTTATCCTTAAATGGTTGGAGGCCAGAATGTTTGGTTTCCTAGAGTTGACAGAGCCAGATAATGCATGAGAAGAGACACATTAAGGTCTCTTTATCCCTAGTGACCAGATGGCTTTAAAGTTTTGAAACAGCTCAGTGTGGGGCTGTTTGAATTCAAGGGCAGATTTGAAAACATATGGGACTTTTTAGTCTAGAAAAGTTAAATTTTATAAAGATGAATGACTAAAATACACTCACAGTTGGATACAGGTAATTCCTCTGATTTTGAAATCCTGGGCTTTTGGCTTCTTGTTTTAAATATGCAAATTCCCCCATCTTTCAAGCCCCGTGTTGCACCACTCCTGAGCCTCCATCACTTTTGCTACTTCTTGTGTTTTTGGAAGGAGACTTTGTAAAGCTGCTGTTTACTGTCTGCTGCGCAGATCCTCTCAGTGTCAACTTTGTGGCGAGGCTGCTGTGGAAAGGGTCAGCCTCGTCATTTGCTTATTTTACGGAACCAACTCTTTACACCAGCAAAGCTCTAAATCATATCCTTGTTCTAGCAGGCACCACAACAGACAGATTGTTCATTTAAAACCAGAGAAAGAAAATGTCACTCAAAAATTCCCAGCAGAATTGTTTATTTTACTTTCACCTTTAATCACAAGTAGAATCATTCTTTATTCACAAATAGTGAATCTGAGCCTTTAGCTGATCATTTAGTGGAACATCTACCCAGTAAGCTTTGCTTATGTTGCAGACAGCTACCCTGAGGAGTGATTTGAATTTAAATGTGATTCCCTTATTAGTTTCTGCTAACTGCAAATATCCCAGGCACTTAATTAAGTGGCTGAGTAATGTGTGAATGCTCACTTCTGCTTGTCATGCAGAACAAAGTGATGTATTTATATTCCATGCACAATATGAAATTTAATGACACAGGCAACAGTAATTTAGAAAACCTTTGTTTTTATTGTTCTTGTTTTTTGCTTAAGCAATAGCTGTGTTCTGTCATAGTTTGGTCAGGACAGTGATAGAAGACTTGGTCCAAATGTCAGCTGCAGGGAGATGACATTTCTTTCTAATAAATCAGAAGTTCTTCATTGCGTCTAATGATTTAAAACACTGGTGGGTTTTCATTAGCAGTATCGTTTTGCCTTTTGTTCCCTACGCTAATTTTTAATTTACTTGATGAGAAGATTTCTTTAGCTGGTTAACTGCTGAGGCAGAAGAGGAAGGTAGATTTTGATGGGGTTTTAGAGAACCCACTGTGGTGGAAGTTAAACTAAAAAAATGCTGCCAAGTTCTGTTGTCTGACACAAGATCATAGAGGAGAAAAATGGCAAAGGCAAGTTCCTTTGTAAGTATTTTGGATCTGTTTTAGTCGTTGTGTGTGTGTGTGTGCGTGTGTGTGCGCGTGTGTGCGCGTGTGTGCGCGTGTGTGTGTGCGCGTGTGTGTGTTGCTAGATAGGAATGAATTATTTTGTTCATTTTCTTTGCTCTAAGGGTGGGTCTAAAAACCCCAGGAGCAGTTTGCCCCGCCCCCATTTTTCTGTAGCTCCCTTACACTTGAACATCTTTAAATTAAATGTGCATGTTCCCTTGCTTTACACTGAGTTGCGCATGTGTTTGCTCATTTGGCCAGATGCTCTGCTCATCAGACGGTGCCATTGTCGTGAAAAACACGACCTCAGTCCTCTCTGTTCTGGCTCTTTTGCTCTTTGCATGTGGCTAGGAAGATCTTTAATTAGAGCTTGAACTCTTTCTGTAGCCTTGATTAAGTGCTTCTTTGTATTTAGACTATTTCATTGATTTCCTAATGGACTTAGGTGGGTGGCGAACTGGGTCAGAGTTGCAACATATTACTTCTTGGCAGAAAAAAAAAATAATGTGTTTTATATCCCGAATTCTGTGCCGCAAGAATGCTGCAACTTTCATCTGAGCTGTAATCTCTGCTTCTATGGGGAATTGTCTGTAAATGATGTATTCCTTCTCACAGGGACCCACATAATCCCTTTCTTGTCAGTTTCAGCCTCATTCAGTCTAGTCCCACCCAAACTGACACAGATGACGTCAGGCTGTTGGGAGAACATTGCTGCGCATTTCCTGTCAGAAAAACCGTTGCTCTGTAAAGTCTTGGCAGTGTTATTCCTTGGTGCTTCAATAATCATAAACTCCTGCTCCGTGCAAAACAATTTCTGCAGTCTGCAAGATTCATGGGGCTTTCTGAAAATATCTCAGCTTAGTTTATTAATTTTTCTTGTCTCCTATTGCATCCTGAGTTCTTGCTAGGTATGAGCCAAGGCGTGAGAAAACAAGGGAACCGTAACAAGAATTGCAAGGAGCGGTTTTGCTCCTCTCACTTCTGTGAACCTGCATTTGATATGTTTATTCTTTCTGACTCGGAAGCATGTCTTCTATTTAAGCCCCTTTGGCCACAATGACCTTACCATATGCCCCTAACTGGAGGGAAGCCCAGGTTGGCTGGCTACAGTCAGAGTCCACATATGCTGAGGGGAGGGACCAAGAGAGAGACCGATGCTTTAGCCAGAATCCCTTTGTGCAAAGGTGCTCAGTTTGCCTGCTTTACCTCTGCAGACGGCTTTCCAGTCCCAGCCAGGAGTGGACTATGGGTAATGATGTCAATTTACCTTTACCCACAACTAGAAGCCCTAATGTGGAACCTGATCCATCTTAGCAAAGGGATAGTGTACTCTTCCTGTTCATCTTTTGTTTTTCTCCTTTGTGTTCAGTAAATAAGCAAGGACAATCTTCCTTTGACTGCTCATGCCACAGTGAGGCTTCAAGCTTCTAGGCATCGGATTACAAGGCTTTCTTCAGGGTGGGCCAGCTTGTTTCTCTGTGACCCAAGGACAGTGCCTGAGGTGTGCACTGGCAGAAGCCTGTCAGTTCAAATACAATTTTGCTTTCTCTGTGGATTGTCCATTCACTTGAAACCTAGTAGGTAAGAAAACACACATTCCTTCTGTCTTACTTTCTAGAACCACACTGAATTCTTTTTTATATAAACATTTGAACATGTGGCAGTAGTATATCAGGGCTGAAAACATATTTGAATGCTCCGTCCATTTGTCGGCTTGGTGCTTAAATCCTAGCCTGAACCTCTTCTTGTCATCCAGTCTGGATCTTTAAATCTCTCAAAAACAAAAGCTTCATGTTTTTCAAATTCATCTTCACGTAATAGTCTATCGCCACTGCAATGCAGACTGCTTGCCTCACCTGCTCCTCATTCCCGCTCCTTTCACAGACCTGGACTTTTGGGAAACGTACAGACTAGAAAACGTTTGCTCTGTCACAATGTCCTGGCCCAGCTTCCTTGGCTGGCCTGTCCACTTATGTAGTAAAATACTGACATTCAATGTTTTTGTCCTCAATGCCCAACTTGTAAGCTTTGGTAGTTTAATTAACATTCGTTCCCTCAAAGGCAGTGTAGACTGACACATAGCACTGTAGCGAGACGAAGCTTTGTTTGGAGTCTGAGAGCACGGTGTAACTAGTGACAGACTTACTAACCCTTCTGGGGTCTAGGGGTTTAAGTTCCTTACATGTAAGAAATGAAAATGACTACAGCACTATTTCCAGGAGTGGGTATGGGACAAACTGGGAACAGAACAGAAAACATTCCTGGCAAAATGTCTTGCATATAGCTGAGATTTAATAAATGCAATTATTATGTTATTGTCATTTCCTACTCTACTTTCATATCCAACACCTAGGGGTTTATTATGAGTGATACCAGGCCAGATTTTCTAAATGTGTGCCTACAAACTTCTCATTTTGGCATCTATCTATTATATAAAACATCTTTGTGTTGTTTCCAGTAGTTAAGAATACAAGTTTCAAAACATCTAAAAAAGCAAAACAAAAAAAGAATACAACTATTTACATTCATATCCAGATTTTTATCTTGTTCTTAGAGTTGCCTGTTTTAATCTGCAGTAATGAGATAAGTATAGAAATCATTATTACTTATTTTTCATGAAACTAGATTCTTAAGAATGAATTTTTAATGTATTTCTTTTATTAAATAATTTTTAAGCTTTAAAAACAGCATTATTACCTACCCCAATCAACCTCTTTCTATCATCTAGGCTTCCTTATGTTGGGGTCACCTACACAATCTTTGCTTGTGCAGCAATCTTTGCTTCAAAATTCCTATAGATGTTTTTCAAAGCTTTACCTTCGCAGTGTTGCCTCAGCATTCTGATAGTTGACAGCTGTTAAACCAATTTAGCTTTGCTAATTGATGAGAGTACAGCCAATTTTAACTCAAGACTGAGACCTTATGTCTCATTAGAATCTGATACTCAGGGAAGCAATGCTATTAAATAAATGCTATCCAAGGAAAATAATTATATAGCAGGTCATATACATTTTATCTAAAGAAGTTCCTTTCCAGTATTCTATGTAAACCTTTTGGCAGAAGGAAACACTTGAAATAGTGTTCCAACTGTAATGCAAAAGGGTGGAAGACATTATTTTGGATCATGTTTTATAGGGTTCATTCCATGGACCCTGAGACAAGACAGCACATCCTCACAGGAGGATATGGACTAACAAAGGCACTAGTCTCAACCTCTCTGGGAAACAGAAGGAAAAGGAAAATGAGGAGAAGGGTCTGGGGACATGGTGCACTCTTAAAAGATGTATCCTTCTTCATCTACTTCTTGAAACCAGTTACCATGTCCTACCACTAGCTCAAGGAGTTTTGGACTCTGCAAGTGTTGAACCTAATGATCATTAACCACCTCATGATAAAATTGTCTCTGGCGAGCTCCGCAGCTAGGTATTCAGCACGTCTTGGGAATTGGAATGCTGAGTATAGACTTCATATATAAAGCATGGCACTAAACAGATAATTAAAATGTAATCCTAGTGATTAAGCTGCAATCCCCTTCTCAGGATGTAGCACCTTCCATTTATGAAGGCATCTGGAGTTGCCTGGTCTTATTTAACATTTAAATACATAAGTTTTACTGCATTAAATTTAGCTTGCTGATACATACCCAGTGTTGGTGAGATTGGTCGTATTTTATGATAAAGCTAGGACATCTAGCTCCCACCAAGTGGAAAGGTCTGCTGATTTAATTTTGATTTTTGCTCTGGAATGTGAAGGTGTCCTGGAGTTAAAAATTCAGTCTTGTTCTGAGCAATGTGCTTAGTATGAATCTTTAGGATGATGTGGGATTCCCCTCTG
Organism: Microtus oregoni; assembly: GCF_018167655.1. Classification (NCBI taxonomy): domain Eukaryota; kingdom Metazoa; phylum Chordata; class Mammalia; order Rodentia; family Cricetidae; genus Microtus; species Microtus oregoni. The sequence continues at coordinate 44,637,618 of NW_024543068.1, read as the reverse complement.
TATGTTGTGATGCTCATTGGTTAATAAAGAAACTGCTTTGGGCCTATCACAAACTATAGGGGAACAGAGCTAGGTGGGGAAAACTAAATTGAATGCTTGAAGAAAGAAGGATGGAGCTAGAGAGACACCATGTAACCTTGCTGGAAACAGATGCCAGAACTTTAGCCTGTAAGCCACAGCCACGTGGCAATCCACAGATTAATAGAAATGGGTTAAATTGACATGTAAGAGTCAGCCAATAAGAAGCTAGAGCTAATAGGCCAAGCAGTAATTTAATTAATATAGTTTCTGTGGTGATTATTTCAGGGCTACGTGGCCAAGAACCAAAAAGCCGCCCCCTCCTTGCTACATTAGGAGAACTGTAAGAAAAGACTTACTGTGTCTTCTAAGAGCTGTCTTACTCCACTAACAATGGAAGACTTGGGCCAACTTCTATTTTACTGACAAGTTTAATCTTGATGATTTCAAGTTACTTGTACTCTAGTTTAACAAAAAGTAATGACAGAAATGTTACAGTCCAATCTGTGTCCTTCCTGCCTGGTCCCCTGACCAAAGAGCTAAGGTGAGAGTCTCTCTCCTCCTAGTAGGATGCCAAGCCCTGGCTCAGTGACTTTATTATCTATTCTACCAAACCTGTACATCTCAGAAACAACTAAGAATCCTTTATATTAAAAACTGCCCAGATCCCTGATTCTATGTGAGATTTTGTTTGTTTGTTTTGGAATCCTTTACTTTAAAAAAAAAATCTTTCTAACAAATTCTCCCAGTGGCCGTATTTTTTTCATAACTTGTTTAGTAAGAACTGACACTACCCTTATCATCCTAATGATAGCCCAGACCAGAAAGGAACCTGTCCTTTCTCCCCATGGTGTCTTCTGTAAGCATATTCTAAGAGCTTAGTGTATGACAGGGAAAAGAATGGACAGGCTGGAAAATGGTTCTCCCTGCACTCTAAGGTGCTGTTATTTTACTGTCACGTTAATTGACCACTCCAGGAAGTTCTATTCTATTCTGCCCTCTTGGGTAAAACTTGTTAATGACACATATGTGAACTCAGAGAAAATGGCAGCATACACAGGGTCAGCACAGATTTAAGCCACATTGGGATCCAGCACTGTTAGGTGGAAGTGAACACAAGTCTCCATCCCTCACTTAAAAGCTATCTATCACCAATGGACATCTGCTAGAAAAGGAAAATGAGTTCTTTCCAAAGGGGTTTCACTGGGTCTCTAAATCACAGTTAAGGGTGGGTTCTGTGCTCAGCATTAGATGGCCGAAACAAAACAAACTCAATGCTGTTTCTGTAGACTTCAAGTCCCACATTGCATAGTTTGCACATTTTCTAATTCACTAGTTTTTTGCTTATAGATTATGATTCCTGATTTTGTGTTTCTGTGAAGTTTTGGGTGCGTGTGTGTATGAGAGAGGAGAGAGAGAGAGAGAGAGAGAGAGAGAGAGAGAGAGAGAGAGAGAATTTTCTGTGCTTTTCTATTGTTTTGTAAAATTTTTAATTCTGGTTTGTTTAGTTTTATTTGCCTATTTTTCGGAGGGAGAGAGGCAATGCTTGGGCTTGGAGTTGTATGAGAAGGGATATGGAGAGGAAATAGGATGGAAACCCAGAATATATTATATAAATTATCAATTAAAAAAACAGATCCTTAGGCCCTCCTGGTGTCATGTGGATCAGGCAGTTGAAAGACAACCACAGGTCAGCCTGGGCTCTCATAATCTGGGTTGGCTAAGACATCCAAAGGCCCACCAGGTGCCTTGCTGAGCCGGGTGGGTAGATGCCATTATGATGAGTACATAGATGGTGAAGAAATGGGGGAGAAAGAGAAGCGAATAGTTCATGTGCCATGGAAAGAGGCAGAAATGAAGCAGCAGAGGCATAAGCTGATGTGGGTGGCTTGTATGCCACCAAAGTCCAGGGTGATCTCCAGCCTGGACTTCTGCCAAGTGCCATGTCTGGGTCTGTGGCCCTGTGCAGTGTCTGTGTTGATGTCCATGGCTCTAGTGACCACCAAGCACCTGCAGATATTTGGGCTCTGGTCAAGTCCTTGGGTATATGTTAGTGTCAGGGAGTCATGCTGCTGCTAGGGATATGATGAGCTGGGCGTCTGTGATGCCACCCAGTGCCATGGTAACATGTGGACCCAAGCTGCTGCCATGGGTGATGAGTGAGCCCATGGCCCTACAGTAGCTCATGGTCTGTGTTGATGCCTGTGGCTTCTGTTATCATGGGAAGCTATGCAGATGATAGGGGTCTAGGCTGTGACATAGGACCATGTTGATGTCTGAGGGCTATGCTGTTGCAGGGTCATACTTAGGGTGGCCTATACTACCAATTGTGGCCATGGTGTCATTTGCCCTGGTTGTTGATGAGGACCATGTCTGGTTTCCTGGTCATGCTGTAGATTTAGTCTATGTTGATTTAAATAGAGTGTTTTACTACAGGGGCTGGGAGGGGGCATAGGAATCATGGACTTAAAATCTAAGGTTCTGCTAAGCTGGCCCTGTCCTTCCTTGGCCCTGGGATAATTGACCCTCACTGGATATGGTAGTGATAGAGTTGTCTCCACATCTCTTGGGAGAGCTGGCGCTGATGGCATGGGCATGAGGGCTGACTATGCCCCTCTTTTGGGGGGATGGGACCCTAGCATTTACCCCATCTTTGACCTGCTGGAGCACATGAAAGGATTGGTCCCACAAAGAAATGTCTGCATGATCTCTATGACTTGGAGCAACAGTGAGATACCCAAGTGGAGTTTTGGTGAAGGTTCAGTGATGAGGACGTACCAGAGGCCAGAGGCCTTGACCCAGACCAATGACTCATCACAATGAACATTTTTTGGGTGGGGCTGACTGGACAAAAGGTTAGACTGTGTGACACACCGCAGCTCCCAATGTCACTGAGACTAATGGGGAGGTATTGGAGGGATGGGAAAGCTAGAGGAGCAAGTGGGGTTTTTTTTGTTTATTTGTTTTTAATTAATTTTTGGGGTGGGGTTCTTTTGGGGGTAAACACTATGGGGTTGACAGGCAGATATTGATGGAATGGGAGGTAGGAGGGATTGAAGAGCATGATATAATATTCCCAAAGAATTATTAAAGAATTATGTTATAAAAATGTAAATGTTAGAGTAAAATATTTAAGGAAAAAAGAAAAACAAAAGAAAGCAAATATAAGTAAACAAGAAAGTTCTTTTAATTCATTTAATTTTTGTGCTGATTATATTTTACATTTTGTTGGGTTATATTTCTCTCTTCTGGCTTAACCATCCTGTTGATTCCCCTAATTTTATCAATCAGTGGAGCTTTTCTACAGCATCCTGTAGAAGCCTGGGTCCCAGTACTACAAGTCATTTTAAACCTGGCATGAAATGAATCATTAGAAATAAACAATAAAAAAAGCTACTTTAGTCTGTACAAGAGTTATACACTAGACATGGCTATCATCATGTCACATACTCTTAACCAAAGTTTTTTTTTTAAAAAAGTCCTGTTATGCTACAAGTGTGTAATGTCCTCTCACAGCCTTATGAGCTTTAATACCTTATCACTTTTGATGATGTTGTTTTGGGAGATGATGAATATTTTTGTATATAGAGACTATATGGCAGCTGTGGGAGCTATAGGAACAGTTCCAAGGAGAGATTGACTGACATGATTACAACCTGGATTCTATGTTTGCTGGTCTGCAGAGGTGGGAGCACCCTGTTTCATGTTCTCACTGCATGGATCTTCCTACTGCCAAGAAATTCAATGTTTTACTGACATTGGTTCCAGCTTTGTGATTATCCATTGAGTATATTGCTGATGCCCACACCTGATTTCCAACAGTCACACTGATAGATATACAACTGAACGTAATGCTTCTGTCATTCACGTTCCCTCGGGGTCACACATGAGCTGTTATGCTCTCCAGTGTAGATACCACACACACAGTACACACACACACACACACACACACACACACACATGCTATACACACACCTTACAAGAGACACACACATACTTCACATGCATACATCTTACCATATTATCACATCCATGCACATCATACACAGCACCTACAAACACCACACAAAACACAAACAAACACACATCCACAGAGGTACACACACTCACACCTCCTCTCTACTTATCCCAACTATAACCACACACACTGTTCTATAAAGCTATGTGCAACACAGTTCTTTACAGATTGATGGAACTCTTTGTGCATTGATTTCACTAGAACAATATTTTTTACAGCTTAAAGTTTTTCTTAGCCAACCAAGAACAATATGATACTTTCTATATGTCCTAAGTTTTCCTAAATAAAATCCAGAACATATATCCTGGAAAGAAGCCTTTTTACGGGGTTTAGTTGGTAACTGTATCTTCAAGGTATGGATGGATAGGACACAACTATGGATTTATGTGCATATCCATGTCCTTACAGAACAGCATTTCTTTTTTGTTGTTGTTTTGTTTTTTCAAGACAGGGTTTCTCTGTAGCTTTGGAGCCTGTACTGGAACTAGTTCTTGTAGACCAGGATGGCCTCGAATTCACAGAGATCCACCTGCCTCTGTCTCCTGAGTGTTGGGATTAAAGGTGTGTGCCATCACTGTCTGGACGGAACAGAATTTCTAATACTGCACAGTTTGTTCCCTTTTGATCCACTTTTCTGACTAAAATAAATTGGAAATTTGAATTGTAGTTTTAGTCCATGTTTATACCATCATTAAAAAAAGTATTTTTCACCTTGTCTTCTAAAAATACAGCATACTTGTCTTGCAGTAATAGATTTATATTGTATGGTTTTAATGTTTAATTCCTGGCTGAAATAAAGTCATGTGAGGTTATGTCTAGGCTTTATTTTCTCTCTTTTTTGGATCAAGGGACAAAAATGGAATGCTTCCCTTGGTAATTTCCCATTGGGTATTTGAGTTCCCATGAAGGAGTGTACTACATTCACTTCTCTGCAGCTAGGAAATAGTTTAGCATAGCTTCCCCAAGCCCTCCAGACAAAGCAGCCATTTTCTCATATCATTTTCAACGATTGTTTTCAATAATTAAATTCATGTTTTCTTCTCCTGTGGAGAGATTTTATAAAATAAGAGGCAGCCTCTATAAATATTTATCACCTTCATTTCATGTTAGCAAACATGAACTTGTGCATTGAAACACTCCAGCCCCTGTTTTATCTCACGCATCATCTGTGCATGTGCTTTCTTACACACTATTCTGAATATTCATAGTTGGTTTCAGTTTTGTACAAATTTTACAAAATTGAATCTCCCCAGATATCCATAGTTCTATTTATCCATTCTCACACATCTATAATCTCCAGGAAAGAAATATTTCTTAGTTCTATACACATCAGTCCTCTAAAATCTGCATTTGCAACTCCCTTACATTCTCCAAAAGTATTGATGTTTCACTCCAGTGAGAGATCCTCTGTAACTCTCTCTCTCTCTCTCTCTCTCTCTCTCTCTCTCTCTCTCTCACACACACACACACACACACACACACACACACACACACACGTCCTCTTAGTCCCTGCTTCTCTCTTGAATTCTTTTTTGCACTGAAGACTATAAATCACTGAATTAGTTATGCTGTATCTTTGGTTTAAATGTGAGTAGATGCTATAATGCTGAAGGATCCAAGCAAAACTGGCGATAAACTTCTTTGATTGGAGAAACAAATGTCATACGATGCAAGCACATTTAGAATGATCAAGATTTTAGTCCTTTCTAAATTCAGACTAATATATCACATTAGCAAGTAGATGAATCTGGATATTATTTAGAATAGAGTTTCCCTGAATTGTTAAGGAGTTGATTGGGGAAAGGAAAAATCAGATAACTTGAGGAAGAGACAATTAGATGTCATTGTAGTCATGATTCTGAATGAGTTAAAGCAATATCTGACTTTCCATTTCTTTGGTATTTCAAATGTATGAATGCATATAGCACCACACAAAAAGGAGAAAAAAACTGAAATGAAATAAAAATGAACATGCAAGCAGGTTGTTATTAAATATTTGTTGTAGTCAATAGGTTAATTTCTTCCTAAAATGTGACTGTTCAAAGCCAATCCAATTACACAACAGGGCTGTTGTATAATTCTTTTGTACACTGTAAAGATTTGTCACTTGTATTGGTTTCATAAAACACTGTTTCGCCAGTAGGCAGACAGGCGGGTGACTGATCTTGGAGAATTCTGGGAGAAGGAAAAGCTCAGTCTGCAATCACCAGACCGAAGCAGAGGAAGAAAGGTGAGAATGCCTCTCTGATAAAGGGTACCATGTCACATGGCTAACATAGACAAAAATAGGGTTTATTTTAATTTTTAAGAGCTACTTAATAATAAGTCTGAGCTAATAGACCAAACAATTTATAATTAATAGAAACCTCTGTGTGTTTTGTTGGGACAGAATGGCTGTGGTACAGGGCAAGACTGAAACTTCTGTCTACAAATGGCACCCAACATGCGGCTTGAACGGATAACCCTGAGATTAAGAGTCTCATAAACATTTTTGCAAGAATTTTCACATAAATCAAGAGAAAGTTTTTAAAAAAGAAGGATTCTAGACAGAAAAGAATAGAGCTAAGGACAGCTTCTTGGTAGAAGCATTATCTTGGGTGGACCATGTTTGCTAGCAGCAACCAGAGGCATGATTCCTTTAAGAGAGGCTTCCTAACTCAGCATTAGCAACAAAAATGATGCAACTGTTTTAAGAAGTCTTGCCAACAAAAACTTAAATTGTATTCATGAGCAGCCAGTAGCATGCTTCTTGGCAGTGACATGGACCTAGAAACTTCATACAGTTGTAGTTATAAAAAAAAGTGGCTTCCGTAGAACCTGCACCATGAAGCTAATCTTTCAGGAAGCAAAAGAATGTGGCACATTCAGTCACCAAATCTGCAGCTTTTATACTAATCATGTCGCTTAGCAGACTAAAGATTCATGTGATCAGTTTTCTTTGAATTTTTGACTAGTGAATGAGCTATTCACTACAAAGAGACATTTCAATGCATGGGCTACTAAAACAAACCAACATATATATTTTAAAGGTATCTTGATGTCAAAATTTGAGTTTAATTATACGTTACTTTGGGAAAGAGGTTCTGCTTTTGTTTCCACAGAAGATGAGAACATATGTATTCCTTCTAGGCTGATGTGGTTTTATGGAACAAGATCTCCTGGAAGATCTCCATGAACCCTCAAAATACTTTGCCCAACAAAAAACAGGAAACAGTTTGGAGAAAACAAAGCGCAAATTTCCAAAATGATTGTTTATAAATGTTTATTTTCATTTTAAAAGAGTTGTCTATAAATGGTTAATTGTCACAGTCAATCTCTTCCTAAGAAAAGGTGGGGAGGAAATGACATAGAAATGAATACTTTACATTGGTATAGACTTTACTGATACAAATTTAAGGTCATATTTGTTATTGTTTAAGGTATTATGTTCATACAGCTAATCTAAAAATGTAATGTATAGTAAAAATACAGATTAATATGTAGTTATCTACCTAGAATCAAACTTTTAATTAGGTTATGTTTTCTAGATATACAGATATATTAGATAATCTCCAACACTTCTAAGTCCTACAGAATATGGCATTAAAATGTTTTAAGAACTTAAACTTTTCTTGACAGTGAAATATTTCTGCTTCTGGCAGTACCAATTACTTCGCAGAGGTTTATGGGTAATAAAGAAATTCATTATTTGCCTTCAATGTGAGAAAGTTAGCCATATGGAAAAGAACCTATTCTTGCCTGGACTGCTTGATGGTATGCTGTATAAAGTGGACATGCAGGACTCACAAAAATTGACTGCCAAACTTGTTCAAAGAAGGTGAGGCAGTCCTTCAATGTTCCTGCTTCATAAAAAGAGCTTGCAAGACATTCTGTGGGACACAGAAGAAAGTGACTCACAAACTGTGAATATAGGAATATCATTCTTTCAAATTTCCTGCTTCATGGAAAAGTCTGATAGAAACTGTGGGCCTTTAGGCTGAAGATGGATGCTCCAACAAAACAGAATCACTTTGGGTGACTGTCCAGTCATTGAGATGTCTCTGTCAATTCTCAAGTTTTGGAAGTTGCTTATAATGCACCTTCTGTTTACTTAGGTAATATTATATTCCTCTTGTGTCTTTTATGGTGTTGAAGATAGTTATAGTTTTCCTTTGTTATGATAAAAGATAAATTATATATAAAACTTTAGCTATAAATAGACTATTATAATTTTAATTCTTGCTTGATACCTGTTTTGTTACATGTAATTTTACTATGTTCAAATTAAAACCTTCCTTTTTATTAAGATAGAAAATGGGAGATAATATGGGTTCCAATTTATACTGTGCACTGCTAGGCTTTGTACTAACTTGGTGCAAGTTTCCCCTTTTCCCTCATGTCTCCCTTTGTTGAAAAAGAATATATTTCTTATGCATAGCCAGGTATAGGGTTTTTAAAATGCATCTTTTGCCTTGTTCAGAAAACTCAAAGCGAGAGAGCATTTTCTCCCAGGATGAATCACCACTTATTTCCCACCAGTATCTGATTTAGATTATAGGAGGCACAAGGACAATGTTGAAATGAGAATTGTATAAGCTCATTTTCTCATGAAGACATTTGAGTTTATTATTTATTTATGTGTCTAATGTATTTCTATGTTTTATTAGCATACGTTAAGTACACATGGTAACAGATTTCATCATGACATTTATTTAATATATTTTGCTCATACCCTACATTACCCCTTCTTATCTCCATCCCAAGTGGCTGATCCTGTTCAGTTCCAAAGTAGTCTGCTTTTTACTGCCCCTATGTGTGGCTATATGTGAGAGAAAGAGAGAATAAGAGAGAGACAGAGAGACAGAGACCCAGGGAGTTCCTTTCTGAAAGATTATAAATATGAGCATGAGTGGGAGGTTACTTACAAGAAAAAGGCTATCCCACCATTGAAGAAAACATGTCTCTCTTCCAGGTAACCTTTCACTCTTTACAAATCTTTTTTTTTTTTTCTGAAAGAAATCATTTATTTATTTTTTTATTTTTTTAATTTATTTATTTATTAAAGATTTCTGTCTCTTCCCCGCCACCGCCTCCCATTTCCCTCCCCCTCCCCCAATTAAGTCCCCCCCCTCTCAGCCCAAAAAGCAATCAGGGTTCCCTGTCCTGTGGGAAGTCCAAGGACCGCCCACCTCCATCCAGGTCTAGTAAGTTGAGCATCCAAACTGCCTAGGCTCTCAGAAAGCCAGTGTGTTCAGTAGGATCAGAAACCCATTGCCATTGTTCTTGAGTTCTCAGTAGACCTCATTGTCCGCTATGTTCAGAGAGTCTGGTTTTATCCCAGGCTTTTCCAGACCCAGGCCAGCTGGCCTTGGTGAGTTCCCAGTAGAACATCCCCATTGTCTCAGTGTGTGGGTGCACCCCTCGCGGTCCTGAGTTCCTTGCTCGTGCTCTCTCTCCTTCTGTTCCTGTATTGGACCTTGAGGTTTATGTCCGGTGCTCCAATGTGGGTCTCTGTCTCTATATTTCACTCTTTACAAATCTTAAAGGAGTGCTGGGGCCTTGTGGCCCCCTCCACCTTCCATGATGGAAAGTTGAGGGACTCAATTATGGGCAGGTTAACTTACCTTGTCATGCTGAGCAGACAGAAAACTCCTTTCCTTTGACAGCATTTACATTCCTTTGACACCTCATTTATTGTCTTCCAGAGCCTAGGATGGTGTGATAATGCCTTTTCTAGTGCTCAGCTTTCAACTCTTTGTTTGGTTTTCTCATCACTTTGATTTTTTGTGAATCTTTGTTATTACCATCTATTGCTTAAAGAACGTTTCCTGGTGAAATCTGCCACTATAACAAACTTATTGGAATAAATCAATTATCAAGAAAGAAATTTTATGTGCATATTATGCTCATTTAGCACAACAACAGCTGTAGTTTTTCTACTTTTGCCTATGACTCCTAAGGTACAGGATTTGGGCCCTATTTACCATATGAGATAAGAATTCTCTATTGGGAAGCAGGCCTTGCCTACAATATGGAAGTAGATGGATATTCCATGATACACTTGCCACTATTGCACTGAAAGGCGGACCTCATCTGTTCAATTAGTAGTTAACATGTAATGTGTACATGAGATTAAGACTGTTGACAAGTTTTCCCCCACAACCAGCATATCATTTCTGTCACAAGAAAGGCTAGGTCTCAGTGAAAGGAAATCAGTTCTCATTTGATTTTTCTGTTCTGGAAGGAAAGTATTTTCAGCAGCAGCAATGTTACTTTTGTTACTTAAAGGGCCTCTCTGGCCAATAACTTGGAAGAAATTGGCTTGCCTCTAGCATGGGGATTTTCATTTAGCTCCCCGTGAGTGCTGAGAGTTGTTTCATCCACCTGTACAGCATATCCATTCAAACACCAATAGACATTTGATGCTTCAATTAGCTTCGAGTATCAGGATATGTTATGGATTTGATGGGCGTATATTTTGTAAGTTTCCAGAGTGTCTTCAGTCATAATATATTTATAAATACTTTTGTTATTATGTTATAATGAATTAGTTCATCATTCTAGGCTTTCAGTTTATGTTGTCTCTAGTGTCTATTTTAAATAAAAAAAAATGCTTTTTAAGGTTGAATCGCTTGTCCTAAACATGTTTTCTTGTAAGCACAGCAAGATTGTCCAAGAACTAAAATCCAAGACAAAAGACATGGAAAACTCCCTAGATAGGAAAATGTAGATAGTAGATTAGCAAGAGTAATACCAAAAAAATGTGGGATGATAGACATTATATATGCCTTTAAGTCTATGAGCTGGAAGAAGTACCAATATTATATTTAATGAATGAAAATTAATTTGGTGGCAAAATACGTGGAAATAGTACTACAAATACAGCCACATTCACATATGTGGTGTGGAAAGCATTCTATCATATGTTTTAAATAGCACATTTTATGAGTCCGTTCCATTTTTACTAGAAAAGAAAGTAAGCATAAAGCAAAAATCAAATAGTTCAAAACACATTAAATTTGAGAAGCAATGAATTTTTAACAAAGGGCAGAAGTTGGATTGTTAGCTAATGTTATGCCAAGAGTAACTGAAATTTCCCACAGATTTCTTCAATTTGGTAACTGCAGAGCTACAAATCAAAGGAGGCTCTCTGCTTATTGTTTTAGTTGACAAAATGTTTTTTCGTATACATTTTTCAATCACAGAATGGTAGAGAGAATAGTTTACTGAGTCTTTATGTATGTAGTGTAATAGAATACCAGTTGGTTAAAATTGGAACTTGTTTTTGTATAATCTTAACTCTTACTAGACAAAGATTTACATTGTATCTAAGTTCATCCCAATGAGCCAAGAAAGCTAAGGTAATGGAATCTCCAGCATGTATTTTTTATCACTGTGTTTTTGTGTTTGGGAGACTTTTTATAATAATTTTCATAGCAGTTCGTACTCTTTCTCTTCCTCATCAACAAAAGGACAGAAACAGCAGAAACATTGCTAGCATACTTAAGTAGATTGTAGATAAAATAATACTACATAGAGTGAAATGGATTTTACTTTGAAGAAGTTAAAATGCACACATTTTAAAATAAAATTCTGGCTAAACAAAAATAAAATACAGATATAGATATTATTGGAAATATGCTCCTGGACTGTAGAGAGAAAGGAAGAGAAGGGAAAGATGTTTATGAAGAGTAAACGGATGAATCTCATAGTTCAGACAAGAGCAAAATTTCCCTTTGATACCCAGACTGAGATACCATAATCTCCCATGTTGTGGCTTTGCAGTACTCTGCAGCTGCTACAGCATGGCTCGTCGCAGCCACTCATGGGCCAGTGTAAGCCACAGCTAGAATTTATAAAGAGTGATAGAAGAATGTATGGCATGGGACCTTAGTGATTTTCTGTTCTCAGGCCTCTTCTTCTGGGTCTTGTGGATGAGACAACTCTAGAAATCTCTGACAAACATTTGTATAGTCATTTTCTGGATGAATAGCACTTGTTTCCTTCTAACCAAACTAATTTACTCATAAAACACTTTCTGTGCACACTTTTAAAATCTTTACAATATGGCCACACTGAGAACTTTATAAATCTTTAATTTCTGTATCCCATATAATTTTATTTAGTCATTGTTTTTAACTATTATTATTTTATTTATAGGAATGTTTTACTTGCATACATGTCTCTGTACCATGTGATGTTTGTGACAGCTGAGGGACTTAGCTTCTACAGAATGGGAGGAAACTGGAGTTAAAGATGGTTGTGAGCCACCATTTTTATGCTGGAAACTGAACCTTGGTCTGGAAGAGCAGCAAATGTTATTAAGTGCTGAGTCAGCTCTTTACGTGTGTGTGTGTGTGTGTGTGTGTGTGTGTGTGTGTGTTTTCCCACATTTTATTTTAAAATTTGGCTTTAGTTTATTGTGCTTGCATTTTATGAAAAGCACTTGAGATAAGGTGCTTGCTAAACCCTGAGCACTCAGTACCACCTTCCTTAGAGAATAATTGCTCATGTTCTCTGACATGTCAGCATAATATTCTACTCATAGCAATGGAAACTTAGTTCAGAATTAATTGCTAAATACTTCCTCCTGTTTACTGTTAGCCCTACAGTTGGTTCTGTATTTTTCTGTCTCATTCCAAGATCTTTCTGAGGACCCATGTCTCAGCCTTCCCTGTCCCCATTCCCATTTTCTAAGAATCCTACAGATCTTCCGGTTCTAAACCTCCCACCAAACAATCATTTATACCAGTCACCTGCTCCAAGAGGCACTCCTTGCTAACCAAGGGCAACACCTACCAGTACAAGTAAACTGAAAACAGATCCAAATCCCTTTTTTGGCACCTCAGTCATACTCCCACCAGTTTCATCCCCAGCTCCATAGTCTCTCTTTTCTCTTTAATCCCATCCCCATGGATTACAAAGACCTTCCCTGCCAACCTTTCTTCCCCCAACTCCTGCCATCATTGTAGCCTCTGACACCATCATGCTTTCACTGAGCACCACCAGCTGAGTAAGTCAGGGAAACAAGTAGACCAACTAGAGACCTTCACCACTCCATTCTCCCCTCCAAATCCAAATCCCTGTCTCATTTCTACTGCTGTAACAGAACACCAACTGTAGCCTTTACAACCCCTGTGTATCCCACAATCCAGCCCCTCCTAACTTCGCTTCCACACTTATCCCTGTATCCCAGCACCCAACCCCACCAGAAACTCCTGATAAATCAGAGGCCACACCTGACAGAACATTAGCGAGCCTGCCTGTGGGTCCTCTCCCTCCCTCCCTCTCTCTCTCTCTCTCTCTCTCTCTCTCTCCCTCCCTCCCCCCCTCCCTCTCTCTCTCTCTCTGTCTCTGTCTCTCTCTCTCTCTCTCTCTCTCTCTCTCTCTCTCTCTCTCTCTCTCTCACACACACACACACACACACACCAGCACCAACACCAAAAACAAAAGAAGAAGAATCAACAATCGTTGCTCACTGATATGTCTCAAATAGGTGGTCTTTATTCCCCAATAAAAAGATATGGATTGGAAAACAGAATCCATTCTTCTCCTACATCCAAAATCACACCACAATATCAAGGATGGACATTACCTCATGGTAAACCGTTAGAAAAAGTTTTTCCAAGCAAATGAACATAAGAAGCGAACTTAAGCAGCCATTTTTTTTTTTTTTGAGACAGGGTTTCTTTGTAGCTTTTGGTGCCTGTCCCGGAACTAGGTCTTGTAGACCAGGCTGGCCTCGAACTCCCAGAGATCTGCCTGCCTCTACCTCCCGAGTGCTGGGATTAAATGCGTGCGCCACCACCGCCCGGCTGCCATTTTAATATTTAAAAAAAATACACTTCAATCCAAAACTTCACAGAAGATATAGAGAAGGAATGATACTGCATACTCTAAAGAAAAATCCGCCAAGATGGCATTTTAATTCTTAACATCTATGACCCAAATCCAAAGGCACCCAAGGTGTAAAAGCAACTCTACTACAGCATAAGTCACATATTGAACCTAAAAAAGAATAGTGGGAGTCTTCAATATCCTACTTTCAGCAAGTGTATACAAAAGAAGAAGAAGAAGAAGAAGAAGAAGAAGAAGAAGAAGAAGAAGAAGAAGAAGAAGAAGAACTGGAGAGATCTCACACTAGCAACTTAATGGCACACCTGGAAACACTGGAGCAAAAAGAATGAATCACAGGCAAAAAGGAGTATATGGCAAGAAATAATCAACTTCAGGACTAAAAATCAATAAAATAGAAACAAAGAGTTGATACAAAGAATAAATAAAACAAAGAGCTGGTTCTTTGAGAAAATCAACAAAGTAAACCCTTTCCCAAACTAACTAAAAAGCTGAGAGAGACTATAAAGCTCACAAACTCAGAAACAAAGAGGACATAAAAAAAGATGTTGAAGTATTAAGAAGAACAATTTTTTTCCTACTGCACGAACTGGCTTTGTGGGAGCCTAGGCAGTTTGGATGCTCACCTTACTAGACCTGGATGGAGGTAGGTTATCCTTGGACTTCCCACAGGGCAGGGAAACCTGATTGCTCTTTGGGCTGAGGAGGGAGGGAGACTTGATTGGGGGAGGGGGAGGGAAATGGGAGGCGATGGCAGGGAAGAGACAGAAATCTTTAATAAATAAATAATTTTTTTAAAAAAAAGATGTTGAAGAAATCTCAAGAATCTTAAGGAAAATCTTTAAAAACCTGTATTCTACTAAATTCGGAAATCAAAATAAATTAATAATTGTGTCTATGGGTATCACTTACTAAAGAGAAATAAGATAATATGAGCAATTTAAATTGACTTATAACCCATGATGAAATAGAAGCAGTTAAATCTCCCAACTGAAAAGTCCAAATGGTTTTAGTACAGAATTCTACCAGATTTCAAAGAAGAGTTGTCACTAATACTCCACAAATTATTCCACAAAATTGAAACAGGAGGAACATTGCACAATATGTTTTTATGAGAACAAATCACTTAAAGACCCTGATAACCAAATCACATAAAGATCCCATAAAGAAAGAGAATTAAAGACCAATTTCTCTTATGAACATAGATGTAAAAATACTCAATAAAATATGTGGAAACCAAATTCAAGATCACATCAAAAGGATGACCCACCAGGAACAAGTAAGCTTTATCAGAGTAGTGCAGGGATGCTAAATATGTGATAATCAATAGTGTAATCCACAATAAAAAGAAGTGGATCTCAACCTTCCTAATATTGTGATCCATTTATGCAGTTCCTCATGTTTTAGTGACCCTCACCATAAAATTAGTTTCTCTGCTACCTCACTACTCTAATTTTGCTACTGTTTTAAATCATAATATAAATATCTGACATGCAGAATATCTGGTATACTAACCCTGTGCAAAAGTTGTTTGGTCCCAAAAGGATTGCTATCCACGGATTGATAACCACTGATATAGGCAAAATGAAAAAAAATCCCATTAGATATTGAGAAGGCCTTTGACAAAGTCCAATACCATTTCATTGCAAAAGTTCTGGAGAGGTTAGGGATACAAGGGACAAACCTAAACATAATAAAGGCACTTTACAGAAAGTTTAGCCAATATTAAATTGAAGGAAGAGAAACTCAAAGCAATTTCACTAAAATCAAGACTAAGACAAGAGTTTCTGACTCTTGTGCCTGTTCTGGGGACTCTTCCTTCTCTTGGGTTGCTTTGTCTAACTTAAATATGACAACTATTGCTTATCTGATTATAATTTTATTTTTTTTTTCATGTTTGGCTTTTATCCCTTAGAAACTTTTTTTTTTTTGTGAGAGACAGAAAAGGAGAGAATCCAGAAGGAAAAGGATGTATAGCCCAACTGTGAGAAGCAGAGGGAGGGGAAACTATAATCGGGATATATTGTATGAGAAAAGATATATTTTCAATAATGGAAAAAAAATCAAAAGCATGTTGTCAATTTTGTGGGAACGGGAGTTGGGTCCATGGTTCCTCTCATCCAAATCATTTAAGCATGTCTAGCATAATACACACAATAGTTATTCAATGTATATTTGTTGCAATAAACAAGGTCCAACACTCAAGAGACTCAATGTCTACTGATTTTGTGATATCATAATAGACTGTACTTAGATAAATGTTTTTTTAACCAGTGGGAGCAAAACAAATAACCTCAAAAATGTATATATACTCATAGATTGGAACATTTTAGAAACTTTGGATATACTGGCTACTTCTTCATCATTTCAGACAAAATTTTAGTCTCTACTTACCTAGTGGTTCATAACAATTATTTCCCCATGGAAAATAAATAATCTCTTATTGATATTTATCTTAAAATAAATTTTCAGAATTTAGTTCTTATCTTTGTAAGTATATATGGGATTCTGTTTTGTTTAGTTCTCTCTCTCTCTCTCTCTCTCTCTCTCTCTCTCTCTCTCTCCCTCTGTGTGTGTGTGTGTGTGTGTTTCCCAGTTTCATTTGAACAGTTGTTTCAGCAAATGACACTGGAATGCAGACATTTAACTTTAAAGAAAGACTGAGTCCCCACTTCTCTTTTCTAATAGACTTGGTTTTGTTGATGTTAAATAAGCAAAATCATTTCATCCATAATAGCTGTGAGCCTTTATCCCTCATTAATCTGTGAAAATCTTTCCTTGTCTGTGGTATAAACACAGCAACAAGAGGCTTCAAGACAAATCTCAAATATCTCCCAACTTAATCAGGAATTCAAACATTAAGTTGAGAAATTATTTGAGAAGCTGGAAATATGGTTCAGGGAAAAGCTCTTGTAAGTCCTCCAGATGACCCAAATTCAGTTCACATCATCAATTTCTGCTGGCTCACAAACTCATGTAATTCCACCTATAGTGACGATGATGCCCTTTGATCTCTGTGAACATATAACCAAACATACACATAAATTTTAGAGCAGGCGCACTGGAGCATGCCAATAACCTAGGATAAGGCAGTCAGCCATTCTTCACTACACATAAATTGGGGGTCAACTTGAGCTACATAAGACTTTCTCTCAAAAGCAAGAAAGGCATATTTTGACTCCCCTTCTCTTTTAAATTTAAGTGGCATAATTTATTCTTAAGTGGGGTGATAAGAAATTATGTATCAATACTATCTTTTTATACTTCACTAAATATGAACAAATTATAGAAATATTATAACAGGAGCTAATTACTATATGACTAGTAGATTGTCTATTACTAGATGTCTCTTTACCTACAGTAGTCAATGACCATAAAAATATGTCAACAGCTCAATCTGTAATGACGCACAACCTTTAATTTCAACACTCAGGAATTAGATTATATTAACACATATTTTTTATATTGAAGTATCTCTGCATATATGGGATAAAGCCTACTTGATTGTGGTGGATGATCATTTTTATGTGGTCTTGAATTTAGTATGTGAGTACTTTATTAAGTATTTTGTATCAATGTTCACGAAGAAAATTGGTCTGTAATTCTCTTTCTTTGTTGAGTATTTGTGTGGTTTGAGTATCAGGATGACTGGTCTCAAAAAATGAATGTGGCAAAGGTCCTTCTGTTTCTATTTTGTGGAATAATTTGAGGAGTATTAGTATTAACTTTTCTTTGAAAGTCTTGTGGAGTTTAGTGGTAAAATCATCAAGTCCTGGGTTTTTGTTTTGGATGGGAGATGTTTAATGACTGCTTCAATTTCCCTAGGGGTTTTAGGTTTATTTAAACTTTTTATCTGATCTTGATTTAATTTTGGTCTATTCCTTTTAGATTTTCCAATTTTATGTGGTACAGGTTTTTGAAGTAGAAGAATCTCACTTAGAATTTTCCTTGAAATGTTCCATAACCAAAGACTGTAGAATAATGCTCAAATGTTTAGCAAGAAGGATGTGATCCAAGGATTTTATGTTCCAGCTAGAAATTTTATTTTAATGAGTCAAGAAAGGTTTTATTTTTTTTTATTTTTTATTTTTTTTTGGTTTTTCGAGACAGGGTTTCTCTGTAGCTTTGGAGCCTGTCCTGGAACTCCCTTGGTAGACCAGGCTGGCCTCGAACTCACAGAGATCCGCCTGTCTCTGCCTCCCAAGTGCTGGGATTACAGGCGTGCGCCACCACCGCCCGGCCTAAGAAAGGTTTTAGATACATAATTATGATATCAAGAACACATGAAGTAAGCTATAGACCTTTTCTTAGCAAAATCCAAATCATTGAAGCCGTCCAACTATAAAAATAATTGCAAAGAACTAAGAAAAGTCCTCTATATCGAGAAATGAAGTAAATGAAACAGCATTTATCTCTTTACTTTCAACAATCAAGTAAATGCTAGCATAATCATGAAATGCTATTTTCAACACTGCATATCAGGTAACAGGATACATTAATCCTCTAGGACAGAGCACAAATGGCATGCTTTTCAACTGGCAACTTTCAGGAAAGAGCTTCCACATATGAAGCAGGTAAGTAGTACCAGATAGTTGTTGGTAGACAGGTTTCAGGAGAGACAGTCCTGGCATGGAGGATTGTACAGACAATGGCAAAGATGGAGAAACCTTCAAATGTTAGGAAAGCATTGATTAATAGATGACCAAAAGAAACAAGGCAAGACAAGAAACTTGCCCAAAAGAATCAGAAATAACACGGATCACCACCAATGCAATGCAAACAGTCATAACTGTCTTTGAATGTAGTGATGAGGTGAGCAGGCCAGCTTTTCATCCTGCCTGGCTTCCTCACAGCTAGCTTTACACCCGAAATAACAACACACAAATTGTATTCTTTTAAACACTGACTGGCCCGTTAGTTCTTCTAGCCTCTTCTTGGCTATTTCTCATATCTCAATTAACTGATTTCTAATAATTTGTGTAGCACCACGAGGTGGTGGCTTACCGGGGAAACATTCAGCATGTCTGACCTAGTGGCTGGTTCCATCATGTCTGCTTGACTCAGCTTTCTTTCTCCCAGAATTCTGTTCTGTCTACTCCACCCACCTATGTTCTGACCTATCAGGCCAAGCAGTTTCTTTATTAACCAATGAAAGTATGACCCTCCTCCATCATTTGAATGGACTGGAAAACATGAGACAAGGTCTCCTAGATTATCCAGCATATCTTATTTCTGGAATGTTGAATAAATATGCACATACTAAGCACCATTTTTTAATATACTCCAGAAAATCTTAAAGGCTCAAAGGATCCAAGTACTTAGATCTAGCTGCAATTCAGAACATATTTCCAGAGTATTGATAGGAAAATAAAAATAACACTGATTTTTAAATGGAAATAATCACAATATCTTGCTTCCCATTGATGATTTTCACTCCAAATCACTGAGGTAGCAGTTCAAAATCACAAATGTGAACACGAAAAATGAACATAAATAATAACCAATGATTATAACTATAACATGAACTAAGTATTAAGTCAAGATGTGTAATTTAAGACCACAATGCCCCCAAAAGAGATCTAAATAGAAAACAGTTGAAGAACGAGTCAAGTCTGAGTGAACCAGAAACAGAGAAAATCAATGAAATGTAATTAGCTAAAAGGATTATTTAAAAAGTCGGCAAAAATACATCAAAGCAAGTAAGAAATAAACACAGAAAACTAAAATAAATAAAATCACAAATAAGAGTATTCTACCATCAATAAAAATATAAATAAAAATTAGTATAAGAAAATACTGTGAGCATCCACATGCCGATACACTGGCTAACTAGATATACTTAAACATACACTGAATCTAATGCATGGCAGAGGGAAATAAGCCAGCATTCAGAAAGCAAAGGCACAGGACTATATGATATCATTCACTACTCTCAAAGAGTGCAATAATTGGAACAAAAGTCTATAAACATTTATTTTAAAAAAAATCAATGCCAAGAGTCATTCCTTAACTGATTTTGTTTTGACAATATTACTACAATACCCCAACCGCAGACACACTATGGTAGTTTTACAGAATAGTCCCTTGGTGGAAATTCTTATCAAACACTGCTGCTGTGGTCTTTGTCTCTTCCCCCAAATTTATGTTGATATTTTTAACCAATGTTATGCCATCATGGGGTAACAAAGTCACAGGGCCCAAAACATCATGAATAGAATTAGTGTCCTTATAAATATAGCTCAAAACTTCATTTTTTTCTCATCATCATGTCTGCTTAATCCCCCTTAAGTCACTACCTATGAGGAACAGGGCTTTATCAGTCAACAAATACGCAGGCACTTTGACATTAACTTCAGGCCTCAAATGTGGCAAGAATGCATTTCTGTAATGCATAAATTGACCAGACTAAGGTACTCTGTAATAGTAGACCAAATGTATTAAGCGCAATCCGCTACTTATGAATGGGGGATGACATAACAAATGCCATTATATAATATAGAAAAGCATGGAACCAAGTAACACTAAAATGAACAAATGAACAAGGGATACTGGAGAATATTTTGAAGAGCTAGTGATGATGAAGTGATTAAACCATTGGAGATGGGATAAGAAAGAAGTCCCATATCATTTTTCCAAAGGAATAATACTTAGGATAGTTTCAAAAAAGAAAATTTCATTTATTAAGGATGCAATGTGCTGGGAAATTCATGGAAATCTCTAGATATGAAGTTGCATCTATTGACTTTGTAATGAACAGAATTTAAAAAATGCTAATCTTTATTCAATAGAGGGTCACTGTGAATGATTAAAAAGTATAGGACAAAAGGACAGATATTTATTTAAGTGATATTAATATAGACTTTAATTTTCAAAAACTGAAGAAAGATTTAATGAAGAGATGAGAGGTGGAGCCAATAGAGGGAATTATTGATATAATTAGGATGAAGAGAATGGACCTAACCCATTGCTTATGGATCATCAGATGATAAAAATTCTATGAAAATTGATCACTTATAAAGAGAGAATAAAGGGGAAAGAATGCCTCCTGACATCATTCATATTCTCTTTAAAATTTGAAGTATGCTGCTTCCAAGTTAAAGTCAGTGAAAGATTTTCAGTTTGAAAATTAAGATACAGATTTAGATCAGCCAGTATGGTGCCTGGGAACGAGAAGAGAGGCAATAGGAAGGGATGGAAAGAGCTTACATCAGTGTGAAGTTAGAAAGGACAGAATGTTCAGGTTAAGATTAAGAAGCAAGAGAGAAATACTAGACAAGAGATAGACAACCATTAAAGTAGGGATTTACCAATGCAGGTATTGTTGGGGTGAATATCATCTTGCTGTCCTTTACATTCCATGGTCAATATCATCACCGATAACTCACACATACTTGGTGCAGTAAGGCATGGTAACCCAACATTAATTACTTACTTTCATTTTGATTTAAAGTTAGAAAGTTGTTTGAGAAAGAAAGACAAAAACATTTATTTTGGAGACAATGGATAATTTAATCCTCATTTATTGTCTTCAAATCTCCCTACCAAAAAAATCCCAGGTCCAGACGGTTTCAATGCTGAATTCTACCAGAACTTCCAAGAAGACCTAATACCTATACTACTTAATGTATTTCACAATACAGAAACAGAAAAGTCATTGCCAAATTCCTTCTATGAAGCTAGTTACCCTGATACCAAAACCACACAAAGACTCAACAAAGAAAGAGAATTACAGGCCAATCTCACTCATGAACATCGATGAGAAAATCCTCAATAAAATACTGGCAAACCGAATCCAAGAACACATTAGAAAAATTATCCATTATGATCAAGTAGGCTTCATCCCAGGGCTGCAGGGCTGGTTCAACATATGAAAATCTATCAATGTAATCCATCATATAAATAAACTGAAAGGAAAAAAAACATATTATCATTTCATTAGATGCTGAAAAAGCATTTGACAAAATTCAACATCCCTTTTTGATAAAGGTCTTAGAGAGATTAGGCATAAAGGGTCATACCTAACTATAATAAAAGCTATTTATAGCAAGCCAACAGCTAACATCAAATTAAATGGAGAGAAACTCAAAGCCATTCCACTGAAATCAGGAACTTGACAAGGCTCTCAACTCTCTCCATACCTCTTCAAAATAGTGCTTGAAGTTCTAGCAATAGCAATAAGACAACATAAGGGGATCAAAGGGATTCGAATTGGTAAGGAAGAAGTTAAACTTTCATTATTTGTAGATGATATGATAGTGTACATAAGTGATCCCAAAAACTCCAGCAAAGAACTCCTACAGTTGATAAACCCCTTTAGTAGTGTGGCAGGATACAAGATCAATTCCAAAAAATCAGTTGCCCTTCCAAAAAGGTTCTAAATGTTGTTGTTTTTTTTTTTAAATTAACCTTCACTATAGCTCTGTAATGATATTGAATACATTTCTCTTTTAGCTACCTTCACCTTGATGGTATAGAATATATATTCTTTGCATATTTTGTAACAAAGATAAGATACTCAGAAGGAAGCATAGAATGGGAAAAGCACACAGTCTAAAGCCAAGATTAAAGAAACAGCCTAGAGGCTTGAAGATTTCTCACATTATGTGTAGCTTCTCCGAGATCATGGCAATGCTTCTTATTAGGAAAGATTCACTTATAAAAATGCATTTAGAAGTCTGTAGCTCAGAGTGGGGAAAGCAATATTCTGGAAGGCTGCCTTTTGAAGCAGTAAACACCTTTCATGTCATTTAATAATGGCTTAGGTGGTTTGAGAAACTATGTGTCAAATTTCCTGAAAAGAAGAAATATATATTTGTGATCTTGTTCAGTCATTCAAATCTTAAATCACCAGTCATGCTATCTTAAAGCAAAATGTTGAATCATTTAAGCTTATGGATACAGTAAGGATAAAACTGCCCAGGCCTAGAAAATTCTAGCATAATGAAAACTTAGCAAATGTTAAGAGTTATCCTATGATCTCATTATTTAAGATGGTAATAGAGAATGAAAGACTAAGGAGTTGTATATATGACTCAGTGGTTAAGTGCATGTACTGCTCTTTCAAAGTCCCAAGTTTGGGTCCCAGCATTCATGGCTGGTGGTTCTAAAATACCAGTACCTCCAGATCCATGTGATCCAACATCCTCTGTGGTCATTGTGGTTATCTGCACTTATATACACATCCACACTCACAAACATATATACCTATGCATTTTTTAAGAATAAAATAATAAGGGGCTAAAGCAAAATATGCAAAAGTACTTTCTGAGCATCGTTCCATTTATCGTTCATGTGGAAGATAAACTTATACTATGGTTTTCTTCTTTGGAGAAGGCATAAAAATTGAAATTCAGTCTTATAGAAAAAGGAAACAAAGACTGTTTTCTTCATCTGTAAAAGAAAAGATATATCATTTTATGTAAAGCACATAACAGGACCACACATGGGCTCCATCACAGAGGCTAGAAGAATCTTGAGTCACAAATGTTTGAACGGTTTTTAGTTTATGTTTATAATGTGTTATTTAACTTTCAGCCTATAAAAACTATCAAATAACAAAGTCATTTATCTCCAACTTTCTAAATTTAAGTCTCATTTTGATGGAGTTAGTATATTTGAGGAATATTTTTTGATACATCATTCCTAAACTTGAAGAGGCAAGCTGTATTTTCTTACCTGGAAAAGTGGTTTGAGGTTGCTTCATTGTAGACAAGCTTCCTCTTCCTCTCCATCTCAGCCAGGTCATTTTTATTTTTTTGCTTTACATTTCTTTACTATATTTGAAGCAATCATATTTTTGATATAGATCACCTGTCTTAGGAAATCTTGAGCATATCAGTCAAGCTTCATGTAACAGTAATGCCATACATCAATCATTTCATGGTTATATTCAGTATTTTAATATGTTTTGTATTAAAATATCCAGCTATGTTTGAAAATCCAAAGTTGGAACTTGAAATTCAGAATGTATGTGAGAGCATGCCTGCAGAAGAACTTCTTGAGGCTTCCAGGTTAACTGCTGTCACCAGAAAGACTAAGATAACACTGCTTAATCCACAGCCTCATTCAATCAGGCTGAACTCCTAAAAGAAATCTGAAAGCAGAAATAAGCAGTAAGACAGTTGTTTTATCTAAGAGGCTTACAGATATATTTAGAATGCCCTTTGAACAAAAGAGGTCAATTAATACCTGAGCTCATTTTACTTCACCAGGAGGTTAATCAAAAAGAATTAATTTAGTATTTATGGAAATGAATTAATACACACCATGTGTATTGCTCTTGGCGTTTCTCTCTTCCTGCTTTTCTCGTTGCTAACCAGTATTTAAGAGCTACAAGAATGTCATGTCTGACCACGTGGGACTAGTTAAGAATGCCTGGGTTTAAACACAGAAGGTTAACATAACTGTTTTTCATAAGAAAAGTAAGAATTGTGTACTTAGTGCTTTGCAGACAATGAACGTTAGTAAGGAGTGTTGCATATTTACTTGTTCCATTTGCAAGTTACTGATACAGTTTGAGCTTACTTATACAACTGCATGTATTTTCACACATGTGAGGATTTTAGAAAACCATTCTCTTTATTATTGGTGCAAAAAGCAACTATTACATTACTACCTTGCAGAATAGCCTACTCTGTTCTAGGATACGCATCTTACTTCAGTTGCTCTTGAATTGTGACCATGGGGAACATCTGGATCATCACCTATAAAAGGGACATAATTATAGTTATGAAATAATTATATAATTCTGAAAAATATGCAAAATAGTCCATGTCAAAGTCTGGTAGATAACAGTACTTTTGTTACAGTACTGTAAAGTCTCTCGTCATCTAGGTAAGGTAGCTTTTCCCTAACACTGCTTCTGTTTTCTTCATTCACCTTTGCTTGGATCATTTCGACTTTGTTTCCTTTAATACCTCACACACACTAAATTTAAAACACACAGAAAGATCAGATCTGCATGTTCCAATTTCCTTATATTGTTACAGGGAAGTTATTTCTAGTTTTACACTCTTGTTTTTCTATTGTTCTAAGATATCCTGGAATTTTAAGTTTATTGCAGATGAAGCTTATGATAAGAAAAGTTTTGGCACTAAAAATATAGAGAAGAAATAAATTCAGTACTCTGTTTTCATATTTAAAAGGTTACATGTTTTGACCTAAAGTTCTATATAAACAGTAAGATTTTTTGCAAAATATACTTTAACACTTTTTAAATTATATTTTGTTCTTTCTCAATTTTTTCCTGATATATAATGTATTTTGATTACTCTCATGTGTCTTCTCTTATCTCCCATACCTACCACCTCCTCTTCTTCCCTCCACATTTCTTTCCCTCAATAATGACCTTGTGTTTTGTCTTGTGTTCCACTGAGTTTAACCCATGACTTATATGTGACGATAGGCTTAAAGCTATTCACTGGAGACTGGTGGAATCATGGTATATACACAATTATACATGATTCTGCCTTCTCCTTAGAAAAAGCAGTTACCAGTAAATCAGCTATAGGTTGTAGGGCTCTGTGAGCACTTTTCTCATTCATGGCTAATTGTTGATACTTTCAGTCTTTTGTAGACCGAGGGTGAGTAGCCACAGCTGCTATTAGTTCATGATTTTAATGATTGTTTGGTGCTTAGAAGATGGATTTTTGTAGTCCTTCCTATTATCAAGCACTAAGGTATTTCTTGTCCCATGCTAGGATGATCTCTGAGCCTTCAGGTGGTGTAAAAATGTCTTACTTTGAGCTGAGCTGTCAACCATAATGTATTTTCAGTGTTTTATGCAACCTTGTCTCCTTATATTTATAGAGAATAGGTTGATGTTAATTCAGCTAAACAGTAAGTGTTTTAATGTTTTTAAAATAATTCAAAATTATAATTACATTATTTTCCTTTCCTTTTAAACACACACAAACACACATACACACACCTTGTCCATATCATGTTACTTGTATGCATGTTTTCAGATCTAACCATTTGGTATTGGATAAATAATTGGTGTGCTCATCCCTGGAAAAAATTATTTCTTCTGCTTTTAGCATTATTTAGTTTCCAATAGTTTTTTTTTATGAGTGTGAGGTTTTATGGTCTTTCCTTCATCAACATTAGCATGCCTAATGATATTCTTCAGTGTGTGTTTAGGCATCTGTGTTGGTGAGACTTCAGAATTTGCAGCTCCTGACACTATTACTAGACACAACCTCATGACAAATTTGCTATTCCTCTGTTTCTTAGAGTTTTTTTTTCTGCCCTTTCTTCCAAAATGATCTCTAAGCCTTAGGTAAAGAAGTTGTGGTGTAGATGTATCAGTTGGAACTTAGCTATACAACTCTGCATTTTGATCATTTATGGGTTTTGTAATGGTCTCTGTTTGTTGCAAAGAGAAATTTCTTTGAGGAACGGTGAATACTATACTCATTTGGTGGCTATAAGGACAAACAGTAAACCACAAAGTGAAGGTCAAAATTAAAAGAGAATAATCTAAAAGTATATACTCTCTAAATGAACTAAAAAAAAAAACTACTGGAGAGTTGTTGAATCTAAGGAGACTAAGTTTACCTTCTGATTACATTTCAAGACAAAGACTAATAGGATAAATATTAAGTAAAGCAAAAGTGTAATAGACAAACTTTATCTGTGAAAATATGTATTTTTTTATTTATTTTTACTTAAATTTTTACACCTCCTCTCTTCCTCCCATTTCCTTCCCCCTCCCCAATTCCCCTTCCCCTCCCTCTCCAGTACAAAGAGCAGTCAGGGTTCCCTGTCCTGTGGGAAGTCCAAGGTCCAAAAATATGGTTTTTAATGACTTTACTTTTAGGGTAAGGGTGAACCAAAATCCTATCCCCTTCACTCAAAATTTGGTAAAGGGGCAACTTTTGTAATTCATGCCATGCCTTGAGGAGTTTGTATGAATACATTCTTGAGAACAATGATAATCATAGCAAAGACACAAATAAATGAAGGCACAACCAATGATGATTCAGTTATAAATATATGCAAAGCAGATTAATACATCATTAAATTTTTAAATGAGCAGACACATGTTATAAACTATAGACACTATATTTAAAGAAGAAAAATCTATTTTGAAAATATCTCCAGGACAATAAACCACAAAATGTATAGAAAACACACTCAAAATTACTAAGAATATACAAAACTCAATGTTTAATAGTAAATTGGATGCAAATGATGAAAGTAGTGAGTTGGAAGAGAAATCAGAGGAGTTTCAAAGTGTGTACACAAATGCAAATATTTAAAAAATATGAGGAAGGATAACCCTTTTTGGCATGACAGATAAGCTGCATCTGTAAAATTTGAACAATATGGTTTCCTAAACTAGACCTGAACAATGTTAAATGGACTCAGTAGAATGTGTGTATGTGTGCATGTGTACACATATAAGTGGTGGAAACATGAGATGAGCCAGAATGGGTGAGAGGGATGGGTGAACATAAACTAAATCCAGTAATTGAACATGTAATTCTCACAATAAATAAAACATAATACAAAAGAAAGAAACATGAAGGACTGATTGAAAAACTTGAATTATACAGAGAAAGAAGGTAATGAAAACGAAGGAGAAAAATACTGAGGGAAGGAACTCACCCACCAGTATGTGACTGCACATGGGCTTAAAATGTTTTAGAACAGAGGAGTTGACCAATGGAATCGTATAGAAGACCCGGATTTTAACCCACAAACCTATGAACACCTCATTTTCAATAAAGGTGCTAAAAGTATAAAATGGAAGAAAGAAAGCATCTTCAACAAATGGTGCTGGCACAACTGGATGTAAACCGGTAGAAGAATGAAAATAGATCCATATCTATCACCATGCACAAAACTCAAGTCCAAATGGATCAAAGACCTCAATATCAATCTGAACACACTGAACCTGATAGAAGAGAAAGTGGGAAGTACCCTATAACATATGGGCACAGGCGATCGCTTCCTAGGTATAACCCCAGCAGCATAGACATTAAGGGCAACATTGAATAAATGGGACCTACTAAAACTGAGAAGCTTCTGTAAAGCAAAGGACACTGTCTCTAAGAC
Organism: Microtus oregoni; assembly: GCF_018167655.1. Classification (NCBI taxonomy): domain Eukaryota; kingdom Metazoa; phylum Chordata; class Mammalia; order Rodentia; family Cricetidae; genus Microtus; species Microtus oregoni. The sequence goes on along the minus strand of NW_024543068.1, from coordinate 44,609,687 downwards.
AAAAAGGCAACCTACTGACTGGGAGAGATCTTTACCAACCCCGCAACAGACAAAGGTCTGATCTCCAAAATATATAAAGAACTCAAGAAACTAAACTTTAAAATGCTAATTAACCCAATTAAAAAATGGGGCACTGATCTGAACAGACAATTCTCAACAGAAGTTCAAATGGCCAAAAGACACTTAAGGTCATGCTCAACCTCCTTAGCGATCAGGGAAATTCAAATCAAAACAACTTTGAGATATCATCTTACACCTGTCAGAATGGCTAAAATCAAAAACACCAATAATAGCCTTTGCTGGAGAGGTTGTGGAGGAAGGGGTACCCTCAACCATTGCTGGTGGGAATGCAAACTTGTGCAACCACTTTGGAAAGCAGTGTGGTGGTTTCTCAGGAAATTCAGGATCAACCTACCCCTGGACCCAGCAATGCCACTCTTGGGAATATTCCCAAGAGATGCCCGATCATATGACAAGGACATTTGTTCAACTATGTTCATAGCAGCATTATTTGTAATAGCCAGAACCTGGAAGCAAGCTAGATGTCCTTCAATGGAAGAATGGATGAAGAAAGTGTGGAATATATACACATTAGAGTACTACTCAGTGGTAAAAAAAACAATGACTTCTCGAATTTTGCATGCAAATGGATGGAAATAGAAAACACTATCCTGAGTGAGGTATCCCAGACCCAAAAAGATGAACATGGGATGTACTCACTCATAATTGGTTTCTAGCCATAAATAAAGGTCAGTGAGTCTATAATTTGATATCTTAAAGAAGCTAAATAAGAAGGTGAACCCAAAGAAATCCATATAGCTATCCTCCTGGTGTTGGGAAGTAGACAAGATTGTGGGGCAAAAAATTGGGATCTTAGGGCTGGGGTAGGAGGAGGGTAAGGGGAGATGGGGAGAGAAAAGTGAGAAGGGGAGGATGGGGGGAACTTGGGGAAATGGGATGATTGGGATAAAGGAAGTTTGGATAGGGGAGCAGGGAAGAACATATCTTAATTAAGGGAGCTATCTTAGGGTTGGCAAGAGACTTGGACCTAGAGGGGCTCCCAGGTGCCCAAGGCGAGGTCCCCAGTTAGTTCCTGGGACTCTGAGGATAGGGAACCTGAAATGACCCTATCCTATAGCCATACTGATGAATATCTTGCATATCACCATAGAACCTTCATCTGGCGATGGATGGAGATAGAGACAGAGACCCACACTGGAACACCAGACTGAGCTCCCAATGTCCCAATGAGGAGCAGAAGGAGGGAGAACATGAGCAAAGAAGTCAGGACCACAAGGGGTGCACCCACCCACGGAGACAGTGGGGCTGATCTATTGGGAACTCACCAAGGCCAGCTAGACTGTGACTGAAAAAGCATGGGGTAAACCCGGACTCTCTGAATATGGCGGACAATGAGGGCTGATGAGTAGCCAAGGACAATGGCACTGGGTCTTGATCCTACTTCATGTTCTGGCTTTGTGGGAGCCTAGCCAATTTGGATGTTCACCTTCCTAGACCAGGATGGAGGGGGGAGGACTTTGGACTTTTCACAGGGCAGGGAACCCTTGACTGCTCTTCAGACTGGAGAGGGAGGGGGAGAGGAGTGGGAGAAGGGGGAGGGAAATGGGAGGCTGGGAAAAGGCGGAAAATTTTTTTTCAATAAAAAATGTTTTAGAAAAGAGGAACTTCTAATGTTATTTAATATGTGATGTGGGATTCCCCTCTGTATGCTGTGAATACCATTGGTTAATAAAGAAACTGGCTTGGCGGGTGATAGGGCAAAAGAATAGAGCTAGGCAGAGAAAACTAAACTGAATGCTGGGAGAAGCAATGCAGAGAGAAGCCATATAGCCCCACTGGAGACAAATGCCAGAACTTTACCCGGTAAGATACTGCCACATGGCAATATAAAGATTAATAGAAATGGGTTAAATTAATATAAGAGTTAGCCAATAAGAAGCTAGAGTTAATGAGTCAAGCAGTCATTTAATTAATATAGTTTCTGTGTGTTTCTTTTTGAGCTGAGCAGCCAGGAACCAACAAGTGGCCTCCCTACAACAAATATGAAAGTTCATATGATTCCAAACAGGAAAAATAACAAGAAATACACAATTTGGAATTTGTTGAACTATGTAAGTGTGTAAGACCTAGGTGGGATGTTGCAGAGTTCTTTATTCATTCTGAATTCCTAAATAAATAAATAAACAAAGAAATTCATCTTGAATAAAATAAAGATAAGTGAACCATTACTCACGATCTTCATCATACCAAAATAAAAGAAGAAATAATGTCTTCGTTTCTACCCAATGTTTAAATACAGTTTCTACAGTTTCAAGAGATAAATATATTTAATGTCAAACAATGCAAAACTTACAATGTAAATTTTGATATCACTCAAAGATTATAGAAGTTTCTCTTGCTATGGTGGTATACGTTGGTGGGATGTGATCCTAAAAATTATGAATTAAGTTAGTTCCTAATTCATAAAGGAATTATGAAAGCAAGCTCCCGGGAAGGCTTCTCTGGTGGGTTTGAATTTTAATTTAAGCATAGTGACAATGGGATAATGGTCTTATGCCTCCCTGCAGTACATCATCACTTAATCATATATAAAGAGGATTGCCTATCAGTAAGGAATGAACAAATAAATGAAAATAGATATCAACTATGATAGACATTAACCTATTCACAGTCCTTACAATGCTTCCTGTTAAGACACATTCAGTTCAATAGATTAAGTAAGTAGCCACACTGCAAAAGCCAACATGGTTTAGATGATTGAACTTTTACTGACTTAAGACCCCAGGGTTTTATATACAGGTCTCTTAAGTCTTCTTGTGTAACCAAATAAAGAGACAGTTCTCAGCAGGATCTGTTCTATAGTGTCTTCAAGTTCTCTCAGATAGGATCTTTCCGTACTATAGAAACCATTAAATGCATCTCACAGAGTTTGAAAGTGCATCAGATATAGTAATGAGAAAAGGGGGGGAAATGATGAGTTCCAGAGGTTTCCTCTGAGACTTGTAAAATATGCATTAGAAGTGAGCAATTTAAGCACCATGAATTTTATTACTAGCCCCAAAGTTACCCTGAGCCTCATATTTTAGCTGATTTAGAACCATGCTGTCTTCAGGGGACAATAATGAGTTCAGTCTTGCTTATATCTGGGTCCAGTTTGTAAGGTACATACAAGAAAAGTGCTTAGCTAAAGTAATAAGCAGAACACTAAGTTATTATTTTATAATTCGTCCTCTGCTTCCAAAGGAGAGAAGTTGGCCAAAGTAATAGTTTTATAAAGTTTTTTTTCCAACTCACAATGCCTGATCTTTAGTATTTTTTTTGTGCATTTTCCCATTCATTTTGACTTTCCTGCATCATCATGCGCAAAACCTGAGCAACCCTCAGTAGTAGTAAGACCTCTCTATCTGTGGCAAAATTTCCAAAGAAATAACCAATGAGCAGAAAATGCTTATTTTGACTCATGGTTTCAGACTGTCTCCACTCATTGCTTGGGGCTTGTCATGAGACAGAACACCATAGAGACCAGGTTGTGTGGGAGGGGCAAGCTACATCAGCACAAGCAATATTGTCAGAAAGAGAGGAAGGAACCAAATCCCACTATCTCTCTCATTGTGGTCTAAGTTCCTCTATAGGAATTTCACTACTCCTGATTTGTTCGCAGTCAGGTGACTGAGCTCTCTCAGAAGAACGGCTTCCTTTGCTGTGTGGGCAAGAACATCCTGGGTCTAACAAATTTCATTGTGCCAATATGTTTAATCAGTACTTGTCTCTCTGTCATGCCTTTACGTTCTCAACGCTGTCCTTGTCATCATAACCAACATGGCTGTGTTCCTTAGGAATTTACCTTTATTAGTTGCATAAAAGAATGCACCAAACATACTCATTAGAAGTAAATTAGTGTCTTAGCATAGCATATATGTGCAAATTTTAGTTCCCAAAAAGGAACATAAAGTGATAAGGTAATAGTAGAGGAGCCAGAGATTTTACTTTTCCAAATTCCCTCTTTTGGAATAGTCATTGGAATATATTCTAATCATTTATAAAATAAATACAAAAACAAAATATGTGCAGTGATGCCTAGCTTCCTTACACAAGAACTAACAATGCATATCAGAAAGATTTGCAATTGTAGGTTGATATTTTCTTCTGCTTGATTTTTCTTTGCACAACTATCCCAAGTTCCAGAGTTTTTAGAATTTTCACTGAAACTCCCTTAAATATTTTGCCTGGGTTTCCATGATTAATCATGCACCATCATTCTAACTATACTCAGGGGATCTCAGGGTGATGAATTTAATGAATCTGAGTTTCACTGATGATTTTTGAAAAAAAATACGCAGGATATACAATGCTGCTGTAAACAAAAATTATGCTTCCCTCTGATTTTTTAACCTAACTTGCTTATGTTCTAAAAGCCATTATTTAAAATAATGGCAAAACAATCTCCAGCTGAAATGATTGCATTATTGTCCCAGAAAAATAATAAAAAGGTACAATGATATAGAAAAAATACAATGATGCAACAGTTTCCCTTGTAGCAAATGACCAATACTAAAACTTGATATTGACTGAAGGGTTACTATATACCATATAATCTTTAATCTTGACATACTTTTATTCATCTCTCGTACATTATTATATTTAGTATCAATGATTACAATAGTATATTAAGAACCCCTTTGTATTGATGATAAAATCCTCTATAGAGAGTCCAAAGGCTTTGAATCAACTACTCAATGAAGAATGAATTTTATTTTGTGCGAACTCAGGGTCTGTTTTCTCAACGATTCTCTTTTTATAGATATTTTTGGACATCATAGAATGTTTCTGTTTTTATAGTATGCTATACAAACAACCACAATTAGTTAGCAGAGGGTTTTAAGGCCCTTTACTTTCACACATGAAGGGCATTTTTCCTTGACATAACTGCCTTCTCAAGGTGTCTTCTCTTCTGAAATTAGATAATGCTCACCCCATCTTGAATCATATGTTTGCTTGGCTTTGAAGCAATTGTCAGCATCTTTGACACATGGTTGGAGGCCAGATATCATTTTGTAACCATGTAACGTATTCTCACTATCTGGTTGGGAGCATAGAGCAGGTGCTTGGAAATCATGCTGTCATCTATTCTCCACACATGACTGGTCCATGTTCAGCTGAATTATGGTGAATATCACTTGAAAAGTATTGTAGTGGCTTCACTCCAAGACCTGGCTACAATCTTGCCCTGCTATTCAAAATTCAGCCAGCCATGTAAATGAAACTGTTAAAATCACTCAAGGAATCACATATATCACATTGCCTTTAGATTTTATGATCTCATGATATGTGGGACATCAGAATACTTCAGCAAATGTTAAGGTTGCCTTGCAGTTTGGAACACAATCAAAATAACTGACCTTTTTTACTTTGCTAAGCATTATGTTTTGTGTTGTTAGTTTTTGATGTTTTTATTTTACTAAGTAATGGCTGTGGAGCCAATTTAGGTAGAAATTAGCAACAAAGGCTAATATAAATAGAAGTTGAAAGTTTTGTTTTTCTTATTATAGCAACGTGTATAAAATCAGACAGGAATAAAAGTTTACTAAAATGTAAAATCAGTAAAAAAGTGATTCTATAAAAACTTTGAAAAGAAAATTACCTATTTCCTAAAATATATTATTATCTAATAAATGATTTGGTTGAAATATGTTCATTATTATCTTCTTATATCACAGACCTTATTAGGTAGAGAATTATTTCTAATCATCAGCTCTTAAGACTATATATTCATGTGGTGATTTTTAGAACAGTTATGAATCTCTAGATATATGTGAATGTTGATATAGTTCAGAGGCAGGTGTTCCTTGAAACTAAATATGTTTTTTTGAAACAAGCATACTTATGCTATATGGGGAAAGCTGTTCTTGTTTTCAAAGCACAGGTTTGCCTTTCCTTCTGTTCATTTGTTTCCCAGCAGGTGTCTCTATATAGCAGCATTCCTAGAAAAGAACAAAAAGTCAAGAACTAATTTTATTAAAAAGAAAATGTAGCAGATAGAGAAATGAACTGGTCCTGGAGCATGTGTGTGTGTTAAAATACAGCATAATTACTTCAATGATCTGTGCTGTCTCTAATTGGTGACTTAATATATATTTAACTTATTATTTGACTCTATTTGTAAACACAAAATCAGAAAAGATGCCCAAAAGACCCCTTAAAACACTTTTTATTATATATGATGTTCATACAACTATAGATCTTTTTCTAGAAACATATTGATTTATCACGTTTCTCTGATAACAGAGAAAAGAAATTAACATATAGAGGGTGGATGAATAATGTCATTCAGGGATATAATTCATGCAATTTCCCTTGATCAATGGATTAGAAAAGTGAGTTTTAGGTAGAAGTATTGTTAATTAGGTAGACTTTTGCCTAGCTGTAGGATACCCTGGGATTCTTCCCCAACAATACATGACTGGGCATGGTGGTACTCATGCAATTCAAGCCTTTGAGAGAGAAAGACAGGAGGATCATATTTTAAATTCATCCTTGGCTAAAAAATGAGAAAAGTCACTTTCTTGCAGTTGGTAACATTCTATATATTGAGCCCAACTACCAATTGTGAATTTTTGGTTTTCCAAAATCATGGTGTCTGAATTCAGGGCTTTCTTATGCCAGAAAATCACTGCATCTCTGACCTACAACCTCAGCCCTAGGAAAATTAAAAAAAAAAAAAACTTTTCTTGATGGATTATAGTTGATTTTACCATTACCTTTGTAAAAAAATTTTATTTAGCTGATGATATGATTAAACATTTGCCTTTTTATTGTCATCATAGATTAAATGCACTGCCATTTCATCTCTTCTCAAATAAGTGATGAGAATCACTACTCATGACAAAATCAGAGCATACTGAGAACTCAAGAATGCTGTCAATTCATTTCAAAGTCTAACATGTAGGTTTCCTTTTACCCACAAAGTTTATAACAAGTAAAAATAGTGTTGATAATTGCAAACCTAGCAGTCCATTACTAAACACAAATGTACAACTGGATAGAGATTGGGACATTATTTGCAGCATATATATGTACTAAGACTCTTGGTATCTAAGTAGAATATAACAAAAATGTGTATCTTTAATAAAAGGATGCTATGAAATTACTTCATTACTAGATTCCATGGATCTTTATTTACTGAATTATGCTTCTGTTCTCCTTGTCTTGTGAATAACAATGGGTGCATTGTTGGGTGGGAAAAGAAGAGGGTAAAATCTGAGAAGAGTTGAGGAGAGGAAGGTGAATGTGATCATAGCAGGTTGTATGACATTTTGAAATAACTAATAATAATATAAAAATAAATAAACATATTGACCTGTGAGCCACTGTCTTGCAGGCTGCAACCTTTATGCAGCCAGAACGTTTCCATCTTATTTAGATTTATATTTCCACTGAAACTCTCAGGTAATATCTTCCAGTAACAAAATGGACTGGAAATCTATTTCCATATATATCTGATAAAATACCATTTGGTCCATGAAAACAAAGTCATACAAACAAATCATTGATGAAAGAGAAGAATAGAGAAACACAAAGAATACTGTACACTATGGTTTTCCTTCTCTGAGTCACTTTTTATACATTAAATGTCACACCACTACTTAAAGTCTACCTTTTTAAAAGCTATTCTTTTATCAACCGTAAATGGGATGTCTGTACCAAACCTCTCTGCTCAAGGGTCAGGGCTCTATAAGGAAGAAAAGGTGAGGAGGCAGAACAATTGAAAAGCCTGAGGTAATTGCTGACTCCACAGTATCTTTAGACACAATAGGGTAGAGCTAATGCACATATGGACTCTTGGAGAATATGATAGTGTATACAAGTTCTTCATGAGTTCAAGCCAGATAAAAGCCCACCATGGAAGGTTACAAGTGTGTCTAAACTCCCACCCTTAACATAAAACTATACATAATTGATTTATGGTGGGAGAGGAAAAATCAGGTTTGTCCAATGCAGGGACACTGGGTAAATCATTCACAATCTAGAGCAGGACTCATGCTTGAGCAGTTAACCAACAAAAATAAGATTCCATGTTCTCTCTGTCTCTCTGTTTCTCTGTCTGTCTCTCTGTCTCTGTCTCTGTCTCTCTCTCTCTCTCTGTGTGTGTGTGTGTGTATGTGTTTGGTTTGTTTAATGGTGTTTGTATTTGGGTTTTGTTTGCTTGAAAGTAAAAGAATATGAAGTTGGGTGCATGAGGAGGTCAGGGAGGATATGCAAAGAGCTGGGAATGTAGAGAATAGGATACAATTATATAGTTTGAAATTTTTTAAAAATTAAGGATTAAAATTTTTTAAAAGATAATAAAAGTTGTCTTTTCTTCTCAAGTCTTGTTCTACTGATACATGCTTTAGCAATAGTTTTTATTTTGAATATTCATAGCATTAGTCAAGTAGAAGCAAAAAATAGATCTAATGATCTACTTATCTACTTTATCTCAGTCCATTTTCTCTGTCCTATTCTCTCTCTCTCTCTCTCTCTAGATGCAAATATGAAAATTATTCCTGACATTTTACAGACATTTTTTATAGGTTTCTTCTCAAATTTTTAGCATATATTAAACACAGGAAGTACAATATCGGCACAATAATCTCATGCCAAAATGATTCTATACCTGTATATAAGACATATTCAAAGTGTACTTGTTATCACTCATAAAATTCCTCCCATCATGTAATTGTGCCTTTTTGACCATCACAGGAAGCTCCCCTACCTTTCCTAGTTGGCACTTAAATGCACTCAAGGTTTAAAAAAAGAACTAGGTGAGCTATTCCATTAATTTCCTAATTTTCAAAATTTGTTCAGTTTCTTGTGATTTTGGCATTATTGTTTATTAATATTGTCTCACACCAGTGGACTTGTGTAACGGCGTAAATGAATGCAGACAGAGTGTAACAATATATATATATAGCTTTAATGTAGAAATAGACTTACAGAACCACCGTTCCCGCGGAGACCAGGAAAGCAGAAGCAAGCGCTCGGAGCTTGCTCGCCAAATTTATAGGCAGACATTAGCCCGAGGCGAACACGCCCCCTAAGGCGTGTTCTTATCCCTACAGACTTGTAATATGAATTTTTTCTTACCATTAAATGCTTAATTACTTATTTAAGGTGGTAACTATAGTCCTATTCTTACTAGTGGGTTTTTATCACCAAACTTAATTCAATGACTACATTACATATGTGTCAATATGAGGAGACTATCTAAGGTGTTCATTTTATTAAATCAGTGGTCTTAATATTTACTGATATTCTTTATTCTAATCAATATTATTATGAAGATTAATAAAGTCTACTTAATATTTCAGCATCCTCAAAAACATTTAACACACTCTATATAATGAATATCAATATTTCAAAAACAAAAGACAAAAATTTAACAACAGAAATTAATAATGCAAACAACTAATTGAGATAAAGGGAGAAAATATGGTATTCTGGTTTTTCAATTTTTGCATACCAAGAAGTAAGTATGCCAGCTATCAATGAGCCATAACAGAGGGTAAGCTCACTTTGACGGTTATACATAATCACACTCACTGAACAACATTATTTGGAATCAAAAATATTCCCTCTGAAAGTAGAAATATTTGATTGTGGTGTTTGCTATGTGCATTGTTAGTGTATCATCCCTGATTTGGACCTTTTAGATGCCCAATATCATCAGTCAGTTTTCACGGTTGACCTGCAGATAACCTTACACATGTTGCCTAGAATTTAAAAATCACTCCTGTAGAACATTTCCAATTTAGGGTAGAAAACTGCATAGCAAACCCAGAAAATGAGGGATGAGATGAGATGTAGGAGGCACTGTAACTGGACTGCATTGTGAATCACGCTTAAAATATCACTTTGCAATTGCCTATCACAGGATAATAAATATCTTATTCATGTCTATAATGAACACAGACATACTAAAAGCTAAACTTCTGTGTTATTATTTCTGGAAAAAAGAGATAAGAAGTTATATTTTCATGCTTTACTAGTCTGTATTGATTATTTTCTTACTATGGCTTTTGTAATATAAACTAAAGTGCTGGTGAATATATCATGAAACTAATAGAACAGGAAAGAATGTCTAATAAAGACTGAGAATTTCTAATAAATTGGAGATAATATTAAACCTTGTCCTGTACTTTTTCTATTCCTACGTTCTCAGAGCTACACTGACTCCTCTACTTTTCTTTCTGCCCTCCAAGAATCCATCAGTTTCTACACTGCTGAAAATTGCTATTATTCTGTTCCTGTTTAGCCATTCTTTCAAATATCTGTCACCATCAGACTTGATTCACTCAAGTTAATTCACTTGTATACTACATCCTAACTCTTGTTTCCTCCACATATTGAGAAAGAAATCATGAAATAAGAGAATTTGGTACCCTCTGGACTATGCAACTAATCAATTAGATTATTCAGAAAATGTCTCACATTCATGGATACTTGAGGATTTGTGTTTAAAATGAAAGCATTTGATGACCCAATTAATTAATATATTTTTCTGCTTTTTGTTTTGTTATTTTGTTACTCCTTTGATATTTTAATTTCATTACATTTCAAGCCTTCCCATAAACTCCTCTCTGCTCTACTTCAGATTTATGCCCTCTTTTTTCTGCACGTATATATGTATTTGCAATATATATGTATGTATTCCTAAATATAATCTGCTGAGTCTATATATCATTTGTATGCATGATTTCAGGGAAGATCATTTGGAATTGGCTAATCAATTGGTGTGCTCCAAGATTTACACAATTATCTTTAGTTCTTTCTATGGGGTCGAGGCCTTTTGGTCTTGCCCCTTTGCATTTAGGCGTATTCACTGATATCATCCATGTAATACCTTTTATCTTTCACATTTTTTGGGAGAAAACAAGAGTCAGTACTCTTTCCATTTTTAAAATCCAGGGCAATAGATGGATGATACCCCCCCCCCAGAATGTATATCTTAAAGAATTAAAATTATAACACATTAAACTTAAAATATACCCTGGAGAATTTATTAAAATTCTGTATTATATATGACCTGGCAAATATTCTAATGCATTTAAAAGCATTTAAAATATTTTGATATCAAAAACTCCTCAATTTTTTATATGTTCAACAAAGGTGTACATGATGTAGCATGTAAGCCATAGCTCAAGTGCACAGGGCAGAGGACAGCAGCATATCATGGGGAACAAACTGGAGCTTACCTAGTACTGTCTGATAGCTGGATACACCAACGAGTATTCTTTTCATATCCTTCAAGTTCACAAAATTCAAAAGGGAAGGGATTTAGTAGATTTAGTCATATTCTTCCCGAAGAATAGATCTGTCCAGAAGTAAAATTTATCGCAGTCTTTTTTCTTTTTCATTTAGTACTTTCCCATTTAGTACTTTCTCATTTATTTGATTTTAAAATTATTTTCATATGTGTATTTCAGGACTCCAATATCAGCTCCACAAGAGCAGTTGCCTCTTCTACCATGATTGTAATTATGAGCAGGACCTAGAACAACATTTTGTCTGAAGCATCACTTGTGGTGTATTTTTTAACTGACCTAGTGTAAATAAATTCATTAATATTTCACTTGGAGTTTTGGACAGCCAAGTTTTTTTGTGTGTGCTGAGGTGAAGAAATCATATGATAGCCAAATGATCAAAATTGAAATAATGAATGATGCTTCCAGAAGGAAGAAGTAGTCTGTATATATCTGCTTATTATAAATAGTAGGTAGATGAGCAGTAAAATGATAAGTGTTTAAGCTTAGTAAAATATTTAAATGATATATCTAGGAAAAGTATTAAATGTAATTAAGATTTGAGCCAAAGTTTCAGTAAATAACAACATTTGGTTTAATACTCTCTATGAAATTAAAAAAAGAAAAGGGTGTGGATTTGACAGTGGTGAATTGTCTGTTTTAAAGAAATAAAGTCAATGAAGGACAGAAAAATATAATGGCACATTTTATGAAGATATAATAATGAAACTCACTAGTTTCTATGTGCAAATCTAGATAAAATAGAGAGTCATTTGGTGTAAGCAGATCAAGAAAGTTATTAAACTGTTTAAAATGAGCAGCTCTCAAGAATGCAATGGTGTAACTGGCATTACTTTAGAGTACAGAATAAAGGCTATGGTTCATTAAAATAGGCTGCTTTCTGTTTGTGTTTCACAACTTCAACTTTAATACATTCTAATTTTTTATCCTGTCACTTGTATTATTTTAATAAAATTCTGATTGACCAGTTATAGGAGGAAGGCCTGCCTGATTATCCTGGCTGCCTGGCTAGCCTAGCCCCAAATTCACCACAGAGAAATTGTATTAATTAGTCAATGCTTGGCCTATTAGCTCTAGTTTCTTATTGGCTAACACTTATATCTTAATTTAATCCATTTCTATTAATATGTATATCACCATGATGTCATGGCCTACCAGCAAAATTCCTGCATGTCTATTTCTGGCGGCGGATCCATGGCATCTTTCTGACTCCACCCTTCTTTCTCCCAGCATTCAGTTCTGTCTCCCTGCCTACCTATGTTCTGCCCTATCAACAGGCCAAGGCAGTTTCTTTAGTCATTAACCAAGAAAAGCAACACACAGACAGAAGGACCTCCCACACCAGCCAGTAGCCAGGTAGGAAGTATAGGTGGGATGACAAGGCAGGAAGGAGAGGTGGGACACTGAGAACAGGAGAATTCTGTGAAGAGGAGTTTACTCTGGAATACAGGAAAGTATAAGGTATTAAAAAGAAATTTGGACTGAAAGAAAAAAAGTCATATTTTGTGTCCACTAGCAAGAAAATTATTAAAAAGAAGAAAATAAAAGAAATTATTAAAAAGGGTAAAAAAATCTGAATAGCTATAACATAAATAATAATTCCCAAACAAGCAATGTTTAATGAGTTTTACATTTTTAAAAATAACGATTTTGATTATAAAGATGAGCCTGAACATTAAGGAAGAAAACAAACCCAACACCAGTATTAAAAGACATCAAAAAATGCTGTAATATGGTTTTAATTGTTGGAATTGCATAGATAATTCAGAAAACTTTGGCCCATTTGATTATCTAGACATACACATTGTTATAACTACAACACATGTGATTGACATAATTTCTCTCTGCTGTTTTCATTACGCCTCAGACATTAGCAATGATGTCCTCACGACACAGATATCTGTTTAGTGTCTGTGTATATACTTTGTACCGATACCAAGCCACCTGTGATTCTGTGCTTTTGGTGTGTGCTTCTTAACTAAGGGTAGACACTAGTACTTCTTAACTAAGGGTTAGTGCTGTCTAGTAATATCCCTTACTGTAATGCCTCACTGATGGTCAGGAGCATGTTCTGTTAAAGAAAAATGATGTGGAAGGAGTAATACCAAAATAGAAGCCATATCTAATTATGATGAAGCAATTGCTATATAAACTCCCCTGAAAGGAAGGCATAACCTTTAGTTTTATTTCCCACTTCATTTTCCCCCTTTACTGACTTTTCTATACTAGACTATTTCTTTCCTCTCCATAAAGCAAGAAACCTAAGCATCAGCATATCTCTCACGGTGGATGCTAAGAGTTAATTTATTGGCACATTTCATGCAAAATTAATAAGAATGGAAGAGAAATAAGATGCTGAGTGTGTTAGATTTTGCTGTTAGGATAGTACCTGGTTTTTGTGGGCCTAGTCATATATCTCTTGAGCACACAGCAGGGCACAGGGCATGTTTACTGCTATTAAATATTTATATTTAAAAACAGAAAGTAATCCTATACTATGGTAAGAAACTAGACATTTTAAGTTTAAATGAAGAGAAATTTACAAAACAGCTGTATTTGCTTCTCATTCCATTCTTCTGGGAGTTGAATTGCAAGAGGTGTGGACCTTCGCAAAGAACACAGACAAGGACAGGCAGGGGAAGGGTGAGTCTGCACACTTCAGGACTGGGAGGCTCTGGCCAAGGCATATTGCTTTGCAAGCCCTTAGTTTTACTATTTTTTTAAAGAAGATATTTATATTTAGTCACAAGCTCTCCTGGTCATTATGAATAACAGTAAAGTATAAATGAGCAATAGAAATGGAAGCACTTTGCACATTGTTATGCACAGCAGTGCATTCAGAGGAAATTAACTTATAAAGCTTATTGCAGTGTTTTTGTTAGTAAATGCTTTCCAGCCCAGACAATAGCAATTTGATGTCTACCCAGAAAGACCACAGACAAAGTAACCAAGTGGGCATATATTAGTCTGTGATCAAGGAGAAAAATAGGTCAAGGCTATATCTCTAAAGAGTGAGACCAAACCACTCATGGTAAATTATGTATAGTTAAGGAACCAAGAAAAGTAAGAAAAGGACAAGAATTCTGTTTGAAAGGGGGTGTTGAATCTTGATCTCAGTAAATTAAATAGGTAATTCTGCTGTGAGCACCCTTTAAGAGAGAATATCTCTCATTATTTTCTCTGGTTATCTTCATAACCATCTTCCACAAAATGAAGAAGGAACAGTGTTAAGATGAAGGAAAAAAGGCTGGAGCAATGGTTCAATGAAAAGCACTTACAATTTTTGCAAATGAGCCCGATTCAATTCCCAGAATCCTCATGGTGGATCATAACTATCTGTAACTCCAGTCCCAGGGCATCTGCCCCATCTTCTGGTCTCTTTAGGATCCTGCATGTCCATGACACACATAAATTCATGCAGGCATTAAAAATAAACACACACATATTCATAAATGAATTAATAATCTTAAAGAATAAGGTAATATACCCACCTTTACAATGATAATTTTCAACAATATGATCCACAAAATCTATAAATTTTGTTGTTTGATTTTTTTTTCTCTTTGGGAAAGCAATGTCATATTAAACTATCATGGACTTAGAAGGGAATATAATGCCAAGATTATTTATTTGAAACTTATTCTTCAACATTGCAAAAATATTCTAATGTACTTATTTAAAGAAAAGGAGAAATATCAGCAATGAACCTGGTTTGTAGTTTCCAGAGTTTAGTATCTTAAATTGAATATTCAAAGATTTTTTTCAGTTTTATGCAATTACAAACCTTCAAGTACCACATATGTTTGCACTTATGTACAATACAAATAGGTGAAATGATGGTGTTTTGACTATAATGTTTCTAGATACCGGGGAAAAAGCAACAGATGTGATCAAGTCTGCAGTGGTTCTAAGAGCTAACTATCATATATGCTGTTGCATAAGAAAGTGACAGAATATAAAAGTTAATATATAATATATTTCAAAAAGCTAAATGAAAAGATTAAATTGTTTTGGCAATAAGTAAGTGCTAGATGTTTGATGGAACTGTTATGTTTAACTTGATTTAAACATTATACAACTAAACATTTTTTGAAGTATTATGCAACATTCCATTAATATGTGTATTTTTACATATAAATAAAAATAAAATCAGAATTACACAAAAAATTATTTACCCAAAAAAAACATGTCTGTGATAATGGCATGAAGATATTAAGATTCTTGTTTACCAATTACACTAAATACAAATACTTTCAACACTTAGCTACTTAATGCATGTGATTGTATTTGGTACTGAAAGGCATGCAAAGGAATAAAGGGTTTGTCTTCACTCTAAACAGAATATGGGTCCAAGCTACAGAAACAAAGAGAGATCAGCTGTTCCTGAATAATTACTTCATGGAAGGAGAAATTTATTTTGGTAGATAAGATAGATTTCCATATTTTCGATTTGTCCATACTCAATATATGAAATATGATATATTGCTAATAGAAAGTTATGATCTCATAAATTATTCACTGGTATATCTATCTTACTTCATACTCATGTTTATTCACAGAGCAGGTTATTGCTCAATAGTTTCTTTATCTAATTCAAATACCAGTTTTATTCTATATACTCTGGAACATGACATACCCATGTAAAAAGGCTAGAGTTGATTTTGTATTTCTCTGGCTGTTATTTTTGGTATTATGATATAGTTATGAGTAAAAGAACAAGGGAAGTTGCAGAACACTTTTGCCAAGTTTACTGAAGTTATTGAAGGTTGTCTGTAACCAGTCACCCAGTCACATGTGCTTCATGTCTCTCTGAATTATGATGTGGCCACCAAACCAAGTGTATATTACATTTGTGTATATCGAAGATATAGCATGCTTATCATTTTTCTATCATCTTTCAACAGATACAAGCAGCTTTTGAAAATCAAGTCAAATTACCCTGACACTGTACTTTTCTACAAGATCACAACTAAAAGTCACATAAGAATTGATTTAAGTTGTCCTCAGCACTGTTTTGTGACTAGATATTTTTTTATCTTTGCTCTGATATTGCCCATGTGCAATGATGGAAGTTCTTGCCATATTTGAGAAAATTTCTGTTCCCAGACTTATGAAACATACTCATCTATTTTGAATTCAAGAGAACTTTATGTTCACTTCTGTCATTAACTCTTGTCTTTCTCTTATTAATTCTGCTTACTATATTTTCTTTTTGAATTTATTCACATTTACTCTCCATCTAACTTCAATTTGATATAAGCTTTCCTTGAGTAAATGTTATGCATTTAAAGAGCACTATTGATTTGAGTATTCTGTTTCTTTCACCTGTAAGTATTTGTTAAAGTTTAATTTATTTTTACTTTCTCTGGTTTACATTTTGATTTCATTTTAAAAAAATGTGAAAGGAATGTTTATTGTGTCATAATGTTGTGAATTTGTCCTCTGTGTTTACAGTCATAAAATCTCAACAGCATGACTCTATCTGCTGTTTGATGTTGAGTACTGGTTCTTATACCTGCACATCATTTTGTTTATTTGTTTATTGATACAGAGGTTTGCTATATAACCCAGTTTACCCCTTATCATATACTTATATAATCTAGTCCAGAAATTTAAGTACTTTCTGCAAGTATAAAACTTTTGCTTTAATTTTAATTTTCTTTGTAGTATTTTTAGTGGAGGTAAACCTGCTCATTTTGATCAAGTCTTATTTGTCTATGTTCTTTTTCTTGTTTATTGTTTGTTTAGAGAGAGATTTTCTGAGTAGCCCTGGTCTTCCTGTATCAAACTGACTTCAAACTCAATTGGGATTAAAAGGTATGTACCACCACTACTCTTACAAAATGTTTCTTTCATTCAATTTTTTGTTGTTGTTGCTTAGAGCTAGTTTTGTAGACCAGGCAGACCTCTATCTTGATCTTTTCCTTTCTTTAATAAAGTAGATTGTGGTGTTGCTTTCCTTTCATAACCACTAATCCACTAGATCACTATGATTTTTCTTTTATAGTGTCTCCAAAAATGTACAATGTTACATGTTTTGTACCTTTATATCTGTTTGGTTTTAGTTACGTTTTGGATGTGAAGACACATTTTGTTGTTGTTGTTTTGGAGCTTGAGCACAACTTTGCTAGAGGCTTTTGTTGTTGTTTTGTTTGTTTATACACTCCAGGCAAGCCAGCAAGCAAGGTAGAAATCTCTAAAAGTGCTTGGGAGAGGAGAGAGGAGGAAGAAAATTCATATTTTTTAGGTTGCTACTGAGACCAGACACACAGCATTGAGGGGTGACTTAGAGGAAAGTCAGGAAGTGAAAATATTGGGAAAGGTTGAGTTGATGAAACTGAATCTCTTGGTAGCATATAAGAGGTTGGGAGGTAAGGAAGAGGAAACGCATTATCTCATAAAAGGACTATTTATTCTGCCCATCCCTTTGGCATGACTTAAGGCTGGTTCTCCTTCCTAGATGTGGTCTCTTGACCAGGTGTTTGACCTAGTTCAAGTGAAATGTTTGTTGTCCACCCAGGCCAGAGATTCGATTCTTTTGACCTGAAGGATTTTTTTTTCTTAATGGAGTTTTATTGCCATTCTAAGATCCCCATGTGTAGACAGAGGCTGCATGTTTTGTTTCCTGACTGCTCAGACACAAAAAGTCACAGAGAAACTGTATTAATTACAACATTGATCAGCGTATTAGCTCAGGCTTCTTATTACTTAGCTCTTCCATCTTAAATTAACCCATGTATGTTAATCTGTGTGTTATTACGAAGTTGTGGTTTACAAGGAAAGGGTTTCAGCAGTGGCATCTTTTTTCTTAGCAGCTACATGGCTTCTTCCTGGCTCTGCCTACTCTTTCATCTCTCTGCAGAGTTTCTGCATGACTTTACTTTGCTAAGCCATTGGTTAGAACACCGTTATTCAGTAACCAATAAAAGCAACACATACAGAATGACATTCCACATCACCCATGCCTGAAGAGGAACTGAGAAATCATTCAGGAACCAAATCAAGGATCAGAGCCTGCAAACACCTGCAGCATCTCTGGCCTCTGGAAAAAAAAATGCTACCAAGAAACCCAAAGACATCTTTGGCTTTTAACAAAAAAGAAGCTGGTTACTTTTCTTTTCTTTGGGGATATTTTGACCCCGAATGGCTTAGCACATTTCTAAGTCCTGTTGTCATCATCCTCTCCTAGAGAAAGGACACTGCATGCTGTTCGTGAATGAGGGTGGAGATGGTTCTTGCTGCCTTCAGCTGAGCAGGAGCACACGATATGACACTCAGGATGCACCTGCAGTGGGTGTCTCTGAAGATCCACTGAAATAAAGTGTGTGTCTGCTGTCTGAAAACAGCATAGGGAGAAGGGAGGAGTGAAGTCAAGAGTTTGAAGCCTTGCAAGGCCTAGGCAGAGAATTGGGAGAGACTAGAACAGAGGAGTTTTTAAATGTCCAAACCAAACTCATTTGGAATCCCCTGAGGGATTCATGACAACCTTCGTCATTTGGGCTCCTCCCTAATTTTTAAAGCTTCCGTGGCTGAACTTGAGAATGATGAACCCAGTGTCTACTTTTAGGCCCTTCAAATGACTAGAATTGTAGTGTACAGTGCTTCACAGATCACTTACAAAAAAAAAAAAAAGTAAATCTTCATTCAAATATTAGGTTAAAATAACAGTGGGCCTCCTTCTTGCACATAGGTGGTGTGGTGTTTAAAAGAGGGAAAGTCAGAAGGTCCTGCCGCAGCAGTCATGATGTTTTCCATCTGAGCAGCATTGTTATTATTAAGAAAAAAATCACTAGTGAGAAATAGCTGTCTGGATACAATCCCAAAGAGATTTAAAGCTATTGTCTCCAGAGTATAAGTCCCTGGACTGTTAAAAAAAAAGTCAATCGTTAGTATTTGGTTATACTTTTTTACTGGGGATTTAAGATTATGTTAGCAGCTGAAACTAGCAATTAATTTCTTTTCATTGTCAAGGGTAGTAGGGAATCGGGTCCTCAAGTGTTACTTGGGCTTGGGAGGAGTGCCTGGATCATCCATCCTGTAAGAAGGATTTAAAATGAAATGCATTTTTGCAAGTGAATTTTCTCAGCCCTCATCAGAAATCAGGTTGCTCTGTTCTTCAGATCTGTTTTTTTTTTTGTTTTTTTTTTTTTAATAATTTTTTTTATTAAGAAAAGAAGAAAAAAAACATAAACAAAAAACAAGTTTCCACCTCCTCCCAGCCTCCCATTTCCCTCCCCCTCCTCCCACCCTTCTCCCCCTCCTCCCACCCTTCTCCCCCTCCCCCCACTCCTCTCCCCCTCCCTCTCCAGTCCACAGAGCAGTCCAGGTTCCCTGCCCTGTGGTAAGTCCTAGGTCCTCCCCCCTCCGTCCATATCTAGGAAGGTGAACATCCAAACTGGCTAGGCTTCCACAAAGCCAGCACATTAAGTAGGATCAAAACCCCGTGCCATTGTCCTTGGCGTCTCATTAGCCCTCATTGTTCGCCATGTTCAGAGAGTCCGGTTTTATCCCATGCTTTTTCGGTCACAGTCCAGCTGGCCTTGGTGAGCTCCCAGTAGATCAGCTCCACTGTCTCAGTGGGTGGGTGCACGCCTCGTGGTCCCGACTTCTTTGCTCATGTTCTCCCTCCTTCTGCTCCTCATTGGGACCTTGGGAGCTCAGTCCAGTGCTCCAGTGTGGGTCTCTGTCTCTGTCTCCATCCATCACCAGATGAAGGTTCTATGATGATATGCAAGATATTCGTCAGTATTGCTCTCGGATAGGGTCATTTCAGGTTCCCAATCCTCAGCTACCCAAGGAACTAACTGGGAACCTCATCTTGGGCACTTGGGAGCCCCTCTAGGGTCAAATCTCTTGCTCACCCTAGAGTGGTTCCCTTAACTAAGAATTGTGGTTCCGTGCTCCCCTATCCACCTTTCCTTTATCCCAATTCTCCTGATTCCCCAAATCCCCCCTCCTTCCCTTCTACCTTTTCTCTCCCCATCTCCCCTTACCCCCATCCCACCCCACCCCCACGATCCTAATTTTCTCCCCGGCAATTGGGTCTACTTCCCTTAGCCAAGAGGATAACTATATGTTTTTCCTTGGGTTCACCTTCTTACTTAGCTTCTTTAGGTTCACCTATTGTAGACTCCGTGGCCCTAATTTATGGCTAGAAACCAATTATGAGTGAGTACATCCCATGTTCATCTTTTTGGGTCTGGGACACCTCACTCAGGATAGTGTTTTCTATTTCCATCCATTTGCCTGCAAAATTCGAGAAGTCATTGTTTTTTACCGCAGCGTAGTACTCTAGCGTGTATATATTCCATACTTTCTTCATCCATTCTTCCATTGAAGGGCATCTAGGTTGTTTCCAGGTTCTGGCTATTACAAATAATACTGCTATGAACATAGTTGAACAAATGCTTTTGTCATATGATAGAGCATCTCTTGGGTATATTCCCAGGAGTGGTATTGCTGGGTCCAGGGGTAAGTTGATCCCGAATTTCCTGAGAAACCGAAACACTGACTTCCACAGTGGTTGCACAAGATGGCATTCCCACCAGCAATGGATGAGGGTACCCGTTCCTCCACAGCCTCTCCAGCAAAGGTTATCCTTGGTGTTTTTGACTTTAGCCATTCTGACAGGTGTAAGATGATATCTCAAAGTTGTTTTGATTTGCATTTCCCTGATTGCTAAGGAAGTTGAGCACGACTTTAAGTGTCTTTTGGCCATTTGAACTTCCTCTGCTGAGAATTCTCTGTTCAGTTCAGTACCCCATTTTTTAATTGGGTTAATTAGCATTTTAAAGTCTAGTTTCTTGAGTTCTTTATATATTTTGGAGATCAGACCTTTGTCTGTTGTGGGGTTGGTGAAGATCTTCTCCCAATCAGTAGGTTGCCTTTGTGTCTTATTGACTATGTCCTTTGCTTTACAGAAGCTTCTCAGTTTAAGTAGGTCCCATTTATTCAATGTTGCCCTTAATGTCTGTGCTTCTGGGGTTATACATAGAAAGCGATCTCCTGTGCCCAGCTCCTGTAGGGTACTTCCCACTTTCTCTTCTATCAGGTTCAGTGTGTTCGGGCTGATATTGAGGTCTTTAATCCATTTGGACTTGAGTTTTGTGCACGGTGATAGATAAGGGTCTATTTTCATTCTTCTACAAGATGACATCCAGTTGTGCCAGCACCATTTGTTGAAGATGCTTTCTTTCTTCCATTTTATACTTTTAGCTCCTTTATCGAAAATCAGGTGTTCATAGGTTTGTGGGATAAAATCCGGGTCTTCTATACGATTCCATTGGTCGACTTCTCTGTTTTTATGCCAGTACCACACTGTTTTCATTACTGTAGCTCTGTAATAGAGTTTGAAGTCAGGGATGGTAATGCCTCCAGAAGATCCTTTATTGTATAGGATTGTTTTGGCTATCCTGGGTTTTTTGTTTTTCCATATAAAGTTGATTATTGTCCTCTCCAGATCTGTGAAGAATTTTGATGGGATCTTGATGGGGATTGCATTGAATCTATAAATAGCCTTTGGTAGAATTGCCATTTTTACTATGTTGATCCTCCCAATCCAAGAGCAAGGGAGGTCCATCCATTTTTTGGTATCCTCTTCAATTTCTTTCTTCAATGCCTTAAAGTTCTTGTCAAATAGATCTTTCACTTCCTTGGTTAGATGTACCCCAAGGTATTTTATGCTGTTTTTGGCTATTGTGAATGGTGAAGCTTCTCTGATTTCCCTCTCTGCTTCCATATCCTTTGTGTATAAGAGGGCGACTGATTTTTTGGAGTTGATCTTGTATCCTGCCACATTACTAAAGCTGTTTATCAGCTGTAGGAGTTCTTTGGTGGAGTTTTTGGGGTCGCTTATGTACACTATCATATCATCTGCAAATAACGAAAGTTTAACTTCTTCCTTTCCAATTCGAATCCCCTTGATTCCATTATGTTGTCTTATTGCTATTGCTAGAACTTCAAGCACTATATTGAAGAGGTATGGGGAGAGTGGACAGCCTTGTCGTGTTCCTGAGTTAAGTGGGATGGCTTTGAGTTTCTCTCCGTTTAATTTGATGTTAGCTGTCGGCTTGCTGTATATAGCTTTTATTATATTTAGGTATGACCCTTGTATCCCTAATCTCTCCAAGACTTTTAACATAAATGGATGTTGAATTTTGTCAAATGCTTTTTCAGCATCTAATGAAATGATCATATGGTTTTTTTCTTTCAGTTTATTTATATGCTGGATTACATTGATAGATTTTCGTATGTTGAACCAGCCCTGCATCTCAGGAATGAAGCCTACTTGATCATAATGGATAATTTTTCGGATGTGTTCTTGGATTCGATTTGCCAGTATTTTGTTGAGGATTTTTGCGTCGATATTCATGAGTGAGATTGGCCTGTAGTTCTCTTTCCTGGTTGAGTCTTTGAGTGGTTTTGGTATCAGAGTAATTGTGGCTTCATAAAAGGAGTTTGGTAATGACTCTTCTGTTTCTATCTTGTGGAATACATTAAGGAGTATAGGTATTAGATCTTCTTGGAAGATCTGGTAGAATTCCGCATTGAAACCATCTGGTCCTGGGCTTTTTTTGGTAGGGAGGTTTTTGATAACCTCTTCTAATTCTTCGCGACTAACAGGTCTATTTAGATTGTTCACCAGGTCCTGATTTAACTTTGGTATATAATATTTATCTAAAAAAGTATCCATTTCCTTTACATTTTCCAATTTTGTGGCATATAGGCTTTTGTAGTAAGATCTAATGATTCTCTGAATTTCCTCTGTGTCTGTGGTTATGTCCCCCTTTTCATTTCTGATCTTATTAATTTGCAAATTCTCTCTCTGCCGTTTGATTAGCTTGGATAGTGGTTTGTCAATCTTGTTGATTTTCTCCAGGAACCAGCTTTTTGTTTCATTGATTTTTTGTATTGTTTTCTGTGTTTCTATTTTGTTGATTTCAGCCCTCATTTTGATTATTTCCAGTCTTCTACTCCTCCTAGGTGAGTCTGCTTCTTTTTTTTCTAGAGCTTTCAGGTGGGCTGTTAAGTCTCCAATGTGAGCTTTCTCTGTTTTCTTTAAGTGGGCACTTAGTGCTATGAACTTTCCTCTTAGGACTGCTTTCATAGTGTCCCATAAGTTTGAGTAGGTTGTTTCTTTATTTTCATTGAATTCCAGGAAGACTTTAATTTCTTTCTTTATTTCTTCCTTAATCCAGCTATGGTTCAATAGTTGACTGTTCAGTTTCCATGACTTTGTATGCTTTCTGGGGGTAGCATTATTGTTGAATTCTAACTTTAATCCATGGTGATCTGATAAGACACAGGTGGTTACTAATATTTTTTTGTAACTGTGGATGTTTGCTTTGTTACCGACTATGTGGTCGATTTTCGAGAAGGTTCCATGAGCTGCAGAGAAGAAGGTATATTCTTTCCTATTTGGATGGAATGTTCTATAGATGTCTGTTAAGTCCATTTGATTCATTACCTCCACTAATTCTCTTATTTCTCTGTTAGGTTCCTGTCTGATTGACCTGTCCATTGGTGAGAGAGGAGTGTTGAAGTCTCCTACTATTAGTGTGTGTGGTTTGATGGCTGCCTTGAATTTTAGCAATGTTTCTTTTATGTACGTGGGTGCTTTTATATTAGGGGCATAGATGTTCAGGATTGAGACTTCATCCTGATGAACTGTTCCTGTTATGAGTATAAAATGCCCCTCTCCATCTCTTCTGATTGATTTAAGTTTAAAGTCAACTTTGTTAGAGATTAGTATGGCCACACCTGCCTGTTTCTTAGGTCCATTTGCTTGATAGGCCTTTTCCCAGCCCTTTACTCTGAGTAGGTGCCTGTCTTTGTGGTTGAGGTGTGTTTCTTGTAAACAGCAGAATGTTGGATCCTGTTTTCTTATCCAATCTCTTAGCCTGTGCCTTTTTATAGGTGAGTTGAGTCCATTGACATTAAGTGATATTAATGACCAGTGGTTGTTAACTCCGGTCATTTTTTTTTAGTCGTAGAGTTTGTGTGTTTCCCTTCTTTGTTTTGTGTTGGTGAAGGGTCTCTAGATGTCTGAGTTATTGTGGTCATTGTTGGACTCCTTGGTTAGTGATTTTCCTTCAATTACTTTCTGTAAGGCTGGATTTGTGGCTGCGTATTGTTTAAATTTGTTTTTATCCTGGAAAATTTTATTTTCTCCATTTATAGTGAATGAAAGCTTGGCTGGGTATAGTAATCTGGGCTTGCACCCATGGTCTCTCAGTTTCTGCAGTACATCTATCCAGGACCTTCTGGCTTTCATGGTTTCCATGGAGAAGTCAGGTGTAAGTCTGATAGGTTTACCTTTATAAGTAATTTGGCCTTTTTCCTTTGCAGCTCTTAATATTCTTTCCTTATTCTGTATGCTTTGTGTTTTGATAATTATATGGCGAGGGGATGTTTTTTTTTTGATCCAGCCTATTCGGTGTTCTGTATGCTTCTTGCACCTTCATAGGAAAATCTTTCCTTAGGTTGGGAAAGTTTTCTTCTATAATTTTATTAAATAGATTTTCTGGACCATTGAGCTGCCCTTCTTCTCCTTCTTCTACTCCTATTATTCTTAGGTTTGGTCTTTTTATTGTGTCCCATATTTCCTGAATGTTTTGTGATGAGAGTTTGTTGGACTTGCTGTTTTCTTTGATCAGTGTGTTTATTTTCTCTATGGTATCTTCAGAATCCGAGAGTCTTTCTTCTATCTCTTGTATTCTGCTGGTTATGCTTGTTTCTGTAGTCTCTATTCGTTTACCTAGATTTTCCATGTCCAGACGGCCCTCTGTTTGTGTTTTCTTCTTTGCCTCCATTTCAGTTTTCAGGTCTTGAACTGTTTCCATTATCTGTTTGATTGTGTTTCCTTGGTTTTCTAGGGTATCATTCACTGATTTATTCAATTCTTCAAACTTTCTGTTATATTTCTCATCCATTTCTATAAGGGCGTTTTTTACATGCTGTTTAAGGGTGTCAATCACTTTCATGAAGTCAATCTTTTCTCCTTCCTCTTGATTAAGGGGTTCTTGTCCTCCCGTTGTGAGGTCGCTTGTTTCTGGTAGCTTCATGTTGCTTTTCAGCTTGTTGGGCGAATTCTTGCCTTGACGTCGGCCCATCTCTTCTTCCAAATGCTCCCTATGGATCTTCTTTTACCGGATTAGGTCTCCTTGCCTACCAAACGCTGTCTCTCCCCAATGTTGGCTCTCCCAATGCTGGGTCTCCTGGCGCCGAAAGATCAGGCCTCCGTGCTGGTTGGGCAGCTCGCAGACAAAGCGCCTACCCCGCTTGGTGCAGGCAGGCCACAGAAACAAAGGAACTGCTGCCCGCCCGGGAGCCCCGGATACTCGGACCCAGCGCCCAGATGGGCTGGGCTGGGCGATGCCACGCGCCTAAAGAGGGCAGTGGGGGCGAAGTGGGGAGGGCTCTGGACGGAAGCTGGGTGGGCCAGGAAGAAAGAGGCAGCACCCGGGGAGTAGAGGCCCTGCAGAGAGCCCAAGCAGGACAGGGGGTCAAGAAACCCCCGAGCTCCCCGTCCCAGGCTGGCGCCATGGGCCAGAAACTCACCCCAATGCTGGGTCTCCTGGCACCGAAAGATCAGGCCTCCGTGCTGGTTGGGCAGCTCGCAGACAAAGCGCCTACCCCGCTTGGTGCAGGCAGGCCACAGAAACAAAGGAACTGCTGCCCCCCGGGAGCCCCGGGTACTCGGACTCAGCGCCCAGATAGGCTGGGCTGGGCGATGCCACGCACCAAAAGAGGGCAGTGGGGGCGAAGTGGGGAGGGCTCTGGACGGAAGCTGGGTGGGCCAGGAAGAAAGAGGCAGCACCCGGGGAGTAGAGGCCCTGCAGAGAGCCCAAGCAGGACAGGGGGCCAAGAAAAACCCGAGCTCCCCGTCCCAGGCTGGCGCCGTGGGCCAGAAACTCACCCCAATGCTGGGTCTCCTGGCGCCGAAAGATCAGGCCTCCGTGCTGGTTGGGCAGCTCGCAGACAAAGCGCCTACCCCGCTTGGTGCAGGCAGGCCACAGAAACAAAGGAACTGCTGCCCGCCCGGGAGCCCCGGGTACTCAGACCCAGCGCCCAGATAGGCTGGGCTGGGCGATGCCACGCGCCAAAAGAGGGCAGTGGGGGCGAAGTGGGGAGGGCTCTGGACGGAAGCTGGGTGGGCCAGGAAGAAAGAGGCAGCAGAGAGCCCAAGCAGGACAGGGGGCCAAGAAACCCCCGAGCTCCCTGTCCCAGGCTGGCGCCGTGGGCCAGAAACTCACCCCAATGCTGGGTCTCCTGGCGCCGAAAGATCAGGCCTCCAGATCTGTTTTTTAACTCTTGCTTTATTTCACTGAATTGCATACCCATCTTCTCTGCAAAAGCACAGTGTCTTGATTCCTGCAACAATGTGTTAAGTCCCATAATCAAATAAAACCCTCCCTCCTTTGTTTTTCTCTAATATTGCGTTTATGGTTCTTAAGCATTTTCAAAAATATTTTGGAATTTGCTTCAAGGCTGCATTTTTAATGATTTATTCTAGATGATTTTTTCTAAATGTTTAGGTTATATATATATAATATCAGCTGACTATAGAAACAAATGGTCTTCAATGGAAATACCATCCAGTTTCAATGAGTGGACAAGTAATGTGAAATGTTACTGGCCATGAAATACTGAACTATAATACACTGTCAAAGTGGAGTTTTATGTTTTAGAATTATTTTTTGATAGTGTTAAATGTATCATTTTCCTCTTTTTTTTTTTTCCTTTTCAAACCGTTCCACATATCTCCCCATCCCTTGCTAGCTCTCAGATTCGATGTTTTTGCACTCATGTATCAGGATCCATCCCAGGAAGTAAATTATGCAAATATTTCCTGAAATACAGCAGAAGAGTTTGAAAAATAAAATTCATGAAGCATTATTTTAAGGAAGTAGAAGACTCCCTGTTAATCCTAGGACTATATACACATTCTGAAGACTTTTTAAAAATATTGTGAGACCATGAGGAACTTCTGTGTGTAAGAAGGCAGGAAAGAGTAAGAAAGGTCAGGACAACCAGGGAACCAGCTGAAGGAAAAGTACTAGCCAATGAACATGCCAAATCAAACAGGCATTTGAGGTCAAGAAACGGCTTTGGGAGCCACTTGCAGAAAGATATGTTTCCTTTTACTGCCCCCTGGAGATTCTAAATGAACAAATGTTCTTCACAAGGTTATTCAGGAAAGAGAAAGATATTTGTGACCAGAAGAAGCATAGATGGTGCATATTTTCTCTTATTTCTGAGTTCTTAATCCTCAAAGAGTTCTAGAAATCACAATGTCAATTTATTAGTCCTCTGTTTTCATCTTCTCGATGTCACCTGTTTTGTCCCTGTGCTGGTTACTATAATGGTCTGCACACCTAGAGCAGTTATGCAAATGAAGCTTCCCTGAGCCTCTAAAAATAAAGGGAAACTTGAAATTTGCCAGTTCACTGATACTCTCTATACATTACACACAAGCACAGCTCATGTTCACAAACCTTTTTTTCTACATATTCAATAGAGAGATAACTTTTGGTTAATAATATCCCCATGTGATTTATGAAGCATATACTTTGCATTTCCAAATAGCATCCTACTAAGCACATAAACATTTTCAGGCAATTAGTAACCTCCCTCTTGATTTCCTTCTTTTCTTTTGCAGTAATTAATTGATAAGTAAGATTTTATGAATGGCTAGCCTACATTGCTACACACTGCTTGTTTCTATCAAAAAAAAATTATGACCTCAAAGCAAAGAGCAACATGGCCTCTTGGAATTGTTACTTGGCATTCTTCCACTGAAAACGAGCCCTGCTTCCTTAGCAAGACTTATTCCCCTCCAGTTCACAGACAACCAGTGCTGAAATATGGGAGGCTCCCACCCGTTTGAGGTCACTGCAAAGATAAAGAATGAGACCATGGTGTAGGAAAGAAAATTGTGTTACCTTTCAGCAAATAAAAAGTTCAGTCTCAATTTCACATTGAAGTATGAAGCACAGTCCCTGAAGAAACAGCCAGCTTGGGTCGTTAGAGGAGGATTTGTAACTGTGGAGGGAGGAAACTCTCCTGTCTGTGAACCACACTGTGAAGCACGTTATGAGAAGAGGCTGAAATAACACCAGCCAGAGCTATAAAAACAGAGAGGCTTAATTTGAGGTTTTATACTTTTTTTTTTCTAGAACAACTCCATTATTTTTAATATGGACAAAGGTTGTGTCGAGTTTGTGATGCGGTAAATGGATAGTTAGCAGTTCGGCTCATCATGTCAAGCGGATCCATACAGATTCACCGCCTCCTCTCTCCCCGTTCCCTCTTGCCCTGCACTTTTTCATTTTGATTAGCTCGTTCCCTTAACTGGTGAAGCAAGTATTTGTCCTTCAAATCCAATAAGTTCTAACTGTCATTAATCATAAGTTTCTTTGGTAAGTGTAATCAGAGAAGGAGACACTCATGCAAAAAAGAAAAAAAAACCTATGGCATTCTCTGGGAAAGACTCATGGTCAAATTGAATATAGCTTAGATTTGGAATCTCAGTTAATTGAAAAAAAAAGCCAATAACCAAGCTAAAGTTGTCATAATTTTATTTTCCAATATATATATTTATCATAAAGTCAGTTACACCTCATTTGTGTGTTTTAAGTCAAGCAAATGATTACTTAAATATGTGTGTGTATAAATCTCTTACATCCTCCTACTGATAGATTTCAAAGAATTAAATAATGAACACAAATTAGTATGTATAACCCCCATAGTTTCAAGAATGAATTATTTAATTGTTTTAATCTTGTTACTGGCTAGGTATTAAGGGATGTGCTGAGGCTCCAAGGGAAGTTAGTCTCTAAAGCAAATCACACACTTCTATTGTGAGGACTGGCAGTGCTGTGTTTGTCTCTGCTATAAATGGAATCACTCTTCAATATACAGAGTCCTATTTTAAAACAGAGTTTTAAAGTGGTTCAAGAGGATTTGGGTATCTAAATATTCTTAATAGTCCCTATAAACTTTGAAGAAGACATGCAGGTGTAGATCATTCAATCTATAAGAGGAAGAATTTGAAACAAGGCATGTTAGATGGTTTAGGAGTTGTTTTCAGGGATTTTTTAAGAACAGTTGCTACTACGGATGGCTCCCAGGAGAAAAAATGACAGCAGCACAGGAAGGAAAGGTACTCAGATTATTGTGTACATCACAGAATATGTAGAAGTTTAGACTAACACAATATTTTGAAGTGAAATTCTGTGTTTTATGAAAGTGGGATTTTTGACTGTGTAAAGAATTATCTGAAGCACCAGAAAATCCAAGGTCTGAATTGGCAGACTGAATTTATAAATTAGTGGTTTCTCGGATTCTGCCGGATTCCGCACAAAATTTCTAATTAAAATTATCTAGCAGTATTTAGTGACTAGGCATGAGGACATGGCTAAGAAGGTATTTTTAAAAGTCTAAAGTTGTCTCACTAGGTATTGAGATTTTAGGGGAAATTATACACAGACAAGTACTTAGAGATGGAAAATGGATTTGGAAGAGCTGTGAGGGATTAAAACATAATACCTTTGACATCAAGGCAGAGAGATCCAGGACCCAGAAAAGCAAGCATATGTAACGCTCAGGTTAACATAGTAACTTTTTTTATATCATCAAGGTGAGTATGTAAGAGATGAGACAGACACGTTGTGGAATCCTCCAGAGGACAAATATGTGTCAATTAGGGAAGACAATGAAGTGCATGAACATTTACAAGTTAATAGGACAGATATGATCATGATTAACTTAAAAAATGTACTGGAATTTGGTGTTGCAGAAATAATGGTAGTAGACCATTAGAAGAAAATGTGATCTGGAATATTGAAGACAAAACAAAAATAGATTAAAAAGTTAAAGGCTAAAAGTATTTGTTTCATTAAGACATCCATAACATCTGAATAAGGAACATTTATTTTAAGTAAAGGCAGAATAAAAATAAGACCCAGAACTTAAAGATAAAGCCACATTTGCTCTCATATGTAGTATCAGTCAATCCATCCATCGTCTGTTTGTCTGTCTATATATCATCAGAGAGAGAGAGAAAAAGAGAGAGAGAGAAAGAGAGAGAGAGAGAAGATCCATGAAAGTAAAAATGAGATCTTAATGGCAACAAGAAAGAGAGACACAAACAATAAGAGGGAGTGAGATGCATGTGATATGAAAGGAGATTGGGGAAAGACAGGGAACAGGAAACAAAGGTAGGAGAAGGATGGGACAGAGTGAGGAAATGGGCTACTTAGAACAAAGTATATTGAAGTAAACATATGAAAATGCCACAATAAACCATGCCTTTGTAAAACTACTCAAAAATTTAAAGAAGAATTATAATTCTAAAACCTTTAAAACACATCAAAGAAGTAAAGATGTGATGAATTATAAAGAAAGGAGAGAATATTAACGAGAGGCATATAAGAACAAAGTACACAACTAAATACACAGTGTAAGAGGCAACTGTGGTGTGACATTTGTTGGAACATACCGGATGGAAGACCTTGGTAAATAGGTTTCTTGCTGAATCACGGAAATTCTCATATCTAAATTTCTGTCTTGTGCAAAGAGCTTTTGTCTTCCCATAAAATTAAAACTGAAATCCTTTTCCATCAAAATTGAGAAATACAACAACTATGAGCCATAGTTATGAAAATATGTACTTCATTTAACTTTCTAAACACTTGATTTTAATAGTTCTAATACATAGAAATAAAAGCGCATTTTTGACCCTTGGGTTTTGATCCAATTGAGTAATCTTAAGATCTGAGTTAAAGGGAAAAATATAATTGGTATATTTTTATTAAACTTTTATCTAAAATCTAGGGCACGTAACAGGTTAGGTCAGGAACAGTCATGACTAGATGTCTCAGGATTTTTTTTTTCTTAGTGTGACTAAGGCTGGTCTATTTTTGCTTGCCAACAGAACACCTGTATGCCCTCCACCCTTTTCAAACATTATACACACTTATATGACTCACTGTGACAGTTGGACAATGGTAATAACTGATCTGGTCTTTTATGACATCCCTGCCTAGAGTGGCTATTGCCATCTCTCCTTTCTTGTGTGTACAGCCCTATTGTGAAACTTTATCCAGTACAACTTTTCTCCAGTCCTACATCAATCTTTCATTTCTTCCAAGACGGTTTCTCTGTGTGACATAGACAGCCCTTACTGTACTGGAACTAGCTCTGTAGAACAGGATGGCCTCAAACTCACCTCAAGACCCACCTGCCTTGGCTTGCCAAATACTGGGATTAAAGGCATGCACTAAACCTCCCTGCCCCTACATTTAATCTTAATGCCATTTTGTTAGTTTTAATTGGAGTCATCTGTTGTCATTATTTATAATATCATTTTTCTGAAGTGTTTGATTTTAAAAAAAATACTTTCATCTAGAATGCCCAAATGTAATAAAAGTTGTCTGCTTCCCCTTCTGTGTCCTACCTCTCTTTATTTTGTGAGGTTAAAACAAAATAAAACCACTTCATGCCTGTGCTAAGCCTTTCCAAGACAGATGGGAAAAGATTGTTCACAAAGCAACAAGAAACATATTGAGAAGAATGAGAATATTCTGTGTCCACTGTGAGTTCTATCTCATGTGAAAAATATATGGACCATGATTTAAAGACATGATTCACTTATATGTGTGAGATTGTACCTCAAAGGGCCTAAATTTTACAACATCTATTGGTTCAGCTGGTTAGTAACTTAATACTTAGAATCTGTAGGATGTTGACATAGAAATCACCCTTCCAGAGAGTAAACCCATAGTGACCATTCTGTGGAAGTTTGATAAACAGTTTGCTTTGGTTTGTAGGGCTCCATAAAACAGAGATACATAGATATCAACAAGAATTTAGTTTCAATTTTAAAATTTCCAATGAGATATGTGTTTTTGTCTGATATGCTGCCATCTTCACAAAGAACTGCTGTTTGATACAGGGGGAAAGATTCCAACATATGTTCATCGGTTTCCTTCCCAGCTATACGTCAGCAATTTATCATAGGGATCAAGCTAGATGAAAGGTTTTCATGAAAGTAAAGCAGAAGTTCTTAACCGATGACCTTTAGCCTTTATTAGACCCTGTATCTATCTATCTTATAGGTCAGTATTCGATGGGAAATTTTCAACTTAATTTTGATGAAGTTCTGTAATGGAAATATACTGTGTCCACTGAATAGGAATGCTTGAAGGAAATCATACTGGTATTAGCCTAAATTGTAATGCTAACTGCTAAAAATCAGAATTTTGAAATTAAATAAAACTTATGCATGGTTAAACATAGTATATGTTGATTGTATAAAGTATATAACTATATGGTGATCTATATTGGCATAGAATGTACTTGATCAAATCCATGCCCTCATTATTTTTCCAAGCCTTCCACATTTACCAGTCCCATCCTGTATCGCAGTATTTCCTATTTTACTTTTTCATCCTCCATTTCTTCTTTTTCCTGTCTTGCACGTGTGAGAGTACAGCCATGATATTTGTCCTTTTGAGTCTGGCTTATTTCACTTAAAATGATGATGTCAAGTTCAACTGTTCTTCAAGAATATGACAAAATTTAACATATTTAATGACTGAGGAAAACACGTGTGTTTGTGTGTGTGTGTCAGATTTCTTTACCCTTTCACAATTTAGTAGTCACCTAGGCTCTCTATGTGTTTTGAGTATAAAAAATACAACCACAATGAACATACATGCATGTATCTTTGTTGTATCCAGTGATATGGCTGGATCATATATACATTCTATTTTTGACTTTTAATTCAATTTACTATATTACAGGTATTTTGAATACTCCATATCCATCATTAGTCAATGCTATAATTTTGTCCCTCTACTAACAGATACTATTGGATGCATTTCCAAGATATCAGATATCAGTCAGCCCTGCACATAGCAAAAATTCATCCACCAAATCACCTCCAAAATGACCCAAGCGTCTGTGATATTCTGTTGTTCTCAGAATACAATTGTTACTTGATCCAGATAGTAACATGTAAGTATTCACTGTTATCTTTTTCTAGTTTTACAAAACAGAGCATATGAAATAAGACTTTTTCACTGTTGTAAGGGATGTGTCCTTTAGAACACAAACAAATCTTGGGTATCCTTCTTTTGAAGCTGTTTCTCCTTCTGTTTTCTCCTCTGGCCAAATGTCAGCTAAGGTATGGTCTATTTCTTTCCTCAGGAAAAATAAATAAATCTGCAGTTTCTAAGAGCTTCAAATTAGGAAATGCTTTCTTATTTCTCTAATTCAACACATGAAGGCTTCTAAAATTGTTATTCTTAATTTTGTAGGCAGTTTCCCAAGGAAGTATTTTTTGCCTAGGTGCCTTTTATTGAACTCAATTCCTGATGTCACAAATCTCGAGTCTAAAATATTTAAGAGTAGAGCAAACTTGCCAGGTTCTCATTCATCCCTATCAAGACTCCCTTACATAGACCCTCACAAAGAACTAGCCAGTTTTAGGATCAATCTTATTCCTGTTGCTTGCCTTCTGGAAAGAGGGTTTTACTAACTATTGTGCCATCCTCTAGACTGAGACTTCTCAAAACAACAGAACCAAAAGCTACGGATAAACCCTGTCTCGAAAAATTAAAAAAAAAAATAAAAAAAATAAAAAAAAACAACATCACTTAAAGAAGTGCTACTCAAATTCTTTCTTTGTTACAAATAGAAAAATAAAATAGGAACCCTGAACCAATTAAATGGATGTCCTGAATAGAACTGAAAGAAATATTGAAAAAAAAAATAGGGCTGGTGCAAGAATGTTAACAGGCACAAAAGACAAGGGCCAAAGAGCAAGAAGGTCACCGAACAAATATGTTAATAATTCTTTATTTGAAACTCCGTCAGTTACACATTATTACCTTTGCCATGCTTGCTGATACCCAGGGGGTATAATGTGAGCAGCATTATTTATAACACAGCAAACCTCAGTACCACCAGGGTACACAGCAGCCACTCAGCTTTTGCCACATACGGCCTTATTCCCTCACTTTAAAACATTTGCTTCTCTTCAAGAGAAGAAAACCATTTGCCGGCTAAGACCAAGACAGTTTCTTACTGTCAGCTCAATAGTATGAACTTCCTGATGATGGTATTAATATTTATTTAGTGCTTTCTATGTTAAAAAAAAACAACATTAAGTGATTTGCATGTTTTTTCTCCATGTCACCCTGATTAATAAGCTATTATAAGCTGTCATTAATTTCTCAGTTTAAGAGAAAAAAAAAACCAAAAAGTAGAGTTTACATAAACTGATCCATATCTTAAAGAATGCTTCTATGGACGGAGGGGGGAGGACCTAGGACTTACCACAGGGCAGGGAACCCGGACTGCTCTGTGGACTGGAGAGGGAGGGGGAGAGGAGTGGGGGGAGGGGGAGAAGGGTGGGAGGAGGGGGAGGGAAATGGGAGGCTGGGAGGAGGTGGAAACTTGTTTTTTGTTTATGTTTTTTTTTCTTCTTTTCTTAATAAAAAAATTATAAAAAAAAGAATGCTTCTGAGATTTATTAATTTTTTTATTGTGTATGATATATGTGTGTGTGTGATGGGTGACATATGTTTGCATATGTGCATGTGTGAATGAATATACACACATATCATCACATGCACGAAAATTCTCTCTTTCCACTATTTTTGGGACAGGTTCTCATTGATGTTTGCTACTGTATATGCCATCATAACTGGATGGTTGCCCTCTGGAATCCCCTGTAGCTGCCTCCCATCTCGCCATAGGATCACTTGGATTACAGACACATGTTAACTTTATGTGTATAATGGGAATTTGAACTTGGGTCCACATACATGTATTGAGTGCATTTTACATATGAATGGTCTCCCCAGCCCTGCTTCTGGACTTTAATTTTCGATGCCACTCCACTCCCATAGCTGTGTTGTCCCTTTAGTTTACTTATAGTTTGATTTTAATCCTTTATGGAAATGATTGATATACTAGCACATCAAAAACACTCAGAATGTTATACCACAAAATACACCGTGCATTCTATGTTAGACCCATGAGTCGTTGAAACAGAATGGTATGGTTGAAGCTAGAAATCATAGTACTGTGAATACAGCATAGTTATGGATTGAGTCTAAGACTTCCTCTAGGATTTCTAAATACTGTGCTATGAAGGATCTATACTTGGTCCATGCAATCCTCCTCAACACTTTAACCCTCTCCCACATAGAATAGCTACACAAGGTATTGCTGTGCTAATAACTGCTACACTGTTACGTGTAAGAAACAAGACAAGCACCAGTATGGGCTTCGTATTGCTTTGTTTAAAGTATGGTTTTCCAGCACTGAGTTTGCGTCATGAAGGTTCTCCCCTCATGAACGGATTAATGCTCTCCCCAAGCGAATGATTTTTTTTTTTGTGCCACCATGTCAGTTTTCTCACCACATTCTGTTACATCATCTCTTCCTCAGTGCTCCTTCCCCATGCTTTCAGTTCTCGTTAGTTTTTCTCCTACTGGAACTCAGCTGAATGGTGTAGCCCAGTTTGGAACTTTCAGCTTTTAGAAATGTGATCCAAAATAATCTGGTTTTCTTTATAAATAACCCAGTCTTGGTTTTAGAAATGTCACAGAAGAGTAGACTAATATTTTGTACGCAAAATCCTTTTTCTCAATATTTTCCTCCCTAGTTTATCATTTCCATAGATGTGGAACGTATAGACAAAGGAAACCAATGGATTTAATATACAGTCTCAGAACAAGATTTATAAACTCCCTCTGTAACAAATTTTGTAATCTTGTGTAGATTACTCAGTGATCAATTCTCTTTTTTTTACAAAATGGTTTGCATTCAACCCAAACATTGTTTTTGAAACCCAGACAGTTTAGTTCTTGCTCTAATGCAACTCTGCCAGAGAGCAATCATTGCAGGCTGTTTACTGCACAGAATGGCCTGGGAACATAGAATGCACTCCCCGATGCCTTCATTTTTTTTCTTTTTCCTTTACTGGGGCCATTTAAGCACAGGTGTTTTCTTTACTCAACCTAGCAGATCCTTTGACTCATAGCAATTTAACAGGTGGAGATCATGGGCAGAAATAGTGGGGAAACATCTCTTTTCACACATGAAGAAGAAGCTCTGTATCTTTTGAGGTACAGTAAAATCCTGTCAGTTTTAGCCAAAATTGATGTACTATTTTCAAAGTCTTTCAAGGTGGACAGTATCTGAAATTCTTAATAGAGAACTTGTGTTCATATCAATATAAAATCCTCTTAGGATACTTGTCAGATCTTTTCTGTGTTATTAGACTTTCATGACTATAAGGTGTGAGTTAAAGTCTTCATGGTTTTATGCTGTCAAGCAGTTTATTTTTACTGCATTTGTGTTTGTGTGTATTGAGCAGGATGTGGAACTGACAGACAAGGTTTAGACTAAGCATACATTCTTCATGGCTGCAGAGAAAATTATTGAAAACTTGTAGACTTCTGAAATTTTATCTCTAAGTAATCGTTATGGTATTTTGTAACTTGAAAGAGTAAAATAGTATGGTGTGTAAAGCAAAATAAGCCACTTTTCAGTCCTTAGAAATTCTAAGAGTTTCCCAAGGAATCAGACTAATTCTACCTCTCTAATATCCTGAATGAAACCCTAATTGCCACTGACAGGGACAGAGAACCAATGAAGAAAACAAAAATAGGCCAATAAAATGTAGACAGTACCTTGTGGCCTCCTCCTTAAGTTGTGATGGTTATTTTCTTTGACAAGAAAACTGCACAAAAAGATGAACCTAAGGAGGAGGCGATGAAATGTGGGGCTATCAAAGGGTGAGTATGCGTGTGAATGACGCTGTTGAAGGTGTGAGTATGTGTGTGAATGACGCTGTCGAAGGTGTGAGTATGTGTGTGAATGACGCTGTCGAAGGTGTGAGTATGTGTGTGAAGGATGCCGTCAGAGCTGTGATCGTGCGTGTGAATGATGCTGTCAAAGGTGTGAGTATGTGTGTGAGTATGTATGTAAATGATGTTGTCAAAGGTGTGAATATGTGTGTGAATGATGTTATCAAAGGTGTGAGTATGTGTGTGAATGATGCTATCAAAGGTATATATGTGTAAATGATGCTATCAATGGTGTGAGTATGTGTGTGAATGATGTTATCAAAGGTGTGATTATGTGTGTGAATGACACTGTCAAAGGTGTGAATATGTGTGTGAATGACACTATCAAGGGTGTGAATATGTGTGTGAATGACACTATCAAGGGTGTGAATATGTGTGTGAATGACACTGTCAAAAGTGTGAATATGTGTGTGAAGGATGCTGTCAAAAATATATGTGTGTGAATGAATCTGTCAGAGGTGTGAGTATGTGTGTGAATGACACCCTCAAAGCTGTGAGTATGTGACTGAATGACGCTCAATGGGACACCTCTGATTCATAAGCTATTCTATTCTAGCTTTACTTGAAAGATCTTTGTTATTTTAATTAGTTTTGAGGCTGTCATAAATGAACTTGTTTCTCTTATTTCTTTTTCAATAGGTTGTCCTTGGTACATAGGAAAGCTACTTATTTGGGTATGTTAATTTTATCTTCTTCATACTTTATTGGAAATGTTTAGCAGCCCTAGGAATTTCATGACAGGGTTTTTATGGTCTCTCATGTATAGAACTATATTCTTTGCAAATAGAGATACTTTAACTTCTTTTGTATCTCTTTTGTTTACCTCTCTCTCTCTCTCTCTTTTGTTTTACTAGTTAGGTCTTGAAGCACCATCTTGAATAGGAGTTGAGAGCGAATGAAGATGAATGCTTAAAAGAAATCCAACACTAGCTCAGAACTGAGAGTAATAGAGGGTTATTTATTTAGTGGTAGACTCACAAATCAGTATCCTCTGCTGGAACGAAGAACAGCAACCAAATTCTGCAGCCAGAAAAGAGGCTGGAAGAACACTTTACATTGGCATAAGTAGTATAAGAGGCCACGCCCCAGTGGGCAGATAACTACTGGCTGTAGGATTTCTTATAACAAGTGAACATATTTGTCTTCTTTTAAATTTTGAGTTTTTTTCTTGGAGAATATCCATTGCAGAAAGTGAAAGTTTTGATGTTATTTTTTTTTTTTACATCCAAATAAAGCATGTCTGTTGATCACATTCACCACATTTCAGGAGTTTTCAAATAGTCATTGACCTCAGCTTTTCTTACTCTTTACTGAATGGAGACAAAGAATCACACTGATAAATGGGGAGGTGTAGCTGTTATTTTCTCTACTCTTTGGGTGTCCACCACCCAGTTCCCAAATAAATACATGGGGACTTATTCTTATTTATGAATGTCTGGGCTTAGCTTGGCTTGTTTATATCCAGCTTTTCTTAATTTAAATTACCCCATCTACCTTTTGTCTCTGTACTTCTACCTTACTCTATTCCATAAACCTTTGTTTCCTTCTTACTTCATTGCTGCTCTTGTGGCTGGGTGGGCTGGCCTCTGGCATCCTCTCCTCCTTTACATGTTTCTCCTTTTTTTCTTATTTATTCTCTTTGCATTCCATCCCCACCTATCATTTTACCTGCCTATTTCTTGGCTATTCAGCTCTTTATTCGAACAATCAGGTATTTTACGCAGGCAAAGTAACACAGCGTCACAGAGTTAAACAAATGGAACATAAAAGAATACAGTGCATCTTTGCATCATTAAACAAATATTCCACAAAAGGAAGGGTACTTGGGAAGATCAATTTTATATAATAGATTTTATTTTGTTAAAGGCCTGTTAATGTATCTATTGAGATAATCATATGGTTTCATTTAGCTGATATGGCTGTGAGGGTGTCCATGGCATAAATACATATATGATAATTCTGTAGAGTGTTTCAAGAAGATTCACCTCAATGGAATGAAATGCACTGGTTAAATCCCCCATCTCCTGGTGGAAGATATCTCATCCTAATCAGACATTGATGGTGCTTCTGTGCTCATACCAGTGCCCCTCTCTCCAAGTTCTCAGGAATTCATTCTCAGACTGAATTTTGTGGTATGTGTTGGTCTTACAGAGCAGGGATTCTTTGAGCTTTGCTCTGTTTAGCATGATGCAGACAATGTGTAGGGTATAATATATTCTATATAAAAGACACAATATATGAATACTTTGTTATGCTGAGCCTTAAATCTAGTCTCTGCAGGGCTTGTAGTATCAAGGTAGGTTGCATTTTATTAAACGGTTTATTATACATCTATTGAGAAGATCATATGATTTCAATGTCTTACTTCATTTATGTGAAGACTCACAGTCAAATTTATATATGACATACCATCATTATATCCCTAAAAGGAAGTCAACTTGATCATGATGAATGGTCTTTTTGATCTATTCTTGAATTAGCTTGAGAGCATTCTATTAAATACTTTAGTGATTATGTTAATTTAGAAAGATTAATCTATAATTTTTCTTGTTGTTGGTTTTTATCTGGTTTTGGTATCAGGATAAGTTGGGCTTTATACAGAGATTGGACGTACTCTTTCCTTTTCCATTTTACTCAAATTCCATAATTTGAGGAGTATTTGTGTTAGTTTGTCTTTGATGCTCCTAATTCCTTCTAGACTGTGTTATTTCTTTAAATTTGGAAAATATGAAAAATAGATTGAATGATTTCAATATATTGCCTATTATAAATGTTTTTAAATTGTTTATGTATTCTTGGTTTATTTTGGTAGTATAAGGGATCTTGAAATTCACCTATTTCTGTTAAATTTTCCTGTTGAAATGAAAATAATAATTTCATGTATGTCTTTATAAGGTCTAAATTCCATTATAGTTATTGTAATTCTTACATTTTGTCATGAGCTTTATCAATTTGCTTTTTTCGTAATGTACTAAGATGAGACGTGATTAAATCAAATGAAGTAAATAATGATAATGTATTGTGCTATCCTCACATAAGGTCAACTTTGGGGGAAGAAATAACAAACATTTTATCAGACACACGAGGAATGTACTTGATTAAAAATGGTTAATCTGCTTATAATACGGGAGGTTTGTTTCAATACATGTGTAGAAGTTTGGGGACTTCATCATGTAACCAGTCTAAGAAATGAGAGCACTTCACTTCTCTTTCCTGTGAGGTTTTATTTCCATGCAAGGAAGCTTCCCTGTATAATCTTTAACTAAATTAAATTGATTTTTTTTTCTGGTGGTGTTAGAATTTATTTCCAGTTAAAAAACAATAGTGCCATAGTTTCTGCAGTCTCCACATCTAACGAACCCTGCTTGAGGTTGCAAAACAGGTTGAAGAGTCAGCATTGACGTGAATTAAGGAACTGATGTGCCACGGAATGCATTGGTCCAACATGAAGCTATGTAACCCTGAGAAGATTATTTTAGTCCCTGTAGAGTTTCCTAAACAGAACTGTAATATTTTTATGTGATTATAAAGCATGTATAAAAAGTTACAAGGAATGATAAAGCAGAAAAGGGCTTACCTAGACAGAATTGATAAAGCAGTCCTGAAGTTGATTCCTGAGTGGATGATAGGAGTAGATAATTATCAACAGCATACTAATGGGAAAAATGATCATTTTTGATATAATAAAACTTGAAAGTGGAGTCTGTGGAAATGCTGATATCACTTCAATATGAGGGACTCCTAGATTCAGAGAGCTTTTGTTTTAAGAAATTTTAATACAAGAGAAATTCAGAGGGTGTGTGGGTTTGTGAAATTGCATGAGGGTTACAAGGAAAGAGCTCAATACAAACTTCTGATGAGCACAAAAACCTTTGAGAAAATTGTAAGTGGGAATATCAGTCAAGGTCCAGGACTAAATCTTAATCCGAATTTAAAACAGTAAGTGTATAATTATTAGGCACTTTGCAAAAGAAATATCAATAGCTTTGACTAAAACTATCTATTTAAGAAGTAACATGACTTCTATCCTGAGGTCAGTTCACAGGCACACGCTTGAGGGATAAGCATCATTTTTGGCAAAGCATTGTCTATTTGAACTGCATGCAACACAAGTTACATAGAACTTCAACATCTTATGTCCCTGATGTTTGGATGCCTATATTCACACACAGGGTTTCTCCCTCCATCCTTGTTAACTCATCCTGGGTTGTGTGATTCTTTAGAGGAATGCACAGGAATGGCTGTGCAGAATAAGCCATGAGTTCTTTGTTTCCTTGTTGACAACTATTATCAATTCACTCTTGCAGAAAAATGACTTCATAAGCTTATTTCTTCCAGCCTGTTTTTAAGCACCCATCTAAAATTTGTTGGAGCTTTTCTAAAGCCTCCTTTGAATGTTAACTATTACACAGGATTGTATTCTTTTTCCCAAAGAGACAATATTTTATGTTCTTTTTGTTTCTTTTCAATATGAGCTTCTTATTTAATTTTAACCAATTCCATTAAAAAAAATCTAAGAAAATAAATTATCAGTCCAGATGTTTAATTGATTTTGAAATTGCCCATTTTCAGGCATAAAACACAACATCTTAAAAAGAAACAATTGAAGTATTTTCTCTAATTTTTCTGTATGTTAAATTTCTATTTTTTCTAGAACCATTTCACACTGTGCATAAAAGAAATTATAAAATGATTGAAAAAAATAATTACAAAATTATTTTTCATAAACAAAAATATCTCTTTTATGGAGAGGGATATTTTACATTAAAGACCTTTTGAAAAAAAGCATTATGGGAACTTTCCTGTTGCTGCAGAATCATATATGTGCACAGATGCCCATGTGTAAACTTGCACACATGTGTGCACAACGTGTGTGTATGTGTAGTTAAATGGAGTTACTCCTTAATAGAATAATAATGCATCTACTACAGATCACAGGGCAATAAATAAAAGCATAGTGTCAGGAATGGGTTTCCTCTCTTTGAAGTTTTGATTGTTGAAGTCTAGTAGACCCTAATACAGTACAGAATGTTACTAATGATCTAGGTCATTCTCCAGAACTTAACTAGATAGTTACTGATAAAACCACATGACTGAGTGATAAAACACTAAGGAATCAAGCTAGTACTGACCTGGAAACATTATCCTTAGTGCTTAGTTTTCGTAGTGCTTGAATATTCTACTGGAGGAGCAACAGAATTACCATCCCAACTTAGTTGTGAACCCTGAAAGCTACAGTAATAACTGGCCTGGAAAGATATGTCCATTAATGCAATAATGATGTGACATAGTGACATTAACGAACCATTTCTTATTGTATTAAAGTCCTGCTCCACATGATAAAAAACAACAACTATACCTAGTACCATCACTGGGTCATCACTTGTGGCTAGAAATATAATAGGCCAAAAGGGAGAACCCACTACTCTTTGACTACTAAATGGACATAGAATGAAACTGATTCCTTATGACTTATTGTTATAACCATAGATTAATTCATCCTTCGGCCTCATGAAAGAAGATTTTATTTGCAGTAGCTGATAATTAACTCAAAGACCTACAATTGGCCATGCTGCTGAAAATAAAAGAGTAAACAGAACATGTGGAGTGTGCCTGCTTCTCCTAGTTCCAGAGATTATTGTACTAGAAAGTGTGGAAAGAGAATAAGATGCAGTGTGAGAGTAGACACTAACATTTCTCAACATTAGCATCTTATCTAAACTTGTCAGTCCTCCAAGCAAGCTTAGAATGATTTTTTGTGATTTTGAAATTATAAGTCCCTTATGGAAAACTACTGATATGTTTGTTCATCATTCTTTTAGGTTTGTTAAATATTTGGATTACTTAAATAACTAAAGCATTGTAAGAGTTATGATTATAAATAGATACCTGAAGCTAGCTGCCATTTCAAACTAGCCAGATAGTTTCCCTACCTTTGTGAACCTTCATATCCTCAGTTGCCATATGAAGACTATGATAGTATCCGTATAAGTGGCAGACAAAATGTGCATGGAGTGTATAGGCTAGTGCTTCCAAAGTTAGGGCTAAACTGAATCCTCTGCTGCTTTACCTTGAGCAGCTAAACATTCCATATTGTCTGCAGCCATTGCAGTCTGAATGTTCTTTACTGTCATTGTTATAAAAATTATAAACTGTTCATACTTTGGTACGAATGAGATAATTTTAAAAAGGTAACTTATTTATTTGATCTACTCATTTTGGGTTCTCTCTCTCTCTCTTTCTCTCTCCCCCCCCCCCCTCTCTCCTTTAACAGTCTTGAATTGACATGTGTGCCAAGCAATAAAATCAGCTAGGGAAGAAATTGTTACTCTTTCAAGGTGCATATAAATGAAAACATTGCATAGATATTTGTCTGTCTACATTTTAATAAACTAAAACTAAAACCAAAAATGTAATGGAAAGAAATGTCAGGAAATGCTCCGAACATAGGGATCTAATGAGAAGGGGCTGCTTTTATCTTACTTCACTCTGCAAATGCATCAAGTCTGTATCACATTGCATTGTCAAGAGGCTGCTCATACACAGGGCTGTGTCCGGGGGGTAAGGGCATGCACATGTGCATAACAGATTGGAAGAAATAATGATGACAGAAACAATGCCTGTCTCCAATCGTTTGCTGCAGAGACATTTTAATAGAGGTGAAAGAAATACTTTTATTTTTTAAAGCCATTTTAGGAAATGGTTATAGACCTCCAGGGCAAAGCTGAGAAACAGATCAGGAAATATTTATGCAGAAGAAGGATGTCTATAAAAACTATAGAACATTGATCATAAGGGATTGCTGAAGTACCCTGACACCAATTCAAACTGGAGCAGGACAATGGCTACCGACAATGTGCATTTTTATGACAGTACAAGCCACTGGCTAATGGACAACACTTGGAACAGAAAACAAAGTAATTGTCTTGAGATTTTAGGGAATGTGATGTACAAACTTTACTTTGATATAATAATGAGCATCTCAAGGAGCCTGCAGCATCATAACCACATTTACTCTCTTGCCTTAGTATCTGGCAGTGAGGACTCAGAGAAACTGGTTCCCTCTTTGAGTATAAAGAGTCAATGAACAGGAATGTGCCAAGTTTTCCCACTGTAATGGGAGCCTAACTGTTTCCTGGAATGTAAAACGATGCCAAAAAGACTTTAGAATGAGGAAAACAAGTACATTGAACACAGTGAACCCACTCATACGTTTTCCTGGACTCAGATTTATACCAACAAGGTCAGACAGGCAAAGACTAAAATCTGACTCCATTACATTTGTGTCCTGTTGCACATGCTCTTTTAGACAGCATAAACACCTGATTTCTAA
Organism: Microtus oregoni; assembly: GCF_018167655.1. Lineage (NCBI taxonomy): Eukaryota > Metazoa > Chordata > Mammalia > Rodentia > Cricetidae > Microtus > Microtus oregoni. The sequence goes on along the minus strand of NW_024543068.1, from coordinate 44,565,147 downwards.
GGAGAATAAATTTAGAATGCTTTTGTTTCTATAATCCACACAAACTATGAGCTAACTGTTACTTAAAATGGGAGCTGATAATTCCTAAATTGCATTAAGGATTTAGTTGCACAATTAATTAATGTAGCATAAATAATAATAAAATAATATTAAAAACCCAGAGATAGAAATTGGGGCTCACCCCAAAAACCAGAAAAGCAAAGCAGTCAAGCCATTGAAGAAGACTTCCTCCTACCATACTGGGCAATGGCAAACTAACTAGACTAAGCTACTCTCTCCTCTCATTTTGTATTCCTCAAGTGCTGAGATTAAAAGTGTCTAACTCCCTAGGACTAGGATTAAAAGGATGATCCACCACAGCCTGATTTTGTTTCTGTATTGAACTCAGGGTGGGCTTGAACTCACAGAGATTCATCTAACTCTCTACCATATTCTGGGAATAAAAGTATGTGCCACCCTTGTCTGACGTCTAGTAGCTTTGGTTTTGCCCCTGGTCTTCAGGCAAGATTTATTTATCAAATTACAAATTACATACCACTACAGTTTATTTTACCCTTTCATTCCCATACTGAATCCTTAGACACTAATGATAGAAACTTTGGAATATGTGTAGAAAGTGTCCCAGAATCACTCAGCCAAGTACCTAAGGAGGGACTTATCAGATTGTGACAAATAACTTCATGTAGAAGGGACTTCTAAGTTAAATTTGACCACATGACATTAAAAGAGAGGAAAATTTGAAGTGTGCCACTGATAGACATTTCTTGAACCTATGCAATAAAACACAAGATTCTTAAATACTGTGACTATATCCCTAGTGTCTCATTTTTTCAACTTGATTGGAGGAAAATATGAGTACATATGAATAGTGAAGATAATTTGATTTAATTGGCACAGGTCTACACTTTGTCTTGGATAAACAGTGAAGACTAGAGAGATGTTCTCAACTATTTTCTTTGGGATGGGTTGTGTTCTTGCCACATTCCATCAGTGAAAAGAGTTCACAGATTCTTTGAATAACTGAAGTCAGAGCATTTCAAAAAGTCTCAAAGCTGGCAAATCTAAAAGGTTAAGGTAGTATGTGAACTCACATGCATACACACAGAGGAAGGCGGTGCTCATAATTTCTGTTTCAATTAAGACTTGCTGCACAAAGAAGATCATTTGTCCTCCGGTTTGTTTTGAGTCACTTCTGGTGAGATGCTCACTGGAGACTTAAGTCATCAGACATTCAACTCTCCATGTTCACCCTTCATTGGTATCTGGGCTCCCTTTCCTTGCTCAGAGTCTGGCTATAGCTATTAGCTACTAGCAAGGGTTTACTTCCTCTTGTTTCTGTTTAGACGCAGCCTAATTTATTCTCAATAATAGCAACTGTCTAAGAAAACTGAGCATCATAGGAAATTATTAAAATAGATACCTTCAGCTTACTGAAGCCTGAGTTGTGAACTCAACAACCTCTTCCCTTCTCTATATTTTGTTGTAAAGCACTCAAGAATTGTTTTTACAGTCAAGAATTGTTTTTAATCCAATTCAAGAAAATAAACGCACCTCTTTGTGTGATGAGGTTCCAGAGTTTGCCAGAATCTGAATGTGGTCATGTTTTCATCATTCTAGAAATCAGGAGACAGATACAGGAGGGTAAGGTCTGAAGGCAGCCTTGAAGATTATCTTTAAAATTTAAAACTAACACACAAACTAGAATTGAATTTGGGGCTTTAGTGTAAAATAATACACATTTCTTTAAAAAATACTATGCCTCTAAAGTAGTTTCTCTTAACTAATGGCTTAATTAATGGTTATACTGTTCATAAAACTCAGGTCTTCATACATTTGCTCCACACCTCTAGTCCAATAATTCAGTTCTTACGTTTTCAGGAACTTTTCATTGTGAAATGCATAAACTGACCCTTCAGAAAATAGTTGTGACATTATTTCATTTTTATTCACGCTATAGCATTCCTGGGAATCCCTGAGCCATCACTGAGATTTCTATCTGATTCACCTTCATGGAGATCAGTCCATTGTTCTTTGACCAGTCACCAGTGCAGGTAGTGGTTGTACCTTCGGCAATATTTCACATCCCTTGCTAAATCTGGAAAGGATAATGGTGTCGCTGAGTGGCTAAGAAATAGCCGAACCAACTGGTGGGGGACTTAGACAGTGACAGATTCAGCTGCATTATGTAAAATGGTGCAGGGACATTGTCTTGTTTACTCTAAGAGGATTTCCCAAAGAAAATGGAAATTGTGCTTGCAGTAAGTCAACTGTACAGATTATTATAAATGAATATAAAATCTTGACCAAAAGAGTTAACAAAGAATGGAATATATGATCCACCAAGATGCCCCAAATTTGAAAACACAAAATAAGTATGTTGATTTCTTTAGTACCATTTTTATATTTTTCAATAATTTGAAAATAAGCAAAACCTTCTGATTCTGTATGTCTGTGGGGAGTTTGGGACTTTAGGTACACATAGTTGAGGGTATTTTGCATAAATCTGCATATGTTTACATGCAATGACAGACATACTGCAGCTTCCCAAATGTGGCTAGGGTAATTTAATCTTCTGCAACATTTTGCATAGCATATGTAGGTGTAATATGCTCAGAAACATTACCTGAATGTATGCAAAGTACAGTTAGCTCCTGCTTGCATAGTTCTCATATCAAAAGAAGTAGTTAGTTTTAGGTAAAATTTTAAAGCTTTATTTCAGTAAGCTTAAAGATCTCAAATTAAGCCAAATAATCCAAGGCAAGAAATGAGTCTTCAAAAATTTAAATGAAAATGCTTTAAGATTTGCCTGTTGTACAGTCTCTAAGTCAATTTAAATTTCTTTTACTATCTTCTTCGTTTTACTCTGAAGCTATTGCTTTTGCTTTCCTGCATTATTCAATTGTGAGCTAGAGATCTTTCAAACCTGTTATAACAGCAATTACTGTATAATAGCATTTACTCCAAAATAGCAAAATATTAAGTAAAAAAAAATGTTAAAATTCACTGACTTAAGCACAAAGTTTCTGTAAACTTAAGGACTTCATATATTTTTAATAAAGGAATATTTAAAAGATTTCTTGCTTCATACTAAATATTATCTTTATTCTGTTTCTCCAAACAAAACTTTTGGTTTTATAAATATTTAATTTCTAGCCTAGCTCATTGCTACAAAAAATTTAATTTTAGAAAAGATTATGCATTATATATATGTATATGCACACACAAACACATACACAAGTTCATATGTCTCCATAATGTTCCCAGAACCTTAAAATGACAAAATCTGCATATTTTCAAGTTTCTTCTACAAACTGTATGATATGTTTATATAACAGTTGCTAGTGCACTATACATTTTATGTTAGATTACTTTTTATACATAATACAAAAGAAATATTATACAAACATTATTTATTTAGTCAGTATATTCTATTGGTCATGGAATAAGTGATCCCTAAGCTCAAGAAAATCTATTCAAGGTTCAATTATCGCCTGAATGTTTTCAAATTATGTGTTGGATCTATAGATTTGTAACCACGGATCTGAAAGGCCAAGAATGAGATGAATAAATAAGCCCTCTTGTTTGGAAAATACTCATCTGGATAAATCTTTTATTGCCATTATCTTGTATAAAGTTCATCACAGTGACTTATTTTTTACTAAATATATATCAACTACTCTTCCTTCTCAATTGTCTTTTTAAATTATATCCTTACTGTTTACATTGATTTTGACCAGTAGTAGTTTAACAGTAACTTGCTTTAATCCTTTCTTTTCTGTGTCATCTATAGTTAGAGATTATTTCCAAATGATAAAGTAAATTTTGGATTAACATTTTAATTCTCTATCTTTTTTTTTCTAAAAACAAAAGAGTCTAAAATGTTTCCTTATTTATTCCTTTTTCACTGTCTGCCATGCCACCCGTCTTTTGTTGCAAGATTGAAATCTGGGCTGAGTGTCCCTCATTTAGACCTCTAATTTCTTCCCACTCCTACTACAATTATTTTGAGCTGCCCCTACAGAGAGAATGAATTAATCACAGCTGGAAAGTTATTTTTCAAGTTGGAAAGTAGAAAGTTGCATTTTATGATTATGCTATAGAACCAATTTAATTCTTTTATTTGTTTGTGCTTACGGTAAAAAAATTTAAACCTTTTCGCAATCTATTTTAAATATTATGTCCTACACTCTCTAGTACTCAACAAATATGTTTAGTATTCTCTCAAATGCCTCATTTGTCTACCGGCAACACTGAGATGCTATCCAGTCCCTCTACCATGTCTGTTTGCTTTGCTCCTGTCCCCTCTCTCTAACATTCCTTCAATACTTCTGTACTCAGGAAGACTGCAACCTAAGCTAAGGCAGATGGACTGTTCTTTTCTGCTTGGAATGTTCCTCCTGATTCCACTTGGTTACCATTTTTCTTTCCTTAAAACGTTCACTTAGGATTACTGTCCCGAAGAATCTATTTTTGTGTTGTATAGTAGTTTCCTCTGAATTGTAAAGTTCCATTCTGCAGGGAAGCACTGTGGTGGCTATCCTTGCTCATCACCTTAACTACATACATCTAAAAATAACTAAAACCAAAAAAAAAAATGGAGAGCACACCTGTGAGGGATTTTTTAATTAATTTAAACTAGGAGGATGTACTTCTAATGCAGATTTTGAGGTAGGAGGACACACCTTTATTCCAGATCCTTGGAAAACCTACCTCTCATCTGGCTCACACCTTCTGCTGGAAGCTTAAATAAGGACATAGAAGAGAGAAGCTTTTGCTGTTTGCCTACTCATTGTCACCTCACTAGCAAGTTCATTCCTTCACTTTTATTATAGCCCACTTCTTCAAGATTATGGCATATACTGAAGCTAATCTGAGATATCCATCCTAAAAGACTGACAACTGCTGAATTCTTGAACCTTCCATTCATCCATTCATATACAGCTATTGTTGTATAAGCTGAACCTCATCTTGTGAGTCATTCTAATAATACCATATATATATATACATATATAATTTATCTCTCTCATATATATGTAATTTTTTTCTGTCTATATTCTATCTATCTATCTATCTATCATCTATCTATTTATCTACCTATCTACCTACCTATCATCTATCAATCTCTCTATTTGTGTACATGCTGTGGGACAATGGTTTTACCCTGTAAAGATTTGTTTCTTGTTCTTGTTTAATAAAATGCTCATTGGACAGTAACCAGGCAGGAAGTATAGGTGGGACAACCAGGCAATAAATAGAGGCCAGGCCACGAGAACAGGAGAATTCTAGGAAGAAAAAAACTCAGTCTGCAGTCATCACTCAGACCCAGAGGAAGCCAGAGACACAGCAAGCAAGATAAGACTGCCTCGCCAAAAAGGGTATCAAGCCATGTGGCAAACACAGACAAGTATTATGGGCTAATACAAGTTATAAGAGTTAATAAGACACCTGAGCTAATAGACCAAGCAGCTTATTTCTTTGAGACTGAATGGCTGTGGAACTAGGCGGGACAGAAACCTCTGTAAACATGTACACACATACACACACATATACATTAAGCATATATTTACATGTGTGTCTATATATAGTATATAAATGATATTAGTTAAATTTATTTAAAATTATAATTTATAAATATATTTTATTACTAAAATAAAAGATATATATGTATATATATATATATGTATACACAGAGAGAGACAGAAAGAGAGAGCAGAGGGTGATTTATTCTATAAGTTCAATTGCTTTAGAGAACCATGACTAATACCAGCTCCTTAAGACAGGAAGTAAACAACTCAAAACAGTTTTAGGAAGTCCCTGAAACTGAACATATACCCTGGGTCCCTTCTTCTCAAGAGTAAACAAGGAAAACCACAAAGAAGTCTCTCAAAGGAGCCATACTGCCAAAAACTCTGAGCCCACACCAGCCTCCTGGAGAAAGTAGAAACCAGTTGAGTTGCCTGCAGATGTTTAGAGCAAGTGAATCACTTGAAAAGAGTGCTCTTCACATTGTGGCTGCCTACAGGCTGTGTGTTACAGTCCAGGTCCCTGTCTTTTGTGACCTGTCAACAGGGCTGAAGTTGGCTTTGGTGATACAGTTGTCTTTGAATCATTTGTTCTCTGCAAGTAACCACAATAAAACTCATTGGTTTACCAAACTGGTATTTGCTGGTATGTATACTTTGGTCTTTCATAGACTCCCTAAGTGGTGTGAGTAGATACTTGTTTAGCATCTTCACAGGAAATATCTGCCACACATATTAATCTCCTCTTTTTTTCTTTGTCCTCATAAAGAGTCATAATATCATGTTTTGAAGTCTGTACTTGACAATTACTTAAACATAGGAACAAATTAAGGTAATTACTTTTCTTGTGCCTTTTGAAATGATCTTCAGCTGTCACAATGTAGATGATTTACAATGACACTGAGGATGTTCTTCCATTGATTCTTTTTAGTAGAAAGTGTGTGTGTGTGTGTGTGTGTGTGTGTGTGTGTGTGTGTGTGTCTGTGTGTGTGTGAAAAGCTGTTCTCTGTATTTGCAGGGCATATGAGACCAGAGCCCTAAAGTCTTGACATTGTTGGTTGCATTCTAACCTTGGCAGTATGTATGTTCTGGAGGTAAGGATCCCTCCACATTTTGTTGTTGCTGTTCCTGGATGGAAGAATTTGCCTGTGATATTCTTCAGTGATTTTTGTTCATCTGATTGGTTCTCATTTACAGTCCAATGTAAAAGGCACAATGTTGGTAGCAGAGGCAAAAAATGCAAGCAGATTTTTAGTAGTCATGCATTCTTGACAATTTTTTGAATTCCTACAGTTTGTTAAAAGTTCTAGAAAATTCTTCGTAGATGATTCCAGTAGTTGTTATTTTATTGCTAATGACCTTTAATTCCATTCTATATTTTTTAAAATTTTTGTCATTTCCTATGTTTCCTCATGTTGTGAGATTAGATGATGGTACGGAGGATAAAGAGATATTTTCCAAACAAAAACATGCTAAGATTTGGGACTAAGTGAGCTCTAACGTGGTGGACTGGTTTCTTTTGTTATCATTTGAGATTTTCTTGGTGTATAGATTCAACTGGATTTTAAACAGTGGACACCGAGACGGCAGCTGACTTCTGACCTTACTCTATAATTTTAATGCCTTCTGCATTTCCCCCCTTTGATATGACATTTAGGAAAAGACCTTTCAGGATAATGTTCTATGCATGCGCCACACAAGTATCTCAATGGTCTTCTTGTTTTTGGTCAACAGTCTTAAACCTTCATCACTTAACTTGCAAGGAAATTAGAACATTGCTGTTGAAACATTAATCATCTTGGCATGAAGCAAGGTTGGAAGCTGGTCTTGAGGTAGAACTTGCACTTTGTGGTTCAGTTTTTATGAGTATACTGCAGTGCTGGGCCAATTCTCACACTTATGGTAATTCTGCTGAAAATGTAGACTTGCACCTCTAAACCACGGCCAGTATCTATAATGGATCTGGGGAGTATCATTTTACTGCTTTGGATTGAAACTTAACTAATGTGTGATGTTTTCTACCTCCACAACCTTTTCTCTTTCAATATCAAAATCCTTAATATCTGTTTCTTCTATTGAAAATCACTTCCTGGAGGGATAATTCATTGTGGCAGACAGATGCACAAATATACTTCCTTGGGTGTTCTGCTGGGTGATGGGGCTTTTCTGTTTATTACATTACACCATTTTTCATTGTCATGAATCTTATTTGCAATAGCTTCATTATTTTGTATTTTATGACACCCTCCAGAATGGGCAGTCTGTGTTGCTGTCCATGGTTCTGAGATTCACATCCAAACTCTGAAAATTAAGACAACAGGTGGCGACTGAGTCATCTGAGTTCCCGCTTTTTGCGTGGTGCTGACTGCTCCCCAGTGTGATTATAACCAGGCCAGTAGTAGCAGTTCCACTCTTGGGATCCTTTGGGATCTCTGTATCAATGGAACTCCACATATGATTTTTAGTTCCCTTTATACTATGTTGGTAAACAACTTATTGCTAATAGGAATCTTGAACTGTTGAATGGCACACAATTTGGGTGTTATGTGTGTTAAATATGATGAAAAATTAGTAACACCAAGAAGTGATCATCCTTTTCTGAGATATGAAATTTAATAGACAAATTACTTATAGGATGTCTTTCCCATATATAATTTAACACTTTGACTCACTAAAATATCACTGGAGGCAGCTACTGGTTCATTACTATAGAACAGTATGTACTATTATTGTCTCCAAAATTTATAATTTAACAATTAAACTTTATGTTTTTTGACTTTCTTTTAATTGAGAAATGTACCATGGGCATCTGTATTTGAGTGCATAAATTTTGATAAATGCTCAAAGTATTCCACTTTGTTCAAAGGCCAGATTTTTGGTTCATGCCTTAGACACTGAATTGCTTGGTTTGTATTTTCCTCACAGAAGGACAGGCGGTTATTTCCTAGTCTTTATTCCAAATATACTCACACTGGGTTTCCTCTGTAAACAGTGTCTTTTTCCAGCTAAAATGGGGTCTCTCTCTGATGTTAGACTCTATCACCAGTTCTCCCCAGATAGTGTGATGAAAATAAAGAGCATATTGGATGTGATTTCTTGGGTGCCAAAGAGATGGATATATGAACAATATAGATAAACTGGGTACCGGAATTGTGGTTAGAGATTAATACTTAGGTCTACAACTAGGTCTACAAATATAATTTTGAAGAGGCATAGTATGATTTTGATAGTCATCAAGTTTGCAAACCCTTGAGCCAAATCCTTTACAACAATTTCCTCTCTACTCTGATATAGAAATCAATATTTTCAGAAGTCCTTGTAGTAGAGCCATGTTGTACATATTTCATAATAGATTGTTGTCTCCTTGAGAAAGCCAAATCTTTATAATCTCTATAAGTAACTTCTTATGTGGTTATTTGTAAGCTCTAAGCAAAGTGTGTTGATACGGAGGCACATTTGCAACAGAGGTGCCCTCTACAACTGTAATTCTCCCTGAAACCTAAGATGCTGCTGTCAGAGGAGGTGCTAGGAGAAGGTTGGCTGGATAAGGATACTGAACTCTCAATAAGAAAAGCAAGCGGAGGCTAAATTTCACAGAAGAAATTTGTGGCTTGAAAGATAAATAAAATCTTAACAAGTTAGTCAACATTTAAGTGGATGGTCAGTCACATAGCAAGAAAGAAAACAGGAAGCACTATGAGGAGTATTTAATTTGGGTCAGAAATTTTTTCTGAATACAAACAATAATCCAAATTCTCTCTCTCCCTCTCACTCCACCTTCCCCCTTCTTAATTACACATATAAAATATCAATAAGTAAACAATCTTGCCAGTATTAATTTAATAATCTAATATTTACTATTAAGGTAACTAGAAAGCAAGAAAAAGGCAGGCCACTCTTTGGCAAGAGGCATATAGAAGGGCGTACATGTCAATAAATTAAGAATATTACAGAATGAATATGAGAAAGGATATTTAAAAATAAAAAATTAAAATAAATAAAAAAATTTCCTGGCTATTCTGATCATGTTTTTCCTCTTATTACAAATATCTAAAATATTAAGTCAGTGCAAGATTAATCTGTATTCATCTTTATTGACATAAATGGTAGTATCCATACTATATTTTGAAAGGCTTTGCTTTGATTTGAAAACTTGTGCAGATGACAGTAATCACAGAATTTTCCTCTAAACACCCCAGTGCAGATTCCTCTGAAATTCTCAATCATTCACACATTGTCCTTGATAGTTGAAGTTAATTTCATTCCTTGTGAAATGGCTAAGCAACATGTAAAATTTACATAAGCTGAGAGTTCCATATTTAGAAAAACATAGCTAAAGAGAATGACATATTAATTTTGGTTGATAGGAAATAATGTTGTACTAATGGCACATGTCTCAGGTTAAGGGATTTCTGAAGCTGGTACCCATGGAATTTCTATTTTTGCAAACATAAACCAAGACATTTCAAAAGCTTAGTGATTACAGTGACATTTCAAATGTATTTTAATAAATAAAGACCTGAAGATCTGAGAGTAAAGCAGTTCTACTGGTCAGTCTTACAGACCAGATTATGGTAACACACACTTTTAATCTCAGTAGGCATAAAGATAGACACCTTTAGACCCAGTAGTCACACTAGCTGTCATAGAAACTGGGTAGTACATTCCTTTAATGACAATGAATCATACAGAAGAATCCAGTCCTACAGAAGAATATAAGATGGGGGAAGACAGCTCCCAGTCTTCTTCTGAAATTCCAGGAGGCAGGACTGCCATTTCAGACTGAAGGCAAGGTAACAGCCAGTGGTTGGCTGTTTTACTTTCTGGATTTTCAAGTTGAACCCCAATTTCTGTCCCTGAGATTTTACTAACCGTGCTTCAAGTAATCAAAGAAATAAGACTGATTTATTATGAATTTACCAAAATGCTATGGTTGTGTAGTCTTTTAAGCAATATTTTATTGAAAGGAGAGAAATTGGGGTATTCTTCAAAGTCAAGTTATGCAGTATATTTTTGGAAAATCAGTACATAAAGGCTACTTTCCTTTCTATTGTGAGCTTTTTCTCATCTTTTCTGATTCTGCTAGACAACTCTCAAATTGTGTTCTGTTAAATTCCCATCAATGCGTCATCAAAGGTTACAATGCAGTCCTGTTCTTTCTCTTTAGTATTGGTTGCCAAACTAGCTAAATAAATAAAAGCTAAATATCCTGTGTTTTTTTTTTTTCAGAATCCCTCCATTCCATCAGTGTATGAAGTTAGCCCATCTCTATAGGGTAAATGCATATTCATGTTCACCGCAGACCTCCATTTGAAGGACATGTTTGGCAGTGGTATAGTAACGATACAGGAAAACTGATTTAAGCTAAGCTAATAAAATAGGGATTGAAATACTTCAGGAGGGAGACTGTCAATAAACTACAAAGGTGGTTGCGTGGGTGCTAGCAAAAGCTCTTTTCTTTAGATCTGAGTAAGAGAGTGTATACTGTTCAATATTTCAAGAAAAATTACAACCATTTCATATTCTTTTTTCTTTTGCTTTTAGAAATGTACATTTTTCTTTGGGGAGAATTTCACCAAATAGTATTTGATTATATTCTTTTACATCCATTGATTCCTCCCAGATTCCTCTCCACTTCTCTACACCTGTTCTTTCTTTCTTAGGAAAATAAGAAGATAGATTGACCTCTACAGAATAAATACAAGGTAGTAGAAGGGGTGTAGTTACAGACTGGATGTAAAGAGGTCCTATAGTAAAGAAAGTAATCTGTAGTTTGAATATGCTTGAGGAATCAGAGCTATATGGTAACAAAATACCACAATTAAATAGACACAAGTAAAGTTGATACAATTAAGGATAGAAGTTATTTTTTAATACATACATTCTTCTCATAATGCCTGGCTCACATTTTATTTGTTCAGTGCTGAATCTATTTTTAAGAATCTACTTTGGATCAGACTATGCACAAAAGCTAACACGCAGTTACGATGAGTAACTACAGTTGCTACCTTTATAAGAGGCAGAATGAATCTATTTTATGGAGCCTGAAGCTCTGGTGTTCAAGGTGAAAGGCAATGACAGACATGACACCCAAGTTATTGCTTCCTCTCATGCTTGTGGTTTCTTAGATAGCTCAGGTAAATTCCAAAATGTATTACTGTTTGAAAGAAAAGAACAATTCTGGCTTTCCTATCAAAAATGAAGAAAGCTTAATATTTAAAAAACTTTTCTGAACAAGCTGTTGATACACAATACCATAGCATCATGCTTGATAGTTCAATTTAAATATTAATGAAAACCTTCGGCTCTTTCTGAAACAGTTAATTTGGAATTCCAATGCACATTAACATCCTCCTGCAAAGGGTAGGAAGGGAACGGGGAAACTGTGTATTTTAGCAGATTTCTGAATTGGAATTCTAGCAGACACATTGTTTGCTGACAGAACATTGCAGGTGCTATCTGTCTGTTTTGTCTTTCACATGGAAAACAGGTCTATACTGAGACTCACTTGAAGTGTGTGTGTGTGTGTGTATGTGTGTGTGTGTGTATGTGTTGTGTGTCTGCATGTGTGCACGCCCCCCCCCCACAAATTGATGTGTGTATGACAAGACTAATACTATAAAACCAAATAGAAGATGTTGTAAGTCTATTGTGAGCATACAAGGTGCTAAAGAAGAAAACAATGGAGAAAGTGAATGAGAAAAATGAGGCTTGTATCTCATTCCACAAGCCCAGTTTTAAGCATGACAAATGGTCAGTGAGTTGGCTCAGAAGATAAAGGCAATCACCATCAAGCCGTACAACCTGAATGGCCCTGGCAGGAGCCACATGGTAGGAGGAGAGAAATAGCTCCTTCAAGTTCTCCTCCAACTTCCACACGCTTGCTGTAGCATGTGTATCACAGCTCTAAATAAATACACATGCAATTTTTAAAAAATGAAGAGAAAAATATGCATGGGTTATACCCTGCATATACCTTGAACTTCTTCATTTCAATTTTTTTATTGAGAAATAGTATGGCAACGATATAATAAAAAGTAAACATTCACAAATGTCTGCTAGCATTTGTGAAATATGTAGGAAGCATTGGCAAATGACTATCTGGGTCCCCGCGGATGCAAACATAGCAGCCTTCTGCTTTTTAATCTTTTTAGAAACGCCCTCAAGAAAACCTTCTTAGGTTTGGCTCATTGTGTTGTATGAAGAGCGATTGATCTTGTCAGAGAAAGTCAACCACACTTAGACCCTTGCAAAGCGAATAGCATGGCCAATATCTCACTCAAGTTCTCTTCGTTGCTTCTTCAGCTGTCAAAGTCACTGGTGCAGCACAGCATTCAAAGTAATTTCCATTTAGTGATGAAAGCTGTTTTCTTCAATTTCTTGGTTTCTTGGTCTTTGCACTTGCCCCCTATCCATCTAAGACCATGCCTGTGTCACTGGCACTTCTACATTTGCCTCACGTTGCTGATTCTTCCCCACAAGCTTGACATGCCTAGAGTCCCAGTGCTGCTGATGCATAAGCCAGCCAGGGCTTTGTTGTTTGGTGACATTAGAGATCAGAGCACAGCCCACAGGCATCTGCCAATGTGCAGGAACTCTCCACTCCAGCAATTATTCAGTTTGATTACACACGATGATAAGCTATTAAGAGGCACTCATGCACGGCCATTTATTTACCAACAATGAAATCTCTGGTTTACTTCCTCTGTGTAGGAAACTACTTGTGGTGAAGTAAACAAAAGGAAAGGGTAGTCACCTCTAGTGGGGACAGTGCTAGAGGCTACTAAGTTATAAGGTTCCTGAACCAAAATACTGTTGAGAGGTCCCTCACACTAATTTCCCAAGGAAAATGTAGGTCAAATGGTTGAAATAGAAATTGTGTGCGTGCGTGTGTGTGTCTTCATAATTTAGATTTAAGAAATCCCTCTTCCTGTTCCCAATCCTTTAGGAAAATGTTCTCCAAAGCCAGAGGGGAAATTTTTACATGAACACTCACACCTGGTAAACAGAATGTAGACTAAGAGTTTAAAGAACGCTTGCCTGCACAAAAACCTTTCTCCACAGTAAGTACTTAATCATTCTCCAAAGCTTCAGGTCTCCGCCAGTATTTTACACTCTGCTGCTACTAATAATTTGATCAGGAGTATGCATTTTTTTATGAATAGGACAGATACTATTCAGGATGGAGCTTGATTTTTTTTCTTTTTCTTTCTTTCTTGTTTTTCTCTTTTTATTGCCTTCGCACTCCAAAGAGGTGCCAGTAGAGACTTATCTGGTGAGTGCAGATATGTATCAGCTGAGTGCAAGCCTAGTTCCAGTCTTAAATTTAAGTTAGCAGTTGTAAAACCAAGCAGAACCTTTAAGCTCCAAAGAGAAAGGTATTTGCAGCAAGACACTGCTGCTTCTCTCAAATGCAGTCATCTTAAAAATCTCCAACAGCCTCTAAGACAATGCCATCGAATCCTTCATGGTTTTTCCTGTTTTCAGGGTCCCCTGACCTGTAACCCCTAAAAGACATTTAGTAATCCAGATGAGAAAAAAATCAGATAGTTTCCTTCCTTCTTTTCTTTGTTCCTTATTTCTATTATTCCTTCTTTCCTCCCTCTCTCCTCCCTGTCTGGCTGTCTTGGCTAATCTGTCTGCCTGCCTTCGTTTATTTCTTGTTTGTCTGTCGGACTGCCTTCCTTCCTTCCTTCTTTCCTTCCTTCCTTTCTGTCTGTCTCCCTGCATGCCTGTCTTTCTTTTAAAAGGCATTATTTTTGGAAAATGTATTCAGAGGAACTTTTTATCCCATAATTCGTGTGTGTATCATTCTAGCAGAGTAGTTCTAAAGCCACCAGAACCAGGGTAAAATACTCATTTCCTTTACAATATTAAGCTTACTTCTGTTCTTTTGTGTCTAGAATTATTTCCTAAGCTGTCTCAGGTTTTATGTGGATGCAGTTGTCCACGTTGGTGCCGATTGTTGACTGGGATTTATGTCCTGCCTGGTCCTGCAGCCATTCAGTCCCAAAGTAAACACACAGAGGTCTACATTAATCATAAATTGGTTGGCCTATTAGCTCACACTTTTTATTAACTCTTATAACTTATATTAGTCCATAATTCTTGCCTGTGATAGCCATGTGACTTGGTACCTTTATCAGTGTGGCATTCTTATCTTGTTTCCTCTGTGGCTGGGTCATGACTGCAAATATACATGTAATATACATATACTTACATGTATGCAAAAACAATTGATTTTAAAAGAGGCCAGAAATTTGAGGGAGAGAAGGTAGGGTATTTGGGAGAGACCAGGAGGAGGAAAAGAAGGGTAGAAGTGCTGGAATTAAAAAGCGAACTCCAAAAGTTTCTTTTTGAAAGCAAATAAAAAAGGCAGTTCCTAATGGTATTTATATCCTGCTATTACAGTAAGTCTTTATTAATTCTCATCTATGGTTAAAAAGCCACACCATGATTAATATGATGACTATGAATTAAAGATAATGCTATTGAAACTTTAGAAATGTGTTTTCTAATGTATCCTTTGGTCATTTCTGATAAAATGATTTTTCAATAAAAGGATTCCATGGTGACTGCCATACTGATTTTAAAATTCACCTTACATAAAGTTCCTGGTTTGAAGCCCTATTTTTTTCTATTGATAGTGTTCCTGTCAGTCTGGCTTATAAGGTGTCCCTATACTTTAAGGAGACCTATGTCCTTTTGATCGGTTGTAGAAAGTCATTATCTCCCTATGCAGTTTAAACCTCTTCCTCAGGGGTTCCTAATGATGTTTTTCTTCAGTTCTTGGATTTCTGTCCCATAAATATTTTTTTTTCCCAAACTGCATCTCCACCTGGACTATTAGCTTCAACAAGGTCAGGAATCACACGTCCATTGCTGCAGAATCTCAGATTACATTTCATGTATTACACAAACGATTCAAAAGGACTCAGGCAAAGTCCTGGGATAGGTTTATTAATTGTGTACTGTTGAAAAAGAATAGTCATTGCAGTTTTTCATGTGTTTAATGTATTTTGTTGGTTTGCATATTTGTTTGTCTCCTTTGTTTGTGGGGAGTGGTGTCGTCAAAAGATCTAAAATAAATTACAAGCTCCTGAAAGATAAGACAAATGCCTGATTTGTATCTTCTTAAATTCCGATAAGAAAGTACTCTCTGCACGGGCATCCTGGGAATCCTGAATGAGTCAATCATCTTTAAACATGCCATGATGTCAGCTGAAAATAGCATATACTTGCCAGACACAACAGTAAGAATGGAAGAGGATGCTCCCTTAAACCAAATCCACTGTCTGGTGTTGGAAAGATAACCAAGATTTTAAAACATGCTGCTAATATACTTCAGCTACAATCAAAAATAAATATGCTAACCCAAGCCAAGACATAATGTTTGCTTTCTCTTTCTTGTTTTTACTTATTTGCTTCCTTACTTTTTCAGTGACAATGTATGAATTATATGATACTGTTCTAGTTTACTTTCTATTTCTGTGAAAAACATTAGAACTAAAAATAACTTGGGGATGAAAGGGTTTATTTCACCTTAAACTTTACAGTTTACCATCAAGGAAGGCTAAAACAGAAACTCAGGGCAGAGATCTGGAGCTGAAATTGAAACAGAGACCATGGAGGAATGTCTATTGACTTGCTTGCTGGCTTCCATTGAGTACTCAGTACCAATTGCCAAGGGGAATCAACACTGCCTACCCTGGCTTACGTCTGAGGCATCAATTAGTAGGCAAGAAAAGATTCCACAGATGTGCCCACAGCTAATTTGATTGACAAAATTTCTGAATTGAGATTTCCTCTTCCTATATGTCTTAGATTGCAATACCTTATCAAATAATATCCAGCATAGATACTTAATATATTTACAACACTTATTCTAAGAGCTTGGAAATAGAGTTGAAAACAAGCCTTAAGGAGATGATTGCTTAAACACTGCCAAAATATGACAGTTAAATACACTGATGACTAATGACAAAGTGAATGGACTACATTATGGATGTAGAGGGTCAAGAGAACATGTGGGGGTATATCAATGCAGCTATCCTAAAGGAAATCTAACTGAAGCTGAAACCAGGCAGCAGGAGAGTTTGTCAGCAAGAAAGAGAGGAGTAATGAGCATTTCCATACATGGCATGAGGAGATAATATGTGTTACTTAGAGCAAAGGCAAATGTGAATTATGAGAGTGGAGGTCTCAGAAGCCATTCACTCAAAATTAGGTAAGATTAAAGGGAAATTAGAGAGGTTCACGGAGCTTTCTTTTATGTTGTTTAGAATTCTGAAACTAATTTAACAATGTAACACAATTTAACAATAAAAATTTATTGTAATTCTTTATGCAGACTGCTCACCTTCTTACTGGTGGAGCTTGGGGGTAAACATGGGTATTGAATGAGCAGAGGTTTGCCAATGCAGTGAAACATTGAGGAGACAAATCTCTTCCTGAACAGTCACTTCTTCCTCTGTAGTCAATATTGTTTTCAAAACAATGTCTTAGGCTTTCTTTTATTCAAAAATCATTAGCTCAATAAACTGTCATAGTTATGATAGGATCTATTTAAATGGTCCTTGTTGGAAATTGAAGCATCTCCTCTAGAAGACAGGTGATCTAATAATAGTTGCCTTGAAATAAAATTGCATCGTAGAGTATAGGAGACAGAAATCCATAAAAATGTGTAGTGTTCTACTTTTTCATAGTTCATCAATCTTCAGACTGAAGACCCAGAGGACTAGTGAGAACCCTTTGTCTTCATGCTTAGTACAAGGAATCATGAGCAGTAGATACAAGTTCAACTGAGCAGCAAGGACACGGTCTAGTACTTATGCTCTGAGGCAGGGCACTGACCACGGTCCCCTGTCTAGGTTCTTCTTGGCCTCCATGTTCACCTTTCTTCCTCAAGGATGTAGGGGAGACTCAGGAAAGGGCATCTCCTGTTCTATACCTGAACAAGGTAAGGCAGAGTATTTGTGCATAGTTCACTTTGCACAGAAAGGTGTATGTGTACTATTGTTTTCAAGTTTTATGGCTTTCTGTGGCTAAAAGGAGCTCTAATTTTCCATGACACCCCTTTTGGGGTGGGTTATTCTACTTTCTATAACTTGCTTCAAAAATGGAATAAGGTCTGGGAGAGAGGAGAGCAAGTGAAGGTCAGAAGGAAGCTGCTGGGCGAGGAATCTGAGCGCTGAGCCTTTGTGCTCTCATTTTCTAAGCCTCCACACCCTGCAGTTCGGTTCAGTAAACAGAAATTTCTGTCACTGTTTTTGCCATACATAGGGGATGAGCTGTTGTTTTTTTGCTATGGTGAAATGCAAAGCCTTTGTGCATTAACAGCATTTGAAGTAAGATATATCTCCATGGCAACCATAACTCCCATCTTCAGCCAGGAAAACGGATGTTCTGTGATGTACAGAATATTATTTAGATGCTGCTTCTCGTAGTTTTGGGGCCCTGGTTGCAGAGACAGAATAGGAGTGAGTAAAATGTCATTATGCACTGTTTATCACACTGCTGTGTGGGCTAGTAGACAGCATCGCTACACAGCTCATTTCCTTTATTTTATCCTGCCATTATTCAGAAATGATTATCAGTCTGGAAAGCATGGTTTGACATTGTGAGGAAGGAGTTTGCTTCTAGCGTTGAAAATTTTTTTCCTCATTATTTGAACTCTATATTATCCTGAATTGATTATCAATAATTCTGTAAAATCTATAAACATTACTATGTATTTTATATTCCATATTATTTCTAGAAGGCCTCATGTAAAACACAATACATTTTTTTTCATTTATATTTTTATATTTCCTCACAAGTAATAAGCTATGGGAGGCCAAAAAAGATCACGAAGTATATTTGTGACTTTTTCCTAGTTACATTAATGTATTCAAGGTACAGATTTAGTAAACCTGGGGACTCTCAAAAGGGTATTTATAAGGATGTTGTGGGTATCATATGGGAAAGAGAAATTAGGAGAACATATACTAATTATAAGCTTTCTGAAGACATTTACTTTTCCCACAAACTTTGTCAAATGAAAACAAGAAATTTGTTAAAAAGAAAACAAATTCATTTGCTGTTAATAATATTCATTTATCAAGACACAACAAAAAGAAATTTTAAGACTCTATTTTGTTCCTAGAACACTTTAAACTGTTTTTATTGATTACTTGTGAGTTAAAAACCAATGGCTTTGTTTATAGGTTTAGGTTTTCCACGGTTAATTGTGTAGTCTTATATGAATTTGGAAATGACAGTAAATGTGGATAACTTTTCTATCCACCGTTTAAACATAACCAGTTCTTAATAGTTTTGTTCATTTATAGGTTTTGCTTCATCTTACACATAGGCATAAAATATCAACATTATCAATTTTGTGTTTTCTAAAGACCTTCCTTGAAGAGGGTTAAAAAGATGATGAGAATAACTGGACTCTGAGAGAAAGGAGGAAGAGAACTCACAGATATTTTCATGACTGGGAAGCTCCCCTTTTTATTTACATTCCGTTTGCACTTGACTCCTCATTAGCATATGCCTTTATGTCTTTATTCATCCTTTCATTAGCAGCGGATCATAGCAACCCACAACGAGACAGACAGACATTGTAAGCTCTCTTGCACAATAGGTTGGAGGACAGAGTTTTCTTGTTTATACAACTTCAGGCTTTTTTGATATCGCTGAGGGGTGATAGAGACCCTCACAGAGAGCAAGCATGAATTGATGATGTTGGGTTGATGAATAGGCCATTCATCCAGAGCTTCCTTTTGATGGGCAAACAGTCTTAGACCTGTGTGTGAACTACTCTCCAGGCAGCTGGGGGATAGGTCAAGTCAATGCCATTCTTCTCCTGAAAGTCGTTTCTGTTCTAGGCATTGGAGTCTTTCAGAGCAGTGAGATGTAGCCACAGATGACTCAGCCCCAAACACAGGTGCTGGATGGATTCAGTCCTGGACCTGGGCTCACAGCCTACTCAGATCATCAAGGAGATGTTAAAAAATTCCAATCCCAAATAAAAAACAAAACAAGTGTTCTTTTTCTTTCAGTTGGTTTTCCATTAATCTCTTAAAGCATGAGTTCTCTGTTTTCTTATATTTAATATTCAACCTGCCTTACATTCTGGTTACTTACTGTTACTTCTCTGTCATCTACTAAACTAACCTTTCAAAGCTTTACTGTCCTCATCCATACAATTGAGGTCAGAAATGTAACCCATGGCGATTTTTCCAGGATCAAATATTTAAATATTTACAAAATCACCAGACACAAAAACACAGTCTTCAAAACACAAATTGGAGATTCTGCTCAGCTGAACGTTTGTTTTTTTCATCTTTAATTTCTTTTTATAGATAAATTATTAAAATTAAAATTGTAAAAGCTTACCTACTCTGACAATATGAAAAAGCAGAATTTTATTGAAGAGATTTAGAGAAAAACATTAATAGCGTTGCCCGGAGTTTCTGAATTCTCCTCTGTGACACTGTTTTAGGGATGCACCGGCATCGGCATAGGCACCCAGCCGATGGTGATCAGACCTTTCTCAATGTTATGGGGCTGAATTAGACTCTTCTGCTTCCCTCTGAGTTGAGGAAAAATTCTCACTGCAAAGTGAATCACATTTCCAGGTCCCTTTTGGTGACAGATAATCATTTAAAGGATGGAAGCAAGTCTTGGCTTTGTGGGAACTCGCAGTCTGTTTTAGAAGTCACAGGGGCAAAAAAAAAAAAAAAAAAAAAAGCCTAAAACTGTTTCAGCAAATGTTGGAACGCACTCATTCACCTTCAAGGGTTAGTCTTCATTTTTATTTTGAGTAGTTATTATTATTAATAGTAGATATTATTCTGATACAATAAAATGCATATAACATCATGCACTCCATGGCCTGAGGTCTCTATTTCAAAACATTATTTGAGTAAAACTACAGCTAACTCTTTCACAGAAGAGGAGGGTTCTTCCTTTAGATACTAAGTTAGATATTTGTTAAATTCAACCACATCAGAAAACCAGAAAGAAATTTAATTTTCTTTCAGAGATGCCTAGAAACTTCTAAAACAAGCAAACTTCTACTGTAAACTATAAACTGTCAAGATGGTTTGTTTACTCTACATAATGATATTTGGAATATTTTGATGATAGACTGATACTCAGAGTATGGTAAATAGATGTGGGAAAGAGCTGTAGAACAAACCTGCTCTACATATCTTAGTGCCTATACCTTGAAACTATTCATGAGTCAAGTTCGCTATTTTCTTTCTGTCAAAAGGCTGGAAACCTTTGGTACAAATAGTACTTAGGTGACATTTAGCACTGATAATAGTCAGGACACAATAAATCTCTAAGAAAACATCTCTGTACTTTTGTGAGCATTGTAATGAAAAGTGCCCTTTAATTATTTTCCAAGAACATATCATTGTTTTCTCTTTCACTTGCAATGCTCTCAAGTCTTAGTGTTGAGTAGGGAAGGCTACGCTTTTGGCAGATAATTTAATATTCAATCTAAAATGAGTTTGTGGCTTGACTTATGGTGGTATCTCCTTATAATATTTAACTGCTTCAATGGCTCTATCACACAAATAAATGTGTAAGCAAGAAAATGAAACATCCTGAAAATAGATTTTTAGGGATTCTTCAAAGAACTGGCTATCATGTCATGGGCCAGCATTTGCTAGATACTCACTAATGAATAGGTTTCCTATCTCAGTAACTTCGGTTCTTTATCGGAGGAAAATTTACCACCGAGTCTTAAAAGCTGTTCAGCATTCTGTTATGCTTTGAAGCAGTAATCCATTGTTTTCGAGGTAGAAAACTGATTAAAACTTCAGTAAGTATTTTCGGGGAAACGTGCACACACCCAACTACCCCCTCACATACAAAAACACAATTTCAATAGGAATCAGATAGATTCCAACCAAACTATAAATGATTGAACTTTTTGGACAGAATGTCACTTGAAGGTGTGCCTTTTACCTGAAGTATTTATAAAAAAGAATTAAGAAATCAGGAAAGGTTATAGAATAAACCTTAGCCTGCTAATATTATTGAAAATTATTCCATATTCCTACAAATTTTTCTATCCCTTGATCCCGAATGATCATCTCTAAGAATTTGTCTTAGTAGATCAAGAACAAAACACAAAATAAATTTTAAAGTGACACTCTAGCTTTACTGCTAGTACTACCAGGAAACTCAGTGCCACACAAATGCGATCAGGTCAATGGTAAATTAAATACAATACAATGCATACCAGGACATTAAATAGACCTCTACCCAACATTTTGAAGAGGGTCTAAGTCACAAAATATTGTGCTACTTAGCAAGACTCTGAAGTTACTAGTAATATTGAAAAATATATTTGCTCAATGCTATTTACTCACTAGTAACATACATATGTGCGTGTGTCTGTAGTTAGATTTATGTATATATGGGTGTGTTCATGAAAGAGGCATATATCATTTTTTGAAATAAATGTTTTTCAAAAGTTGTAAATAATAGTAACAACATTGTCATAATATCTGTAAAACAGAAAAACAGTATCCATTTTGAGGTTTTATTTCTAAGTGTAGAAGCTTTACAAAATATCCAAACAGGAGTAATTTGATCATGATTTTGTATTGTATTGTTATTAGGTATTACAAATAAATATTAAAATTCTAAACTCAAACTACTGATTAAAATGAAAACCAGTATAATCACGGGTAAAAACAATGATGACTTTTGTATTGAATTACTAAAATTGAGGACAAAGAAAGGGACTCCCCAAAAGGGAGCTAACATATGTGTTAGTGTTGTCAAGTGGTATTGTAAAATGGTGCAGACTGTGGTGAGAAGAATTTAAAGCAGAGAGCGGGACTCTGACTTGAGCCTGAGAGAAACACTCAACTAAAACTGGAATGGGATAAAACAGAGAATAGCTCAGTGGATCAATGAGAACGAGTTGGGGACATTAGTCATCCTCATTGTCAAGGAAGACCCCTAACAGAAAGAAGAGTGTTTTAATAGGATACTTGCCATCTTCAGATGGGGGAAAAAACACCTTAGAATTGTGGCACATGCCTATAATGCCATAATTGGGGAGATGGATATACAGGGAAAGTTAGTTCAAAATCATCCCAGTGAGTTCAAGGTCAGCTTGAACTACATTAAATCTTGCCAAAATGCAAATTGAATAATTCAAGAAGAGAAAAAAAATTGTGCAAATGTTTAAAGTAGAATATCGACATAGGAATGATCATAGGAGAGGTTGTGTCTTCCTCCGAAATCACTGAGTTGGGTTTTAAAATTTTTTCAGTTTTTTATTCAACATGAACAAACTCTGAATGCTTGAAATTAATTTTTTTCCTGATAGTTTCTATGCACAACTACAACCACATATGAATTGTATAATGCATTCTCTTTAATATTTTTTCCTTTTTTATTTTCAAGATCATAATATAATTACATTTCTCCCTTTCTTTTCTTTCCTACTATCACATAAACCCAGTCCCACTCTCCTTCAAATTTATTATATTTTATCATTAATTGTATTACATTCATGTATTTGATATGCAAATAATCAACTTAGATAATAATTTCACTTTTGTACATAAAATTGTTAAATTAATGTTTTAATAATTTTTATTGATTCTTTAGGAATTTCACATCATGTACCTCAGTCCCACTCATTTCCCAGTCCTTCCGTATCTGCCCTTTACCTTTGTGGCACTTTACCAAAACTTAATGAAAGAAATAATAAAAATAAAAACACAAATTAAAAATACAAACAAGAATATTAATTAAAAACAAACAAAAAAATCACCCTTCACCAGACCTGGGATAACAGACCCCTTGGCCCAGACAGGGGAGAGCTGGCCCTGCCCCTAATAAGAGAGTTCACTCCCCATGCTTGAGAAAGCTGGACCCACACTTCGTGGGGGGTTTGGGAGGGCTGGCTCTGAATCTCACCTGAAGCCTGGTCAGACCAGCTGAGCCACCACCAGACACACATCCTGGGCCTTGAGTTGGGACTCCTAAGTGTCTACCCTACCTCTGGCTCTTAAGTGCTTCAGTCCTTCTTTTTTGAGACTTCCCAAGCCCTATGTCTGCAGGCTGTCTTGTAGATGTATCAATAGAGGCAGCACACAACACATTCATTTGTTCTCTGAATTTTGGCCAGCTATGGGTTTCTGTGACAGTCTCCACCTTCTGTAAAAAGAAACTTATTTAAAGATGGGCGACAGGTGCACTAATCTGTATATATAAGGATAGGTATTTAGAATGCAGTTTGAAATTATACTGGTTATGCTGGCTAATTTTATGTTAAATTAACACAAGTTAGAGTTATCAGAGAGGAGAGAGCACCATCTGACCAGACCATCAGCGTCCATGGTACAGTGTTGTATAAGAAATAAGACTGAGCAAGCTATAGAGAGCAATTCAGAAAGCAGCACCCTCAAAGGCCACTTTGTCAGATCCCATCTCCATGTTTTTGCATTATTTAATGTCTTGTCTGGACTCCCTTCAGTGATGGACTAGGATGTGGAAAGATAAGCAAAACAAACCCTTTCTTCCACAACTTGGTTTTTATCATGTTGTTTCTCACAGAAATAGTAACCACAACTGCAATATTGGTTTAAGAAAGTACGAATCATACTCTCTTCTCAAAGTTCCTTGAATTCATCAGCCATAAATAGCTGGTTCATCATTTAGTACCAGGAATTATTTCCTTCCTGTCATGTAGGTCTTACATTCAATGAGACAGTTGTTGGTTCATGCTAAGATGTAAGTGTCATTATTGTACCCTTGCTTATACCTTGCATCTCTGCTCATTGTCGTGCTACATTGGCTGTATCTTCCTTATTAGGATTGCTGTTTCCTTTTTTAACACCCTTGGTCTTTCCATAATACCTTCAGATACCATGAGAGCTAGTCCTTGGGGAGGAGGCATCCATGCCAATTCCAGCTTGATTCCTCCAGGTTTTGTATGTAAAGTAAGTGGTCTTTTAAACGATAAGAGCTTGCCCTCACATTTTTGGAGGGAGGGGACAAGCACTAGGTGAAGGTTTAGTAGTACACTGGTGTTGTGATGGGTGAAATGGAAAAATTAGGAGGTGTTAAAAACAAATTTCAAATTTATACATAATAGTTTCACAAGTACATGAGACACAGTGTGACATTTTGATGAATGTACATTCTCCCAGTAAGGAACAAATGAGAGAAGTTGCTAAATCTATGAACATAAACAGTGAAGACTCTTGAGAGTTTGAAACACACTGTCAGTTATCATTGACTGTGGTCAGCTGGCCCTGTCATGAGGTACTGGAGTCTTTCTTCCTGCTAAGTAACACTGTATCCGGTTAACTGGCCACTGGCTCTTCCCTCACTGTACATTGCCTTCAGTAAGCAGGCTTTATTCCTGAAGCAGTATTTATGAGGAAGACTTCTGATTTCTAGGCTGAAAACCCCCATCTTCTCTTGCCGACTGTTGTCAAGTAATTTACCATTTCACATTATAATCTTTTGTGCAGAATGTGTTTTGAATCACATAATACATAGTGTCTAGCATCTGGTTATTGCTTAATAATCACTGAATGAATTAGTGAATAATTGAATGAGTCTTTCATGCATTTATGAGCTCTGACGTTCTGTTTAGAGTGTTTGGGTAGAAGAGTTTATATAAAGCTGAAATGACTCAGAAGTACAGTGTGCACTTTTTATTGCTTAACCAGTTTTTTCTGGAATTTTTTTCCACCATAAAATTGTTCCACAATCTAGGGGTTTTTATTTAGAGCTATAACTTAAAAAGATGAAACAAGAAATACTTTGTAGTATCTGATCTCTCTTACTCCTTCTTTCCCAAACTGCGTCATTTCCCTTCATCCATTAAGATGAACAGATGGACTGCTTGATGTCTTTGCAAATCTCCTTGCTGAACATTCTTACAGACTAAGCAGCAACTGAAGATGAAATCCCACAGCTGTTACATTGCTCTTCTATCATGACCAACAATATAGTTATTGCATGTGTGCATGGGTGCATCTAGAACGTGCTACCATTTTCTTTTACCTTCATAAGAAGTTGTAACAGTGATTTCTTATTTCCCACTTTTTTTCTTGTTGTCTTCATCATCTAGCAACAATTCCGTTAGGTGCAGAATTTCAAATTTTATCTGTAGCATACCTAGTTACAGAGAAGCAATTCCCCTGGGAAGCTCCAGGAGCAACGAAGCAGTCGTTGACTGTTGTTTGCTCTCTTATTTCTCCAGGTATCTCTGAGATGAACCATAGAACACAGTGGCAAAGCAAGGGAGCTGAAATGTTCCCTTTTCGCTAAGAAGGCTGCCAGTTAATTTAGAAGCTGTCCTATAACTGCTTGATCTTCATAGTTACATCTGATTTATTAATGCTAATGTTGAAAATTATGACTTTTAAAGTTGTTGACACAATGTAATCATGACATCTCAGTGTTGATTATCTTCTGAATTATAAGAATGAACAAGGGTATAAAGCTAGAAATGGGACTGTGAGGGTACTTACCACTTGGAGCATCACAGGAATGTGATCTAAGGAGGCAAACCTTGGACTGGGATTCTGAATTGTTGCCAGAACAATGAAAACCAGAAAGTGTCTACTGCTGACAGCTGTGCAGCTTGATTGAAAGTGGAGTAAGATTCTCCATCTAGTTCACATAATACATGTGCCCGCATTTTAAAAATGCAATGGAATTGGCACTAATTAAGACCAAAATTGGCAGCTTCAGCAAAGACCAGACACTGAGTGCTAAGAAACACATTCCTGGCTACTCAGTCTTGGAGTTCCTGTAGGTCACTGCTGAACTGTTAGCAAAGTGAAGTGATTCTTGTGTTTCCGGTCCTATAGAAAAATAAATTCAAATGTCTAGTACTAGAGACAATAAATAAATGTAGGCTATTGATACTTGTACTGTGTGTTTATCTCTGGTGCACACTTAAACATTTCAGCTTCAGGATCATCCTTGATAATGTTTGGGTGCAAATATGATGTAGCCTATTTGTCCATTAGGAGGCAAAATTAATTCCCTACACTCCACATAGTTAAATCCTTAAATGTAATTATTATTATTGAACATGTTATGGACCTAAACCAACTTGTAAATAGAAGTGTGGTTGTTAGGATGCTTTGCAGATCCTTGGTTATGGCTTTTGTGTTTCTATATAATATGTGTATAATATTTGGCATCCTGCTAACCATGGATTTTATTTCATTTGTAGAGAAAAAAGTTAAAAGTTCAAGCTCCTGTCTTGGGCTTCCATCTAGAATCTCAGTTTTATTATTTTCAATGACATACTATAAGCATTCCCCTCGCTTCCCCAAGCAGCTGAGTGTATGTCTGTGGAGCCCATTCATATGGAAAAGATTCATAGCATAAGATGGCTTTTCAGTAACTGTGTTTGAAAACTATTTAGTCTTACAGGTGCCTACAGACGGTGCATTCAGGTACAGGTCCACCTTTAGGGTACAGGAATGAATGCTCTGGACTAGGGAACTTAATTATATAAGGGCTGCAATTTTGTGGGGAATAATAACAAAGCAATATTGAAAGAGTTTTGGGGTTAATGAGCATGGATGCGATGTGTATGTGCATTTTTTTTTTTTGGCTAGGTGAGTCAACAATTTCCAGAGCTGGGGTTAGTGTGCCCCACACAGGTCTGCATCTGTATGCTGATGGCTTCATTAGTGGTCAGACCACTGTGCCTGGAAGGAGAAAGGCACATCATGGGCCATTTTATTCCCAAGTCTTTCCTTTGTTTAGAAAAGTTAATGTGTTCCATTTCTCCTTTTGAGTAAGTCTATTGCAAAAAGTAATCATTTGAGAAAGCAAAGAGTGAGGGCAGTGGGCTGTGAAGGTGTGAGTTTGCTTCCTGCACTCCACTTTTTTTATTTATTTTTTTTATTTTTTTGCATTTACCAGCATTAGTCTTTCATTGCTGGTTTGTCATTTGTTAAATGTTGAAAGAAAAAAAAATAGCTGTTCTGTTCAACAAGGCCTTCATCCATAAGACAAAGAAGCCTCTCAAATGTGTTGGAATTCCCTGGAGAACTCAAGATTTGTAACTACAGAGAGTGGTCTCTTTTAGGAGAGAAAGGTAGGCACGATATTCCCCATATTAGTCAGTGACATCCTCGAATTTCATTAAGTTGGGCTATTTCGAGGACAACTTCATTGGTGATCAGTTCATGGATTAAGTCAGTGGTTCTCTACCTGTAGGTCAACGCCCTTCTGAGAGTCAAATGACCGTTTCACAGGAGCCATATATCAAACATTCTGCATATCTGATATTTACATTGCAACTCATAACAGTAGCAAAATTACACTTAGGAAGTGGAAATGAAAACCATTTTATGGTTGGGGGTCATCCCAACATGAAGAACTGTCTTAGTGGGTCACGATATTGAGAAGGTTGAGAACCACTGCATTAGGTGAACTGGCTTGGGTCAGTTTGTTTTGATGTAGCATAAAGGTGTTGTGTGATACTGACATGATAGGACTTTTGTTTTTAATAGAAATAGTAATATCTTATTTTAGCCTGATATCCTAGAGAAGAAATTGTAATAAGCCATTTTAAAGACATAACTAATAAAATATAAAATGTATAGATTTTTTTGTGCAGTGAGATGTGTGTAATCTATATATCATAAACAAGATGTAGAAAATTCTATGATCCTAACAGATTTATTAGCACCCATTTTTCCTTAATCTTACTCGAACTCTGGCTATTGATTTACTTTTGTTCAATATATCATTTTTTTTCTTTGCACATAAATGAATCAGATGCACTCTGGTATATCTGTCTCTGTCATCAGCATAATTTGAAAGTTAATTATATTCACTGTGTGTTCCAGGTGCTTGCTCTTATTAATTTATTAGTCATCTAGAAGTTGATGTTTGAGAAACGCAGTTTCAAGATGGTATTACCGTGAATAAAGCAAATTTATTCAAAAATATAAATTTGTTTATTTACTTATAGTTTGACATACTATAGTTAATGCTGAACTAGTGATTAGTTTTGATTTTCAAAGTTATTGTATTTTATAAGTATGAGCATTTTGTCTCTATGTATACATGCACACCATGTTTATGGCTATGGATGATTGTAAGCACCATGTGTGTGCTGGGAATCAAGCATCATATGTATCCTAGTTCCTCTTCCTGAACAGCAAGTGCAGAGCGACCTCATCTGCTTCCCTCAAACTGTTTGTTAACGTGACTTTAATATTTTTCATCCTTCCTAGGAAATTGTAACTATTCAGCTATTTGATATCCTAGCCAAAATTTAACATTGACAATCTAAATTTAGCCTTTCTAACAATTTAAAGTAGTATTTCATAGAATTTAGCTTACTTTTATGGAGGCAAATAAGCTTTACTTGTATATAGTCATTGTTTACATTAGCTTGAATATCTCATTTTATAAAGTCTTGTTCAACTTCATGTTTTAAAACTATGTCTCTCTTTTTATTAAGCTACAATGCTTTCTGCTGTATTTATAAATTCAGAAAATAAATACTTCCTACCATTAAAAGTAATTTCTTTCCATCCATATGCTTAGAGGTATTTTAAGTAGGTGTGATAGGGTTTTTTATTCATTTTCAATTGAAAATGAATTTTGCATATACTTTATTCTGATTACAGTTTCACTTATCCATCTTCTTTGATCCAATCCCCTTTTCTGGCCCTCAGGTCTGCATCAGAACTGCTCCAGCATTCCCTGTACCCCATTTCCACATTCTGAATATAGATCTTTTCTCTTAATTTTTATGTATTTTAAGTAATATTTTAATTAATACTTTTTAAACTTTTTCTCATTTCACATAACAATTCCAGTTCCTTTTCTCTCCCCTCCCTCCTCACCTTTCACTCACCTCACCTCCCATCCACTCCTCATAGAGGGTAAGCCATCCCATTGGGAGCCAGCAAAGTCTGGCACATCACTCTGAGCCAGGACCAAGGCCCTCCTCCCATATCTAGGCTGAGCAAACCAGCCTAGAGTTCATGGCCCTAGAGAAGCTAGGTAACCAGGAGAACACTAAGAGAGACAAACTTGGATTCCCCTGGGAGGGGAAATAGACAAGATCTCCTGAGAAAATTGGGAGCATGGCAGGTGGGAGAAAAAAGGGTGGGAGAGAAGGGGGAGGGAAAAGGAGTGAGGGAGAAGTGAGTGGGGAGAAGAACACCCAATTGGGGGAAGGACAGAAAGAGAGAGCAAGGAAAGAGATTGAGGGAGCCATTATGGGTTTGAGAGAAATTTGGTACTAGGGAAATTCTCAGGAATCCATAAGGATGACTCCAACTAAGACCCTAAGCAATAATGGAGAGGGTACCTGAATCGACCTTTTCTGGTAATCAGATTGATGACTATCTTAATTTTCATCATAGTACCTTCATCCAGCAATTGATGAAAGGTGCAGAGATTCACAGCTAGCACTTGGTTGAGATCCCAGAGTCCAATCAAAGAAAAGGAGGAGCGATAATATGAGCAAAAGTGTCAAGACCATGATGAGGATACCCACAGAAACATCTAACCTGAGTTAGTGGGAGCTCACTGACTCTGGACTGACAGCAGGAGAACCTGCATAGGCCCAAACTAGGCCCTTCGCATGTGGGTGACAGTCTTTCTATGCCTCCAGATCCAATCCTCCATTACATCCCCAGTTCCATAGTGGGACACCCGCTGTACTTTCCCTTTCCTCTCTGACCCCATCCCCAAACAATCACAATGATCTCTTCCACCTCCCTTACTAATTTTTCCTCTACACATCTTTGTCGTTTGGAGATACATGGGGTCTTTTATCTATTTCCCCTCTCTGTACTATGATTCACTCCATCTGATTGAACCATTGCAGCCACTGAGAATGCTGCCACCATCTCTGCAAGTTCATATTATGTCAGGCCTGTAGTGTTCTCTTGATGTCATTGATTCCTCCTGGTTCTTACCTTCCTTGTGCCTCTTTTCCCGTGTAGTGTCCTTAAGCCCTGGGAGGAGGAGTTTGATGTATGCGTCGGTTTAGGATTGATTGCTCCTCAATCTCTTACTTTCTGCACATTGTTCACTTATCTCTGTATTTGTTCCTCGCTACTGCAAGAGGAAGCCTTTCTGGTAATAGCTGAGCAGGACCCTGATCTATGGGTATAGAAGAAAGTAATTAGGAGTTATTTTATTGTTATGTTCAGTTTTTCCCTAGGTGCCGGGCCTGTCTAGCCTCAGGTTCCTGCCACCCTAGCAGTGCCAGGCATGGTTCCAACTCATGGAACTGGCCTTGAGTCTAATACTTCTACCTCCTAAGTGCTCAGCATCACACAGTTTCTCTTATGGTTTTGCATTTATAAACAGTCTACAGTTTAAATCATATTTATTTATTTTTTCTAGATTAAGTATAATTGCATCATTTCAACCGTCTATTTTTTCCCACTGAAACCTTCCAAAAACCCTCAAATTCAAATTCATTGCCACTTTTCATTAATTGTTTCACACACACACACACACACACACACACACACACACACTCCTAAGTACAGAAATACAAACTGCTGATTTCACCAACTTTTCTCCTCCATGTTTTATACCTTCAGCTTCTACATCTCGGCCTAGACTAGGTTCAAGTAAATTTTTTGTGTGTGATGTGAGGTCAGATTTGAATGATTTCTTGCCAATTTTTCCCAACATAAAATGTTCAGTTTTTTTGAGCATCATTTAAAAAATATTTTTTCTCCTTGTTTTATCTTAAAAAATTCCCTAAAATCATTTGAAAATATCATTGCTATTATATTTCATGAATCTTTAATTTCATCAATCTATTTTTCTTTTTTAGTATTGAACCTCATAATAATCTTAAAATAAAGTATCAATTATTTCACAATCCTTTTTTAATCATCACTTTAATTATTCTTATTCTTTTCAATTTTCTTCTACATCTTAGAGCTTATTAATTTTTACTAAATTAAACTTTCATTATACTATCTTAGCAATATTGATGTTTTGATTCAACAGCATTGATTTAGATAGCTCTGTTTTTTTTACTGAAAATTCATTTTTATTTATAGATTTAGAAACCTTCTGATTTATTTTACTGCTTACTTAATTGTTTTAGCTGATGTGCAATGAAGAACAGGCTGGATTTGAACTCATATAGACCTGCCTGATTTTGCCTCCTGAGTGCTAAGATTAAAGGTGTAGCCTAACTTATAATTTCTCTTTTCTCACTATAGAGCATAAGCTGGCTTTCAGTGTGCTGGGGCTGCAGGTGCATGTCATCATGCCTTGCCTCAAATGTTTAGTTTCTTCTTAAAATGATTTGCTCACAGGATTTGCTCACAGGATTTTCAAGGAGTGATCCTCTTAATATAAGGTTTCAAAATTATTCACATATAATTTAATATGATTCTTTTATTTTCCTTTAGGGTCTGTGAGCCCTACTGGAGCCCAAGGTTGCTAACTTTTTCTTCTTGCTTTCTTTCCTTCACTGTCAGCTCATGATAAATCTAGACAAAGGTTTAACAATTTCATTATTGTTTTTAACAAGTTTTCATTGATTTTCTTATTTTCTGTTGTGTATTTTTGTTGGATTTTGTTCGATGTTGATGTTTTGTTTTCTCTTTCTCTTAAACTTCCCAGTTGAAAACATCTAGAACATTGATCCCTGTGACTTATTTTTCAGTGTAAACATTTGAAATGAAAATGTGGTTTGGAGGTTGTAGCTCCCACACTTGGTAAATGGTGTCTGCCTACTGGGTTTAAGGCTGTAGTCTTGATCGCAAACACCACGATTTTGTGTATATACTTATATATTGTCATATATTTTTATATATTTATGCTTTGTTATATATGTCTACCTTGTTATAGATCTCTATATATGTATATTTTTATTTAATAGAAAATCTTGTAATTTTTTTCATTTTAGAAAGCATGTCTTTTTAGAGTGGACATGTGTTCTGGCAATTGGATGCTGAGTACTCTGTGTCAGATAGATTCAGTTACACTGCCATCACTACTTAACTTTCCCAAGAGTGTTGACTTAGGTTTCTGTCCTGCCCAGTCCCTCAGCCATTCAGTCCCAAAGGAACACACAGAGGCCCACATTAATTTTAAACTGGTTGGCCTATTACCTCAGGCTTTCTTATTAACTAACTCTTACATCTTACATTAGTCCATAATTTTTGTCTGTGTTAGCCACGTTCCTTGGTACCTTTATGGGTGAGGCATTCTCATCTTGCTTCCTCTGCGTCTCTGGGATGACTGCAGACTGAGCCTTTTCTCTTCCCAGAATTCTTCTGTTTTTGTCACCCCACCAATACTTCCTGCCTGGCTACTGTCCAATCAGCATTATATTAAACCAGTACAACTGACAAATCTTTACAGGGTATAAGACCATTTTTCCACAGCACAAGAGTGCTAAGGTGTGCAGTAATATTGTGTACATTCTGTCAACTCAGTTCCATCATGTATTGCTCGATGTCCTCTGAAGATTTGATACTATGACCATGTACTACTAATGGCTCTTGGAGTTGGATGTTGTCTGGCTTTTATTCTTGATATGGCTGTTAACTAATGTCTACTTTGATAGTACAGAACAACTCTGACTTTCTTTTGATTAATGCTATAAGATCCTCATTCTTAGAAGCGGGATCTCATGTTCTCAGGTTGGACTGGGACTCCCTATATAGCCAAGATAGCCAGGTGTCCTTATTTTTTTTATTTCCATCCACCGAGCACTATGATGACAGATATGTGCCACTATATCCTAGAGAGCTGTCTTTTCCTATAATTTATAGATATTTTTCCTATTTGAGAACAAATTGGTGTTACCTGTTTATCAGGTATAAAATGCTTGCATCATTTAAATTTAATGGAATTTTCAAATGTATTTAGATTCATATTTACAGTCAGAATTGAAGCATTTTATGCTTTTTATTTAGCCTGTTTTCTGTCTTTTTAGGCATTCACTGTGGTAATTTTAATTATACAATTATATCTTAATGAATTCTACTTTTTATCATATCTTCTTGATTTTTGGGGGGCATGATCTACATTCTTCAATGTGTTTATTTAACATACACAAGTGTACCTTCCAATGTATGATCATATTACTTTACACATAAAAAGGCATTATTTAAACTCACTTTAGTGAGAAGCCTAATGTAATAAATATTTAACATTAGTTTATATTTAAATCTTTGTGACAGAGACAAAATATGCCTGACTTGAAATCTATTTTCAAGACTCCTGATTCCAGTATGTTTTTCATAGATATATGTTTGTTCCCCAAAAGTTTGGCTATAAACATATCATGATAAGGACAGGAGAAATGACTAGTTTCCATGGAATATAAGGCAGATGGGAAAGAAGAGGACATGGGGGTTGTGACTTTTGCATACACATCACAGAGGACAACAAAGGGTCAAGTTAGAACTTTTTAAAGATCCAAAAGTAAACTTAATTAAAAATGAATAAATGAAATTCAACATGGCTAGTAGAGGCTGAAGAATCCACTTTCAGATCTATGACATCATTTAACTCTCGTGGGTGTCTCTGTTATGACTCTCTGGCCAAAGGCATCGGATTTTTTTTTTCATTTAAGTATATATGAAAAATACATTGGAGAATAATTCTATTGAGCAATTTGTTTCAAAATATTTTTCCTGCAAAACAACCGAGTTACTCCTTTAAGCTTGGGTTACTGTTCTGTAGACAGTTTTGGAGGGCAAATGCTTCCTGAGGAAAAGGTCCTCAGACTTTGATGAGCCAGAGTAGCTCTCTGTCTTTGTTTCTATTTTAATATTTTAAAAATTTTTCCAAGAATTTCAGAAAAGTCATAAAAAACAAGGAAGGATGGAGTAAAATGTCAAGTTTTGGCTGTAGATGAAATCTCTGGAGCAAAACATATTAAATAGTCTGATGTGAATATTCTTGTGAGTTCATTTTCATATTTTTATCTAAAATGTTAATGGATGATAAAATTAGATGATATTGTTTGATGTCATTTGATGATCCCTGCCTTGTTCTGTTGGTAATTGATGATTATGTTCCATGTTGATTTATTTTTTTAGTGTTTTAAGAAAGATCAATGTGAAGTAACATATTTTTTAACGCTTACTGTTGATTTTCACATATGGTGAGGTAAGACTTTCCTTCCTGTAGATATGGTCCTCAGTACCAGTCATTAGAAGAAAGGTAGTGAGAGCTGATCTTTTGGTATTGCCAAATAAATTCATATTTAGCCTTCCTCATCACAGAAATAAAAGATTGGAGTTGTTGTCCCTTACAGTTTTGAGAAGAATAGATGTTACACTAAATTTCTTATTTTCTCAATTAAATATTTGTTATCTATGAAGTAGTAGTACCATATTTTAGTTTCCATTGAAAACTGATTCTTCATGAAGAAATATTTTATAAACATCGGGAGATGCTGTCTTGTTCCTTTGACATATTTTTCCAAGTTCTCACTGATAGCTGTGCTCAACATTATTTCTTTAGAGATTTTCTTTGTGTCAGAGAAGGATTATTTTTTGACACAGGTCAAGCCACCAGAAACTTTTCTTCCTTCTCTGTGATTGTGCGCTGTCAGTGTCCTGGCTGCGCTAGGGTATCCGTGCATCACTCAATGATGAGCACGTGGCATTTATTAAGGCATATTTATTTCGTGAGAACTACTTTTAGAAACAATCTTTTATTGTTTAACTTTCCTTTCTTGTAATTCAATCATCTCATTTATTGAAAACCTACAATGCACAGGGTCTAAGTAGACAGCAGAAGTAAGGAAACAGGGCCCTTGCAAATTATTGTTGTACTTTAGTAAAGAGAAACTCCCCTGAGTAGTGAAGAGGTGCTGCTGTTAGAAAAACCTTTAGTTAAGAGGTTTTCCTATTGGCAAGTTTCTGTTCGACATTTTACAAGAACATCTTAGACAGAAGAAGTGCATGGATTGGAAAATACCTGTTAGAAATGTTATCTTTCGTAAGAAAGGCAAGTGTGTGAATCCATGGTGCCCTGTGTATCTGCAGTAGAGAACGCATAAAATGGAAACACAGTCATATCCAGTGAAGCTAAGAATATGTTTCGGCCTTCTATTTTACTTCTATAGCACACACTGTCTGTTTGCCATACTCTAGAAAACCCTAAGTAAAGTGTCACATGTGCAGATCAGGTATTGTAAGACATGGTCACCATCAAAGATTTTTGAGGAGAAAAATAATGTGATTAGTGGCATACTTAGGAAGACTCCTTTCACAAATCTCTGGAAGATGGATTAGAGTAGAGAGGGATTGAAAGATAAGAAATAGGTTGTTATTTGATTTAAGGGTGTGGACTATTAATAACAGTGTATTGTACAACGATGACAGGAGTAATAAAAAGGGGAGGCTGCAGAAAATCACACACACAGACAAACAAAATTCTATCACACTGGCAGCTTGTTTATTAGTAGCTGACTTCATTTTGTAACCAAGAGGGGAATACCACTGTGAATGCTAACTGAAATTCAGAGTTGCGATAGTTTGGAATAAGGTGGCACTGTTAACCTAAAGGCCAAATGAAAATAACATTTCTGCTGTGAAGAGAGCAGTTCTCAAAGATGTAACAACTAAATGTGCTAGAAACTGGATGATGGAAACAATTGTCTAGAACCATCATCGCAGAAAGTCAGCTGTGTGGGTCACAACTGCTGTCTGTCTTCTAGGGTGGAACATACAGTGAGAAGAAGGAGAAAAACTGAATAAACACACAGATATACTGGATTATGATTACTGTGATTATCTACAGAATAAAGAGAAATAACAAGCGATGATCCACCTCCACAGAAGGAAAAACATCTTCCTCTTGTCTCCCACCAATAATTCTGATCTTAGGCTGATTTTCTTTTGATAATGTTAAAGATTTGGGTTCTACAAATATGTCTAAGTGGACACTGTAAATAAATATTGACAATTTAAGGAACATGAAATATCAAGCATATATTGAGAAATTATTGCAGCATTTTTTGAAATAATTTCTGAACTTCCCTTGTGATACATGTAGCCCAAGCTCTCTTCTGTAGCCCCAGCTCTTCTCTGTATTCAGAGATCTCTTCTGTATAAAGAGATCTCCTCAGCACCCAGGGATCTTCTCTGTAGCCACAGCTCTCTTCTTGTCTTGCAACTGCTCACAAATTCTTCCCTCCTTTAGGTAGAGTCTGAGTTTTGCTGAATTTTTCTGAACTTTCTGATCCCTGCTGCATAAAAAAAGT
This sequence comes from Microtus oregoni, assembly GCF_018167655.1. Taxonomy (NCBI): domain Eukaryota; kingdom Metazoa; phylum Chordata; class Mammalia; order Rodentia; family Cricetidae; genus Microtus; species Microtus oregoni. The sequence goes on along the minus strand of NW_024543068.1, from coordinate 44,528,394 downwards.
GCTACCAGCAAATCGTTTTTCTTTTTCCTGTGCTTCCCACCTGGGAGTCCAGCATTTATGAAATGGTGATTTTTTTTTTTTGGTAAAACTTTGCTTATTCTTGTTGTATGACCTCAGAAAAAATGACTCGATTTTCCCCATATTATTTTCTTCAACTATAAAATTGATATGGTAACAATAAAGCCAAATTATAGGGTTGCTTTGAGACTAAAATGAGTCATGCATCCAGAGCACTTAAGAAGAATACCTGGTGTACAATATGTGCTCATTATATCCTTCTAAGTTACCAAGTGTTCTGACCGGAACAAAGCATTGCATTTGTCTCAGAGTGATCTATGAGCTATCTATAGCTTCATGTACTAAATAGTTTCTTAATGAAACCCTTTTACCACTTGAGGCCCAACTTTTGATTGCTTTTTTTTGCCCATACAGAAAATAATTGATAGAAAACAGGTGCAAACAATAGAAAGACATGTACTTTGTTGTAAACATTCCTTTAGTTTTGTAAATGATAGGTACAGGATGAAGAGTAAATTGCATATATTCAAAATGAATATTATTCCACATCAGTATTATTGTCACTGTAGATAAGCAAATATAATTAAGATAAATTTTATTTTTTCTTTGGACACATCAGTACTTACGATTGAAAGTGGGACAGATATTTACTATTTAACACGGAAATTACAGTGAGATTTTTTTCAAGTTTGGTAGAGTCGTAGGAGAAGCGAGAAGGCTTGCTCCGTTATCCCAAGTCTACCCTTCCTAATGCCCGTGCTTCCTTTGTGTTTTCCCAAGGCTAGGATTAACCACAAACAAATGAGGGTGTGCTGTGATGTGTTGTTAGTAAATGGGCAATTCATCTTCTGAGGAATGTCACCTCTCAACTGATGGAATGCTATGTATCTATGTAAACCCTACTGTCATCTAAACTCGGCTCCATTCTACGGAAGGAAAAATGAGAAAAGAAATATGTTTTGCTAACATTAGGTTCATTCTACCAGAAAAGCAGGAGACTAAGACATTCCACGTCGACTTTTGCTGTTTGGGAAGATCTCTGAGCCATCCATGCGTTTGCAATCCTGTTGTCCTCTAGCACGTCACTGACATAGCAGAGAGCGTAGCCTTTGGAAAGAAATGAATGACAATCACAGAAAACATTCAACCAAATTTTAAAAAGCCAACTCTCTGACTCTGAGATTGGGGCTATAGAGATGAAGGGTATGGGTAGTGATGGCAAGCTAATTATTTAAGGGAAGAGAAATAATAATATGTGAGAAACATAAACTTATGATAAGAGTCTTTTGTGAGGATTACCAGCCATTACACTTTTCAGAGATATATTTGATATATCTAAGATTTTCTATGTATTTTAGTCCCAAACCTAAAAAAAAAATTAGCATTGACGAACACATACACACTGAGCTACATGTTTCCACATCCCCTTACACAGGGATTTGTATACCTCCCACAGTAAGCGCTCTCTCTCTCTCTCTCTCTCTCTCTCTCTCTCTCTCTCTCTCTCACACACACACACACACACACACTGAGCTGTGCATCTTTTTATCTATTTTGCCTCTCTCACTCTGTCTCTCTTCATCCATGGTTCCTTCCCATTGTTGTTCCTTGCCTCCTTCTTTCTCTCCTTCCATGATTCCCCCTCACTGTTCCTATTTTGCCTTCTACTTTTCCTTCTCAAATTCACTCTGTCAACCACGCCTTCTTCATCAATAGCCCTTCCCTCACAGTCATCCCATAGCCACCAGCTCCTCCAAGAGTTTCACACCATCTGCTGCCCTCTTGTGGCTTTGGGTCCACCTCTTACACCTCAAGTCCAAGCCCTCAATAGCTTTCTTCATTTGAAGTGATTTTTCCAGATGACACTTATAACTAATATGTAAGTTGCTTCCTCTAACAGATCTATATTAAATACTTATTTCCTAAAACCTCCTGTCCAAAAAATGTAAAAATCTATCATTTCAGCATTCCCTTTAAAGACTTCAGATTCCCATGTACAGGAAGTCATTCTGTCTTACAGGAATATGTAGATACCTCGATTTCCTCTTGTTGAGTATTGGAGAGATGGGCATTTTTATATTAGGCTTATACTTTATTATGTCATATTTCAATAGGTAATGAAAAACATTATATGTAAAAATGCACAAATGCCTTCTTTTGGGTGAATGGGTGTGCTTATTGATTTTGAAAACCAGTTTTTTTGATATTTTAAGATTCATATTAAGTACCCATGAGCCAATTCATCTCCAAAGTCTATGTACTTCATTTGATGGCCTTCTTTAATTATATGAATATTTCAACTTTACTATTCCTTGTAGGAGAATAAAATCAAAGCCCAAGCAAAGATAAAGATGTCCTTTTTTGAAGTTGACGTGGAGGTCCTTTATATTCCTCTTTGCACTGCTTTTTGTTTTAAGCTCCTCATTACCATTTTAAATTAGTAGCAGAGATATTAAACTTACACAATATAATGTTTTAATGAACGCTAAAAAGAGCTAATGCAGAATAGTTAATAATGAGTTAGCTAATGCTAACTGAGACACTCTGAATGCTCAACAAATATGATCACCTTTTCTAAAAAGAACATTTATTCTTTATTTAGGCAGTTGTTTCAAGGTGGTATATAGTAATTCAAATGTTTCTATTGATATGGTCCTTAACCAAAATAAAGATTTGGGAAAAGTCAATGGAGATTGAACGTTAAGTTCTGTTACTGTGAGCAGGTCAATGGCTGGGGCATTCTGACACAGGACGCCTAAGAAACAAGCCTATGGGAACACAAGCACAACACTGGAAATAAAAACTGCACCAATATTTTTATTTATTTGTTTATTTTCATTCGGCAGCTTGTGAAAAGTCAGGAATCAGATGAAATTTCTAATAGTTCTTAAATTGTTTCAAGCTCGTTGCATTTGAAGTTCACAATGCTTGTTGCGTGTGTTCTCTAGAGAGTACTGAGAGGTCCTAAGGGTCCCAATCTACTCTAGCACCATAACCACATCTTATTAAATGTCTTAGTGTCAGAAAGTCAGGATAATGACTATAGGAGCAGAATCTGAACTAATGCAAATATTCTTGCTTGACAGCTGTGAGGTTTCCCTAAGCCCAAATGAGTGATGCTAAATCACCTTGATTAAGATTCTTTTTTTAAGAGGGAATGTTCTTTTTTCTTTTTACTGTTCCCTCTAAGAGTCCTGTCTCTGCAGTAGGACAGTTCTGCCAGTGTCTGGAAGAGTGATGATGAGAGAGAGAGAGAGAGAGAAATAGAATTTTTCTTTTGAAACTTTTTGCCTTCTTGAGACAATAAAAAGGCATATTGGTGTTTTTGTTAAGCAGGGCAAAGTTTAACTTGAAAACATCATTTCTCCTTCATACTAGTTCAAGTGCACAGATAACCAAAGACTAAGTTTTATACATCACTTATAGAATTTTGTATCACCACATAGGAAAGGTTCTTACTGTCTTTCCTGACTGGTTCAGAAGACAGAAAAGCAAGTGATCATAAACAATTACATGTGGAATGTACCATGGCGTATGCATCGTCTCAAAAGATAAGCAAGGTGGTAAATAACGGGGCCTAGATTATAAAATTAGAGGACTTTTATTGTGATTTATTGATTTAGTATGATTATTTGGAGGTAAGTTTTAATTTATAATATTGAAATGCAACTATTTCAAAATTTCAATGATAAAGTTTATGAACAAAAAACAATGTGTATTAATAAGAAATCCATCCCAGTAAAATAATGTATATATCTAAAGTTCAGTATACCTTAGAGATTAATGGTTAGATGACATTTTTTAAGCATACATTTATCAAATCATACAGTTGAGTAGCTTATATTGTTTCATATTAAAGTGATAATGTTTTTTATTTATGAATCATGGCTCATCAATGGAGAAATTTAATTGTTATTTTTAAGATCTCTGGAAGAGCATTAGTGCGACCTTCCAGCTTTCCTCTCTCTCCTTATTATCCTGGTTTCTCATTTCCCAAGTTCTCACGTTGTCTTTTTTTCCCCTCTTTTTCCAACCCTTAAAAATGTCTGTGTGCCCGGGCCTGATGGATGCCTCATCCTGGAAAGAAACTCTCTGTGCTGATCGACAGCAGTATGCAGACCACATCTCTCTTCTAAAACCTTTAAACGTTTAAGCTAAAATTCAAGACTGCAGTACCTAGATTGCAGCACAAATTGGTATGACCAACCAGACCCAGGAACCATCGATCTTCATTCTTCCTGCCATCCTGGAAACTGAAACCTTTTGTAGCAAGAGGTAACTAAAATTCCAAAGTCGACTTGCAATAAAGGGAAGCAACAACTTTAAGATTGGACCGAAATATCTGACAACTCTCTGAAACAAAACAAAAACAAAATGTACCCAGGTTTCAGTTACGCTCTATTTGGTTTCTTTTCTTGTTAAATGAACACTGGCATATAACTCATTAGACACCTTGTGGGCAGCCTCACAAAACTGTGGGCAGTTCAATTTCAAGTGAGTAGGAGGTGTATAATTCCGGGTTTATGCTTCTCGATAAATCAGGCTTCAGCATATGAGATTTTTGCCATACACTTCAAATAATCTTATTTCCCTAGCTGCTGGCTCAAATTTGAATTTAAACAGGAATATAAACAATACATGGGGGAAAGAAGTTTTTCAATAACAATTTCCATTAATAATGAAACCTTGTTGGCAGCAATAAGGTAGCTGAGAGAACTTGTTGCTGTGACTCATTCCTTCTGTTTGGATGTGCAGAAGAAAACTGTATCCTTGTCTGAGGTTGAAATGAGAAGATCTTTTTTTGAAAAGTCTACTCCCAGGTAACCCTGCTCTGTTTTATTTACCCTTGGAGATATGTAGAAAAGTTGGCAAGAGAAGTTGCCTTTTACTAGAAAAGGCTTTAATGTTTCTGTCTGTTTGCTGTCCACCCATTTCTGCCCAGGCTTAGCCCTTCTTTGCACAAATCGCCAAAGCTCAGGAATGGATGGCCCTGTTGCCCCTGAAAAAGCTGACATAAGCCTGTTCAATGGGAAGACAAGAAGTCAGGATGGTCGTGGACTTCCCTTTCATGATGAAAAATATATGCCGTAGGCAAGAAGAAAACGACAAACTGCAAAAATTGGGAATGACATTTGAGAAGTCCTGCTTCTCCAAAGATAGCTATGTTACAGTGTTTCCACAGTTATAAAGTTGAGTCTCACAACCCAGAAACAGTAAGCAAACAATTCAAGAGAACAGACTGTCGCTTGCCAGCCACATTGCTACAGAATCACACACAAATAATTCTCTTGGCACTAATAATGGTACAACATACCAAAGTTCTCATACACAGCTCTTCCTGTTTCTAGGAGATTTGCAGGATTCTATCCCCAACCTAAAGCTCCCAATCCACTCATTGACATGCAAATTTTCTACAGATGCTCTACCTTTGGCCTCCTTGGAAATCTTATGACTTGCTTTGAACAGAGAGGATAGAAATAGGGATTCTTCTGCCAGATGAAATCAGGGATTTCTGTCTGCCTATAGCATGCTGGAAGGCAGTCCTGTCTCTTGCCTGTGGCTCGAGTCTAGGAACATTTGTCACTGTTTCGACAACTTAGTAGCCTTTTTCTGAAAGGTGGAACTTGATTCTCATTTTTCTGTTCTGGTGAAGCATGCTGATTTTTCTTCTTTCTAATACTTTCTACTGCTTTTTTAAATAAAAAAATCATACTTCCTTTAAGAATACAGGGCAGGGAACCCTGACTGCTCTTCAGATTGCAGAGGGAGGGGGAAAGGAGTGGGGGGGAGTGCAGGGAGGGAAATGGGAGGTGGGGAAGAGGCGTAAATTTTTTCAATAAAAAAAATGAATATATATTTTAACCTAACTCCTCAGAAACTATGCAGGGTCATGTTAAGGAGGTACAGATAATGGAAAAAAGCAAAAATACAGGTGGAAACAAAACCACACCTATTGAAAGTAGTAAATATAGTAATTTAATAATTCAATGCAAAAATCCATGATTATCATAATATTAAAATTGTAAATAAGACAATATAGTTATAAAACCTTTTAATGTGTATTTAACATAAAAATACCTAATACTTAAATTAGGATTTTTGGTTTTGCCACTTCTGGAAGTCTTGAAATTTTTCTTTATCCTCTTCTGATCTCTATTTTGCTTTGCACAGTGTATTTATTATTCATACTGGGACACAGAGGCCCAGAAGAGTTTAGTTGCTGCTGCTGTTGACTGTTTCTTGATTGAACCGATTCAATCATGTGTTGGTACTGAAGAGAAAGGGATTAAATTGTCCATGGAAAGAGTAGTGAAAACATTTCAAAATATCAAATGCAGAGAGGAAAGCCAGTGAATTGCTAATTATTGGGCAGAATGGGTTACTTAGGTCTGAAACTAGAGCAAGCTTCTGTCCTATAATCAGAGGAGTAGCCCCTCTCTCTCACTGCCATGCGCTGCTTTGGGCAGTGATCTCATATTGCATATTATACAAGAATAAAGCGGACCTTCTGTGTACTCTTTATCCAAATCTCTGTGTACTTCCAGTTCTCTAATGAACCGTCCTGAGAGGAATAAAAAAACTACTCCCCATGAAATAGTCATTGTGGTGAAAAGAAAAAATCTGGCCATTCATAGTTGTACCATTTCCCATTGTTGCTATAACACTTAAATGGTGTCATTAGTGATTCTTCACAATACCATTCAGCCTGATCAAGTACGATACATTTGAACAGAAGGAAGATGTTGAGGCCAGCGATATCCCTGATCATGTGCCCAATGCCCTGATTATTTTATATGTCTTTAACCCCTTAATCAGAATAATGATGGCAGTAGATAAGATACGTGGTAAGTCCTTGGCATGTAGTTTAGGCAGAATTGTTATATGTAAGCTTGGAAAATTATATATATAATTTATATTTTGGAAAGAAGAAAATATTGTGCTTCCCACAAAGGAAGCAGTCAAATCTAATCACCTAGTAACCATGGAGCTGGCTGATCACAGTGAGAATGGATGTTATCTTAGGGATTCTATTGTTATGAAAGGACACCATGACCAGGGAAACTCTTCTAAAGAAAGACATTTAATTGGGTCTGGCTTGGGTTTCAGAGGTTTAGTTCATTATCATCATGGTGTACATGGCAGCATTCAAACAGACATCGTGCTAGAGAAGGAGTTAAGAGTTCCAAATCTTAATAGTGAGTAGAAGTGAAAGTGACAGTAGGCTTGCTTTCAGCATATGAGACCTCAAAGTCCACCCCTACTACCAGTGACACACTTTCTTTAACAAGGCCACACATACTCCAACATGACCACACCTCCTAATAGTGCTGCTTCCTATGTGTCAAGCATTCAAAAGCATGAGTCTATGGGAGCCCTTCCTATTCAAACCACAAGTGTCATCAGAGAAACTATGCTGACTTTCACCATTGGTTGTATGTGCCTTTAGCATAGCCATAGACAGGTTGCCTTTTATGAGTTGAAGTCCATGTGCTTAAGCCTATGTATATTGTCTCTCCTTTTTGTGTTTATTCATGACTTCTGAGGACAAATAGAGGGTTGGATAGAGAACAAGGATGATGGACACACAGAGATATCACCCTGTGCCATTATTAAGATCCTCCTCTATTCACTGAGGTTCCCATAGAATACAAGCATCACAACCTTTGTGTTCTAAAAAGTCTGTTATTATATCATGATATCCAATTTTCTTTGTCACCAGTCTTCCAGTTATGCTTTCTGGAAATCATTGAATATCCATATGACTCACTGGATGCAACTTAAAGCAGAAGAATTGTGTGTTCAGCCATTTATTTTATTATTTTGAGGTGAATAGCCAGATATGATGGAGATGTGATGATCACCAAAAGGAAGAAAATCCCGGAAATGAACTGTTTTGTTACAGCTTTCTTCTTTCAGTCTGTGCCTTCCTATTACATAATACAATCTACAATCAAGAATCCTGTTTTTTTCCTTGGGTCAACTGATCAAGGGACTCACCATGTTGTTACACAGTATGATGGGGAAGAGAAAGTATTATGTCACAAAGAACTCTGGCATTGGAGTTATCCCACCATGTAGCTCACTTCATGTCTTTATATCTTTCTTAGAGGTGATCTCAACAAGCACAGTCTTCATTATGATGCATTTTAAAACTCAGATCCCATGTTCACTAAGTAGATCGTGCTTATGTATGTAGTCTCTTCTGAGACTCAGTATGGGGCCAAAATCTGTTTTATAAAAGGAGAGAAGTTATCTGCAAATGATAACACCCAAGCCCTAAGGAATTCCACAGAAAAACATTGAATTATGTCTCAAGAAAATACATAGGCTTAGGAAATCAGACTTTACTTTGATGCAGTGGAACCTGTCAGAAGTCTGGGAGTAGCATGTCAATCTTCTAACGACACTCCATGTGTCATCAGCTCTGCTGGATCGTGTGATCCAAGTGGCAGAGCAATTTGTACAACAGGTGGACCTGACACAAGGCCTCTTACTGTTGCAGTACTCACTCAAAATGAATAACTTAGAGGTTCTTCTGGAAGTAGGTCATGGTTATACACATATCCAGATGAAGAATAGATTCCAAAATCACAGAATTCCCCCAGGCATTGAATTTTTCATAATTAGTAGACGGAACAAATGCAATGAGCCATTGTTCAGTTCAGAACGGTCGTCTCTATCTGCTTTATATTACTATTTCCCTGGAAATTTCACTAAAGAAGACAGTTCTTATATTTTTTAAAGCTTATTTACCATCCACAGATACACAAGTGTTTTTCTATTAGTTGAGATTTGTTATTTTTTTCTTACTTAATCTGATCAGAATAATACCATCAGTGAAATGGATCACTACAATGCTTTAGGAATTCCTATAGTCAGTAGACTTTAAGTGACCCACCCACTTGGGTGTGGCCTCTTATGCTATATATGCCTGTGTAAAGCACATGTCAGGCCTCTCTTCCTGTGGCGTGATTTGGGTTCCTGTTCCCTGTTCATTCAGAGAATGCAATCTGTGAGTCTACCTATAAAAATAAATAACTGATGGCTTTTCGGGCTGAGGTGGGGGGACTTAATTGGGAGAGGGGGAGGGAAATGGGAGGCGGTGGCGGGGAAGAGACAGAAATCTTTAATAAATAAATAAATTAAGGCAAAAATAAATAAATAAATAAATAACTCTCTATTATACTCAATTCGGAGCTAGTGTGGGATATATTTTAGCACCTGTTTTCACTATCATACTTCAAAGTCCTTATGAACTAAACTATCACCTAAAATAAAAAATTGCTGAGGATGATCTGCAGGTATCAAAGACTATTCAAAGACATTTTAATATAAAATTATTTGGTTTTGAATGACAATAACTAATTATAACTAATTGATGCAACACTGTGATATAAAATTTGGAACTCTCTTCCAGGAAACAGAAGCATTGGCAAAGACTTAAACCTCTCGTGGAGTGTTAGACTAAATTATTTTCAGAAATCTTTGACACAGCACATTGAAGGGAAAGGGACATTTGCTCACCTACCTATTAAGCCACAGGCCTTGGAATAATGTCCCTGCATTCTCTAACAAAGGACAGAAGGTTTGATATGATAGAATTTTAAATGAAAGAGATCCTTCAAAAAGACAGACTACATAATGGAAAACAGTTAGAGCTGAGAATAGGCTATAAAGATGCGGTGCTGGCTTCTGGAAACAGCATCTGGGATTGTTGATGCTTAGGGTCTGTCCAAGGCTCTGCTTAGAGCCTGAAAAGCCAATGCGACTGCAAAAAATATTTGGTAGGACTTCTTTCTGAGGTAGAAAGACAAGCTTTACTTATAATTCGAATAATACTGATAATCATATAGAAAAATATCATCACATACACACACACAAATTCATAGGTACTTACTGAAATTCAGACTTTGTTCCAAGTGCCTAAAGGTACAATAAAAGAGTAAAATCAGTCATTGTACATTAACAATTTAAGAAGTGATTAAAGAGGGGAATGGCAATGATGGATGAGAAAGAGTTAAATGGGTATGTGTGGTGGTTCCCCATGCTGGATTACCTCTACATAAGTGGAGGAGCTCAGTCCTGCCCCAACTTGATGTGCCATGCTTAGTGCAAGCACATGGGAAGTCCACCCCTTCTGAATAGAGGTGGGGGAAGAGAAGACGGCAGGGCAGTAGATGACAAAGGGGAGGGGACAAGAAGGGGGGGGGAGGGGGAGGGGAAAATGAATGCTTAAATAAAATTAGAAGGAAAAAGTAATTAGCAAAATATTAAAGGATAATAAATATGGAATAAAACTGAAAGTAACTGTAATGACTTAGTGCCTTTAAAATAGGAGGAAATATGCTACTTGTCTGTGGGACTGAGGTGATAGTGGGAGAAAATAGAGTGACTGATTCTGAGAAAGGAAGAGGCCATGCAGGTTAGCATTTGTGCAACTGTTGCAATGAAGGGATCAAAAGAGTCAAGCAATGTGACAAGTCAGTACTAAGAGAAGTAGCAAAGACAAGCTTGTAGGGGCACTACAGAACTCTCATATAGTTTTTAAAACTTAATAAATTGGTGTTAACTGTATCCTAATCTTGGATAGATAAACAGGTCTAGATAGATAGATAGATAGATAGATAGAAAAATAGATAGATAGATAGATAGATAGACAGACAGACAGACAGATAGATAGATAGATAGATAGAAAAATAGATAGATAGATAGATAGATAGATAGATAGATAGATAGATAGCAATGGGCCATTTGCTTTGAAGATTTTTGATTAACTTTTTTTTAATTTGATGATCTTAGATTTAAAATATAATCTTGTAAAAGAAAACAATGACTGATTTTATAATATGAAAAGTAACATTATGCCTCTAAATATGCTATTTAGACACAATTGTCTCCCATGTGTAAGATAGAGACTGTACATATCATTCACTGAGCAAACCCAGGATGGGAAATGAAGTTCACATGGTAGAGAAGATAATGAGACCTTGGTGTGAATGCTTCTGAAACAATAATATTTGGAGATGGATGTTCATTTTCAAAATATGACTAGAAGTTTAGCTTAAGACCATATTGAATTAGGTAGAAATTGATACCTCAAGAGTGTATGACTATATAAGTATGTGAGTTTTAATTAGTTAAAAATGATCTGGTAGATAAGAGATTAGATTGGATAGTCAATGTTATCTAAATAAAAGTAAGTATATTGACATTATGTTTATTTTTTCACCATTCCTTTCCCACTATTTCTACCTCTCCTCTTCCCCTACTCTTTATATTTGTTTCTATTGCCAAGAATTTTTTATATAACAACACATATGTTATATAATATTTGTTATTGAAAATGATGCTTTTCATGAAACAGAAAGTTCAAGCCTCTCACTAGAATAAATATTTTTCCAAATATTATATGCATTCAGGAATACATTGCTAGTGGCAAACTTTTCCATGGTGATAATTTTGCTCTTTACTTTGGTGTCCCAAGGCCCAGGGCTTGACTATGACCTGACTTGAGTGGTTATTAAGTTGATGCTCCTTATGTACTCCATGTACATTTATACTATGGTCTGAATGTAAAGGTACCACTCAAATTTCTAAGTCAAAAGTAAATCTAAGGTGACTCCAGTGTGAGGAAGTGGAGCACAAGGAAGGTTGTCAGGTTCTAAGGAAGTAGGTATAATCATTGGGAATAGTGCTCATGAAATAGAGCCCCACAGAAAGCTGGCTGGCTCTCCCTCCATAGGCATCCACAGTGGAGGTCACTGTTCATAAAGAAGAGAACAGACTCTCATGCAATACCAAACTGAATTTAAACAAAATGTCCCGCTAACACTATGATAAATGAAATTATGTCATTTATATGGTGCATAATTTATTACAGAACCTTATAAAGAGGACAGAACGTGCTAATAAAAGTCCCTACTCCACAGACTACTAGAAGTATGATCATGTATTATCTTTGAAAAGACATATATCATAAGAAAGGAAACATTTTCCATAGTTCTTTAAAAAATCACTCTCTCTAATAAATAAATTAATAATTAATATGAGGTAGCCATTGAAACGATGAAGTAATAAGATAGCATATGAGTCGAAGACTATCTTGTAATTTATCAAAAACATGGAAATTTTAGCATGGTCTGATGGAGGAAGGTCATTGGCTAATAAAGGCACTGCCCTGGCCCATTTTATTGGTTAGAGGATAGGTGGGAGGAGAAAACAGGACAGAACACTGGGAGGAAGAGGAAGTGAGGTCAGAGACTACACAGCTCTCCTCTCGGGAGCAGACGCCTGAGAGAGACGCCATGCCCCGCTCCCGGGATGAAGCTCCGACCCAGTATGGACAACCCAGTATGGACATAGGCTAGAAGACGCCTGAGAGAGACGCCATGCCCCGCTCCCGGCATGAAGCTCCAACCCAGGATGGACTAGGCTAGAATCTTCCCAGTAAGACCGGTTCTCACAGATTGTTAGAGATGGGTTGATCGGGATGTGAGAATTAGCCTGTAAGTGCTGGAGCTAAAGGGCCAAGCAGTGCTTGAAAGAATACAGTGTCTGTGTAATTATTTTGGGCATAAGCTAGCCGGGCAGGCGGCCGGGGGTGCTGAGAACGCAGCCCTGCTGCCCTTATTACTTCATATGGCGCCCCACGTGATGGACTAAACCCACTTAAAAAACCTGAGAAGGCTTAAAAATAAGGGAGAGAGAGTTTAACACAGATTTTTGCTGTTTGTTGGTGGCGTGCTGTAGAGAGATTTCCTGATTCGGCAACAGTAGCAGAAAAAATGCTGTGTCATTTTAAAGCGCGACTTCCTGGGGCTGTGCCACCATTGTGATCTCTGTCTGGCTCCTGAGGGAGACAGAGCTTTTGAATAGAGCATTTGGAGCTTTTGAATAGAGCATTTGGATTTGTTTGATGGCAACTAGACTTGCTGTGTTCTCGGGTCTGCTCTGCTTGTTAGAGGCAAGCAAGCGCTTCATCTAAGAGAGGCTTCCTGACTCAGCTTTAGCTGCAAAGCCTGCAGCTCATTAAGAGGTCCTGCCACGAAACACTTAAACGGTGTTGACGAAAAGCTGAACTTATGCTTTTCGGTTTTCAGCCATAGCAGGAAAAAAGCTGAGCCGTTTAAAAATGCCGGCTTTCTGGGCCATCCTGCCAGGGCAAACTCTGACTGTTTGAGGCAGGAGGGCCGGCTACTGAGAGAGGACTTGAGTGTTGTCTGTTGTAGCTCACTTGCTGGCAGGGACCTTGAAATGCCATACAGTTGTTGCAGTAAACATGGCTACAGCCTGTATATCCGCCATGAGGCTGGAAAGGTAAGGAATGGACTGGATCTAGCTGACAAAGCCACGCCTTTAATCCTACTGAGATCGCTTGGTAAATTAAAGATTCATGTGGTCAGAAAAAGAGAGATATACAGTAAAGAGAGATTCAAAGACAGAAAAAATTTCTGAATGGTTTAAAGTGTGTTAAAAATATATGCAGACTAAAATTTAAAGTTCTTAAAAGTAACAAAAAAAAAAGAGGAAGAGAGTTGTTGTGTGTGGTAGCACACGCCTTTAATCCCAGTACCTAGAAGGCAGAGACAAACAGATCTCTGTGAGTTCAAGGTGTAGCAGTGTACACCTTTAATCCCGAATGCCTGGGAGGCAGAGACAGGCGGATCTCTGAGAGTTCAAAGACAGCCTGGTCTACAGAGTTACTTCAGGTCAAAGATACAGAGAACCTGTCTCAAAAAGCAAAAAGTTAAAAGTAAAAATAAATGAAATAGAGGTTAAAACAAAGGTGTACAAAGATGGAAAATAAACAGAGAATTTTGATACTGTATGCTATTATGCTCTCTTTGAATTGTTTGAATGCTGAGGAAGGACAAACAACTGCTAAAAGATATTTGTTTATAAATGCTGCTGAACTAATCCAACATAGATACTTTGAAAATGCCTTAAATTTGAAATTTGGATCTAAAGACATGATACTTTGGAAAGGAGTTTCTTATTTTGTTTTCACAGAGGATGAGACGCTGTTCATTTCTTCTATTCCGATTTGGTATGATGGACCACGCCCTCCTGAAGGGTTGGTGTGAACGCCTTCAAAAAATTGCTTCGCTCAACTGCCAACTGAGATGAAACTAGCACACAGGTTATACCATGAAAGACCAAATTAACGACGCCCCCATTCAGCAGGAAGCAGTTTGGAGAGAAATAACTACGCCCATATTCCCAAAAAATGTTTATAAATGTTCTTTTACATTTAAAGGGGGATATGATATAGATATGAATAATTTGCATTAGTATAGATTTTGCTTTATTGATAGAGATTTAAGGTCAATTTTGTTATATGTATAAGTGTTTCTGATTTTGATTAAGGTATTGTGATTGTGTAGTTCATTTAAATACGTACTGTATAATTAAGAAATATAGGTTGTTAATGGATAATCATCGATAATAGTAAAGCTTGTAGTCATGTTAGTTAGATTTTCTAGATATATAGAGATATATTTTAGATAGACATTCTTCATGTCTTTCAAAGATTACAGAATAGGACTTTTCATGACAATGAGACACTCTGCTCCTGACAGCACCAATCTACTTCAAAAGGAAGATGGGCATCGAAGAGGCTCGTTATGGAGTTTGATAGCCATTTGGGCAAGAAACTGCTCTTGCCTGGACTATTGCATAAACTGGACACAGAGAACCCGCAGAGAGAGGACTACTGAACTTGCCTAAGGTGAGATGATCTTTCGGGGTTCCTGATTCATGAAAGAGTCTGCGAGACATTCTGCAGGACACAACAGATAGTGACTGAACTGACTTTGAATTTTCCTGCTTTATGGAAATGTCTGCTGGATACCATGGGTCTGAAGGCTGAAGATGGATGCCCCAATGGTACAGAGGAACTTTGGGTGACTGTCCAGGCAGCAAGATGTCTCTATCATTTCTAGAGTTTTAAAAGTTGCTTTTTTCCTGTTTGCTTATGTAGTATTGTATCTTTCTGGAGTCTTTGATGGAGTTAAAAAATAGTTGGTTATAGTTATAGTTTTCCTTAGTTATGATAAAGATTATTGTAACTTTTACTTGATAACTGTTTTGTTATATGTAATTTTGCTATGTAAAAGTTAAAGCTTTTTTTTTGTTTAAACCGAAAAAGGGGAAATGATGGAGGAAGGTCATTGGCTAATAAAGGCACTGCCCTGGCCCATTTTATTGGTTAGAGGATAGGTGGGAGGAGAAAACAGGACAGAACACTGGGAGGAAGAGGAAGTGAGGTCAGAGACTACACAGCTCTCCTCTCGGGAGCAGACGCCTGAGAGAGACGCCATGCCCCGCTCCCGGGATGAAGCTCCGACCCAGTATGGACAACCCAGTATGGACATAGGCTAGAAGACGCCTGAGAGAGACGCCATGCCCCGCTCCCGGCATGAAGCTCCAACCCAGGATGGACTAGGCTAGAATCTTCCCAGTAAGACCGGTTCTCACAGATTGTTAGAGATGGGTTGATCGGGATGTGAGAATTAGCCTGTAAGTGCTGGAGCTAAAGGGCCAAGCAGTGCTTGAAAGAATACAGTGTCTGTGTAATTATTTTGGGCATAAGCTAGCCGGGCAGGCGGCCGGGGGTGCTGAGAACGCAGCCCTGCTGCCCTTATTACTTCAATGGTCTTTGTGGAAGAAGTTTATTTCTATTTCAGTCTAATCTATCATTGAAAATTAATGCCAGAGAGATTCAGATCAAACCCAGTGATACAGAGAGCCTTGGTGGAATAGACTTATAGCTCACAACAGTCTGAAACAAAATAGGAGCCTGGAGAGGCCAAAGAAAGCAACATTGCCAGCACTAAGGTGGATGACAGCAAATAGGTTCATAAAACTACACACGTATTGTCTTTATCCTTTGTGATCACTGTGTTGAATTGACTTGAGTCTTCATTTCTGAGTTGCTGTTTAACTAATTCCAAGCTTTCTCTCAAGTCTAAGGTACATCTCTCAAAGTCATAAGAGTGGCGACTTCTTGGATGTTGTGGCTCCTGAAGCAACTGTTTTATGCCTGATATATCAACTGTACATAATTAGTAATGGTGACCTGGTAACTTAGCAAAATATTTTATAAAACACATTGAAGATGTTGTTTGGGAGAAGTACTTTGACAATAGTTAAAGCTGGCAGTGAATAATATCATATTGAAAAAAGATGTTGTTGTGATGGTAGGAAGCTGATATAAATAATCTACCCTTAAAATGAATTAAGACAGTGCTCTATGGAGACATGTGTTATGCTGGTGCTCTTTCCACATGAATGTTAGATGTGGTCAATACATCCACTTTGATCAAGTAGGAATAATCACAACAATTTAAAAGAATGTGAAGGTATGTTAAACAAGATATTTCTATGATTTTGATTGTGATGCACAATCATTCACTTCAGGGTCATATAATGCACAATATTCTGGGATCCACTGGTGGGTTTAATAAAATAAGAACTTCTATTACAAATAATGATCTGTATTATGCTGACCATGTATAAATGCTGGGCCAAGTGTTAAAATGTAAAAAAAAAAAACAAAAAAAAAAAAAAACTTTGGATACAGGAGACCTGGGTTTTTTCCCCCTCTCTTTATCAACGTCTGTGGCCTCTCAGTCAAAACATGATTTGTTTGTAGATAGTAGATGCTACCAAATTTTAATAATTCTAAAAATAGGTTTAAGTAGAAATTTATTGTGTGTTTTGGAGGCAGAGTCATCAACCTGAACTTTTCTTTGAGATTTGAAGTACTTTAAATTTTTCATCTCTAGGTTTTATGCTGTATCACCTGTGAGTGTGTGTATTTTCAATATTTTTATCTGATAAAATGATATTTTCAATATATGATACAGTATCATAGGCAATTTTGGTCATTTGAATGAGATATGTCCATTCTAGTCTCAGGGGTCAGAACACTGGGTCCACAGATAGTAGCACTGTTTGTGAAGGCTTAGGCAGTAACTCATTGCTGGAGGAAGTATGTCACTGGAGATGGGCTTTGAGAGTCCAGAGCCATGTGCTACTTCCTGTTAGCTCTCTCTCCTTCATGTTTGTAGTTGAAAATGTGATCTCTGAGCTTCTGTTTTAGCTGCCATCCCTGTCATGTCTCTCCTCCATGATTGCTTATTATCCAGATGGAACTGTATGCCAAAATTAACCCTTTCTTCCTTAAGTTGTTTTTCTTTTTTCTTTCTTGTTTTATAAGAATTTTTAATGCAATCTTTTCTCATTTTACATAGATATTCCATTCACACTTTTTTTCTTCCACCCATTTCACCACTCCTTCATTCACTCCTTAGAGAGGGAAGTCATCAAAGTCTCAATCTTCACTTTGAGGCAGGACTAGGCCCTCCCCCCTATATATAGGATGAGAAAGATATCTCTCCAAAAAGAATGTGCTCTTAGATGCCAATTCAAACACTATGAATAAATCCTCGTCCCACTGCCAGTGGCCTCACAGAGTGTTCCAGCCTCACAACTGGACTTAATTTGGTCCTATACAGTTTTCCCCACTATCAGTCCAGAGTCAGTGAGCTCGAACTTGCTTAGACCAGTTGTTTCTGTAGGTATCACCATCATGGACTTGACCCCTTTGCTCATATTATTGCTCCTCCCTCTCTTGTGCTGGTTTGAGTTAGCTTAGTCCAGTGCTTCACTGTAGATCTCTGTATGTATCTGCTTCCTTCAGTTGCTGGTTGAAGGTTCTATGATAACAATTAAGGTAGTCATCAATCTGACTACAGGAAAAGGCCAGTTTTGGTGTCCTTTTGGGGCAAAAGGTAGGGTGGAAATAGAGGGAGAGAGGAGAAGGAAAGGAGGAGAACATGAGGGAATGGGATCCTCAAGAGTAGGGAAGGACAGTGAGGGAGAAAAAAGAAAGAGAATTCTTGATTTACGGAGCCATTATAGGGCTATCGAGAAACATACATAGCACTAGGGAAATCCCCAGGAATCCACCAGAATGACCCCCGGATAAGACCCTAAACAACAGTGGAGAGGATACCAAAGTTGCTTTTCATTGTGACATCTCATCGTAATAACAGAAAAATAAGCAACAAACTGATAAAGCAGATTAATACAGTAAAGTAGCATGGAGAACTAACACCTCAGTTGACATTCACTACAGATCCCTATCTTCGCCTTGCTCCAGATAACTTCACAGATCAGTCAAGTACACTGAGCATGGCAAACCAGGACCACTTTCACACATATCAAAAAAAGTAGATTTCCTGTATGAAGGTTATGTCAGTCCCAGTCCGTTGCTGCAATTTTTTCAGTGTTTTAAAATTTTTTCAGTGTATTAGTTCTCTGACGTTCAATGTAGCCTTAAATTTTAGCTTGGCTTTCCTAAATCAACCATGTTTCTTACTATTTCTCAGAATGGTAAGATAATGCTAATTTCATCTGTCTTATGATGTTTCACCTATGATTGGCATGGTGTTTTATCAGATCAACCTATTGGTTCTTGATTGTCATTTCCATTGTCTTTCTAATTTGTTATAAAAAAATAACTTGGGTCCTTGACATATTTTTAAAACTCCATTGCTTCTGCAGTTGTTTTGTGACAGAAATTTTCTGGGGAGGATGTAACACACATGTGTACACAATCCAGGTTAGAGCTAATGACAGACCAAAGTATGGACACCAAAAAGTGTCCAACTTGGTGAACCATGAGTTTTATTGTGCTTACTTTCAGGAGTAAAGGTGGAGCGTTACTTATAAGAGCCAATCAAAGACAGCTGCATCATCAAATCCCACCCCAGCATGAGTTGACATTTCACAAAATCCAGCAAATCGGAGCATAAGCACATCCAGCAGGTAGCTCAATGTATTGGAGACTGACCTTTCCAGGTGTCTCAGTTGGTCTGATGCTCTTCCAGGGAGCTCAGATGGGCTTTGCTTTGTCTAGGCAGTTCAGTGACTCTCTTCTTCTTTCCAGCAGCTGCCAAGCTCCTCTCTGCTTCTGTTGGTATTATTTCTGTTTCTTCCAGACAGGTTTGCTTGGCACAGAGTCTTTTCACAGCTTGGCTTGTCTGCACGTGATTCTTGGAAGTCTTTATTGTTTACTCATGAGGAGGAAGGAATGTAATGGATTTGGTCAGTTTCAGGGACTTCCTGATGCCTTTTTGTTCTTAAGGCGCTTTCCTACTGGATAGAGCATGCCATTCTTAGGAAACTGCTATACAACAAGTCATGGTAAGTTAAGCATTAAGCTGTACATGGAATTATATTACTTGCTTTGCTTTAGATATAATAATTTATTTCCAAAGCTGAACTAATTTCTCTTATTGGTTATGTGCCAAGGTCCAGCATAGGCTGGAGTTCAGTTTCTGAGATGGGAAGGAGGCACTGGGACAAGGAGGATATGTGAACACCGATGAATTGCATTCAAGTGGCCCCAAATAGCTCAAGTCATCTTTATTTATACTTTAACAGAGGGTTTTTTTTTTCTGCCAGCTTACATGAACAACTGTATTCTTGGCTCCTACTTTTGACTTTTAAGAAATACGTCATATTTTAAGAAATACATCATAGTCATTATACACGCTCCCATTGTCCCGCTTCATCCTTCCCCAAACACTCTTTTGCGCCCCTGCATAACCTTGTTGTAGACACAGAGTTGAGCATGTTTTGCAGGATTAACCAAGTATCAAGACAGACACACGCTGCTCTTTCACCATTTGTGTCAGCTGGCAGCTATTTGCAGTTACAACGTTCAACAGCAACAGTATTTACACAACTCTTTAAGGAAAAGAATATTTAAACCCGAACAATTCTTTCATGTCTGTAATATATGTTTTTATGAAATTTCCTTTTCTACAAGAGGGTCCCCTGTCTCAATCTCTCTGTAAAAGGCAGGCAGACATTGACAAAGTGCTCTTTTCCCATCTCACTATCCCATACTTCCATCAACATAAGCTCCTGTGTTGTGTTGTATTTACCTATTGGATTATATTAGATATTATCATTGATTCTATATGCCTGGTATCCAGGGAATTTCTGAGGCTTTTTCCATATTCTCTCTCTCTCTGTGTACCTTACTCTCTTTTCTAGAATGGTGACATGTGGTTAATGTTCCAACTGTTGTTTTCTCATATGAACTAACTCTCTCTTTTGAGTCAGAAAAGTTTGCAGGATTAGTAATTGTAGTTAGTAATTTCAGATAAGAAATTTTAGAAATGTTATTCCCCCCCCTATTGAATCTTAGTGGGAAGCATTAGAATTTTCAGGGAAAATTACAGCTGTTGCATGCATGACTGACAAAGTGAAACTAAAAACCACCCAAAGAATCAACTACGTAATGAGAGAGAAAAGAGCCTGCAAGCTGCATGCAGTGTACAAATTCCTCCACTGTCCAGTTGTCTACCAGTCCTTGATGAGTGAGAATCCCATTCTACAGTAACCTTGCCCCAAGAAACCCATTGTACAGGTCGTCACATGCTGATCTGTGACTAGGCTGCACCTGCACGGCTCCATGTACAATCTGCATGAGAAAACCTGCTTAGTTTTTCCTATCCTTCCTTAACAGATTTACCTAAACCCTTGAGCAGACACCTTTACAAAGGCCATTTACAGATCATGAGGCATGGTAGGGTTCTTTGGTCTTAAAAATGTTGCTTTTCAAAATTAATCATGCTCTTCCTGAATCATGCAAACTATGACTTGACTAGTAAAATGTGTTTCAGCTCCATTCACAATGCACCATATCTTCAATGCCGTGATCTTTGCTCCCATCTGGGCTGTGCCTTAGCTCCCATGCCTTTAGGATTGCTCTGTTCGACTCTCCGGCTTTTTAAATATTTGTATATATTATATTCAAGATTAAACAAAGGCTAACTATCAAAGTAATTATTTTGCTGTTTATGCATTTGACTGAAACTGTAGGTAGCATCCAAGGGTATCAGCATGGATGTGTGGATCCTAAGAAGGAGAAATGTTGAATGGTGTTAGTACTCTGAAACAGAAAAGAAACCAGAGGAGAAGCAATGCAGCATGCCTGGAGAAGATATCAGACACAATAAAAAAAAAATCACAAACTGGCAAGATCTAGGCAAAAGTCTGCTTTGAACTTCAATGTGGTTTCTTCCCCAATAAGAGAAGCTTACATCAAAATTAGCAATGAGGGAATAAGTCTTTAATTTAGACTATGAAATACAGAAAAGCTCCAGCTAAAAATCTAGGAGCAAATTGTCCTTGTTTTGCCACCCAAAGCAGAGGTAAAACCCCATTGCTAAAAGATACCACACATTTTTGATACCAGATACAATGCAATCAGGCTGAAACTGAGCTAGAAAACTCCAATCTGTTGTCTATTGTGCACAGTGCTAAATAGGTGCTATACAAACTCCAAGGGGACAAACACCATCAATGGTATTTCACAGCTGTGCTTCTACATTTTATAATATCAACCTTGTGTGTAAGTTATGCCCACTTGTTAAATAGTGACACAGATGCTTAGTATATAGCCAAATACTTTCTAATTACATCTGAGACCTGCTCCATTGTAAGGTATACATGCCTACTGCCATAAACCTGCTGGAAAGCTGACGCATAGTTAGGTCACAGACCCTAGAAGGAAATGTGTTCTGCTGTGTTGCTAGGTGGGCATGTAGTTTAACTGTCTTCTGAATAATTTTGCTTATTCTCATAGAGTGGTGTTGCTCTCAGCCATGGTCAGAGCTTTTACTTGCTGTAGCAGTAGCTGAGAATAAGCGAGTGTTACGTTCTCAGTCCTAGCAGGGACATCTGTATTTCCCTCTCAAAAGTCCATAGGATGTTTCGTAAGAGAAAATGGCCCAATGTTTGTAAGAGCTATAGAATGGAGAGGAATGTTATCTAACACTGATCCTAGCTATGACATAACCATAAGAGTTATGAGCACAGAATAGTTGTGTCTTTCTGTATGATACATTGATACACAATAAAAGAAAATGTGGTAGCAGGAGGAACTAGATGGGATAAGGAGAGGTCAACGGGGGTTTCAGAAGGATGAAAATGATGATTGGAGAGGAGAGTTGATTGTAGAGCACCATGCCTGTCTGCACTCTATGCGCTACCATACAGTTCATGTGCAGGACAAGGGGCTGGAGATTGAAACACACAAAGACACACAGACAGAGACACAGGTCACCCTTGATGCCAGAATGCCCCCTTTATTGTGTCCACGGGCAGCTTATATAGGGATCCTTAACTGATAGCCATGCCCCAGCCAAACCCACCTGAAACCACTCTCCTGCCATGAGGAACTCCTGAGGGTCTCGTGCTCAGAGCAGCTGCAGGCTGTCTCAGAGCAGAGGGAAACAAGTTGTTTACAAGAAATTCAGGATCTGGGGGTTCACAGCTTCCAACAGTTAATATCATCAGAACACACAGCATACATGTTTGAAGCTGTCAAAAAAAAACTGGTAAAACAAAACAAAGTAATTCAAACAAAACAGGCACTAAATGAAAACCAGCACATTGTATAATAAGTTTACAGTGAACTTCTAATTTATTTTTTAAAATTTAAATTGAATTTGGTTCTTAAGTCAACAAAACTTCTAAAGTGTCATTTCAGTGTATTAAATGTGCATTTTGATGCATGTGAACATCCATGTAAATATGCCCATCTCTTCAAACATTTACCTTTATAAACTCTTCCTAAATATTCCTTCTAGCTATTTGAAATGTACTATTCATTGCTGTTGTGTGCTCTCAGTCCAGGAAAATAGCTCCCTGGAGTTTTGTGATCTTTGTTTCTCTTCCTGTGGTAAGTATATAATACTCACCGATAAAACTACTCAGATCCTCCCCAGGTTACTCTCCTCAGATTCTGGTAGCCAGCCTTCTACACTGATTCCTTTAGTCCATGTGTACGTGACTGCCATACCTGTCTCTGTTCACTCATCTCCATCCTGTTGTCAGAATGGACAGGATTTTATTCCATTGTATATATGTACCACATTGCTTTCCTCCACTCGTCTACTGATACACATTTAGATTTTTATGTTTCTTAGCTATAGAGAGTATGATAACCTATGTATGGCAGTGCAGATGCTTCCTGGAAATACTGACATTATTTCTAAACCAGGAATATGATTGCTAGGTCACAAAGCCATACAGATGTCGACTTCAACTTCACATAGTTCCTCATGGCAGATAGTGATATTTTCACCCCTTAACTGCCTGTCCTTAAAATTTGCTGTACTTTTTATTAATTCTGAATATTATTATGGAGTCTTGGAAATTTTCTATGTATAAGGTCATGTCACCTGTAAATAGTAGCATTATGAATTCTATTCCACTTTGTTACCAGGAGATACAGAGGGAGGAAGACATGCTGGAGAACAGGTAAAGCCACAAGCCACATGACAATACATAGAT
Organism: Microtus oregoni; assembly: GCF_018167655.1. Classification (NCBI taxonomy): domain Eukaryota; kingdom Metazoa; phylum Chordata; class Mammalia; order Rodentia; family Cricetidae; genus Microtus; species Microtus oregoni. The sequence goes on along the minus strand of NW_024543068.1, from coordinate 44,504,997 downwards.
TAATAGAAATTAGTTAATTTAAGTTGTAAGAGATGGGGGCTGGAGAGATGGCTCAGTGGTTAATAGCATTGCCTGCTCTTTCAAAGGTCCTGAGTTCAATTCCCAGCAACCAAATGGTGGCTCACAACTATCTATAATGAGGTCCGGTGCCCTCTTCTGGCCTGAAAACAGAACACACAGACAGAACACTGTATACATAAGAAACAAATATTTAAAAAAAAAACTTAAAAAAAGTTGTAAGAGCTAGTTACTAATAAGCATGAACTCTTGGTCAAGCATTTATAATTTATTTTAAGTTCCCATGTTGGTTATTTGGGAACTGAAAAGCAGGAGAGAAAAGACCACCTACATAGATACATCACTAGGAAAAAAGTACATGACTTCATCTCAGTTCATGTTTGCCATTGCATTGATCATTTTGTGATACCTTTGCCTTTTGACATATTTAAGCATGTTCATACAGAACATGTTTGAGGTATTTTTTTTAAATATTATGTCCTTTATCATGAACTTGTTGAATTTTTGTGCATTCATGGGTTGCAAGTGGCAAAATTGTCACTGTGTTTTAAATATTTTTATTTGAAAAACTTTTATTGAAATAGATTATCTCCTACAATACATACCAGTTACCCCAGATTTCCCTTGGTCCACTTTTCCCAGCTTTTCCTCACATTCCCCATCCTACAGATCCATTCCATCTTTGTCTCCTTTCAGAGAAGAATAGGCCTCCAAGAGATAATATCAAAACATGACAGAACAAGATACAATATGATAAGGCAAAAGCTCTCATATCAAGACAAGCCAATAGGAGGGAAAGAGACCCAAGAGCTGGCAAAAGAGTCACAGATACATCTGTCCCACTGATCGGGGACTCCAAAAACACAGACCTAGCAGCCATGATATATATGTAGAGGATGTGGTGAAGATTCTGCACTTGACATTTCAGTTTCTATGTGCCCATATCTTCCCTGCTTGATTTGGTGGGTCAAGTTCTCCTGGGGTCTCCCATGCTTTCTGACTCTTAAGTATTACTCCTTTTTTCCTCTTCTGTAGGGTTAACTGATCTCTGGGGAGAGATGTATGGATCCAATTTAGACTCCCTCTGCATAATGTCTGTGCCCATCTGTTGCTGGAGGTATCCTCTCTGATGATGACTGGACTAAGTGTTGATCTGTGAGTATAGCAGAATATCACTAAGAATCATTTCATTTTTCATTTGTTTGTTTTGAATTTTTTCTTGCCAGTTATCTTTGGTTCTGCCCTAGATCTCTGGTCAACCCATTCTTTGGTTCCTAGCCACCCAAGCAGTGTAGGATAATGGCTTCCTCTCTTGGTGGTATGTGCCTCAACTTAAACCGGAGAGGCATTGGTTGGCAATTCCCATTCGTTCTACACCACCCTTGACCCAGCACATCTGGCAGACAAAACAGATTGTAGAATGACGAGTTTGTGGCAGGGTTGGTATTCAAGTTTCTCTTTCTGTAGCCTTCAGAGTAGCTTCTCAAGCCAAAGACACTAGGATGTAAGGGTGAAGGCTCCATGCAGGTAACAGCTTGACCTCACTAGGTTTAATGTACCGTGTAGATGCAGTCCGAAGCAGTGGGACCCTGCTGTCAGTTTTCAGAGATTGACCTTCTGTCATAGCATCAGCCTGAGTTGTTTAGGGATCTCATTGAGACCCCTTTGACCAATAGTTCAATCAAATGACACATAGTTCCCACTTGAATCCTTACCTATGTAAAAAGGTGGTCAGTTCAGACTCCATATCCTCCTTTATAATGCAACCTCACTGGGACCACCCTCATAGATTCCTGGATGTTTTCACTGAACTGATTTTCATACTGCTCCCCAATTCCAGCTGTCTTTCCTACAACTCCTCACATAATACCTTTTGCTAACACCCCTACCTTCTCCCAGACCACCAGTAATATCTATTCTGTTTCTCCTATTCAAGGATATCTATTTGCCACATCCAAATAAAGAAGTAAATGTTAAGGAAATTAACATTAAGAAATTTCCAAGTTCTATTTTAACTCTAAATTCAAAGGAAAAACTTACATCCCTAACCCGAGACATTACATGAAGCATTTTCATTGATATGAAAAAAGCCTCTTTCCATTTTATAATGGATATGACTGTGTTTTTACCTCCTAGGATTATTTGAAATACATTCCAGGCTTGCCAAAACAGTGTCTGTTCTATAAGGAATATTCTAATGGCATACTTAACTAAAGTTAATTTTGTGACAATCCATAAAAACAATGTGGAAATTGAAGACTTCATGAAGAACTTCCCAATTATGAAACAATTTAATGTTATTGGTTCAAACATTTATGCTTTTAATAATAAAAAATCAAATGTTATATACAATTTCCTGACATAGTTATGATACTGCAGGTGGGAAGGTAAGATTTTATACTACACAAAATAAAGTATCACACACACACACACACACACACACACACACCAAATGGCACACATCCAGCAAAACTGTATTCACAAAACAAGGATGATGACCTTGGTTGATCTTGACATTTTTAGAGGCGTCCTAAGGGAAAACATTGCTTCAGAGCTCAGGAGAGAGGGCTTCACACCTCACAGCAAAGCTGGCTCTAGTTACATGGGCACTGGTGAGCCGGCCTGAGGGCATCAGCACAGGAGAGCTGGTCACACTCCTCAGGTTGGCAGTGTCAGAGAGCTGCCACCAAAGGCATAGGAGTGAGTGAGCTAGACCCTCCCCTAGGTGGCTGCAGCCCTTGGGAAAGCATTGCCTAGGGAGTAGTGCCTAGGGAGCACTATAGAGCCGGCCCTGGTGGTCTGGCAACAGCCCAAAGTGTGTGAGCATAGGAGAGCTGGTTTCGTCCCTTGTTGGCTGTAGCTCTAGGGTTAGCTTGTTCCACCCTTCACCAAGGCAGTGCTGGAGCTCTAGCACTAGTGTTGTGGGTGAGCCAGCCCTGCTGGTGTGAGTGCAGGAGGGCCCCGAGCACTCCCTGCCAGCTACTACAGGAATCAGAGCTGGCTATACCCCTTGCTTGGGCAAAGCAGGAGAGTTTGTCCTGGTGGTGTGGGTGCAGAAGAGCAGGCAGGCTGACCAAATCATCCACACTTTGGGCCCAGATCCAGGCCTTTGAGTTGTCACACTTCAGTATCGACCTCATCCATGAACTACTGAAGCATGAGAAGGGGCTGGAATTGCAGAACCCAAACTGCAGGATTCCATGACACAGGGCAACAACAGGATATCTGAGAGGTGTCCCCGTTAGGATCCAGTATTGATAGTGTAGAAAAATCCAGAGGCCTTGAAACAGTCCAGTGACTTATTGCAATGAACATTTGCAGGTAGGGCTCTTTGGGCAAAGGGATAGACTGTGACACACTGCAGCTTCCACAGCAGGATTTTCTTTCCGTTTATTTGTTTTATTTTTGGGGGATGAGATTGTAAGGTTAGAGAACAGATATGGAGGAATGAGCCGATGGATAAAATTGGGATGCATGATGTGAAACTCACAATGAATCGATAAAAAGTTGAAAAAAGTTTCAATTTCAACTTTTTATTGTTTGAGAGTTTCATGCAAACATGTAATATGTTTTTTATCAAACCCACCCCATTCTTTCTTCTCCAATTTCCTATTCTCCCCCACCCTCAATTTTCCATATTGACTTGAAGTGCTCTGTTTTAAAACTATTAAGTCCATTCAGTGCTGCCGGGATGAGCAGGGGTGTAGGTCTATGTACCGGAACTCTAGTGAACTCACAGAAGCAGCAGTTTTGAAGAAGACTGACCCTTCATTCCCCAGCTCCTGTCAATTGTGAATACTTCCACAGCTAACACTGAGGCTTCGTGAGCTCCTTTCCCTGGAAGTCAGGCAGCTTTAGTCTTGTGCGTAGTCACAGTCACAAGTTCATGAAAGCAAGGGCCCTGTCATGTCTAGAAGCCATGGATTCACTTCAGTCACCCTCAAACTCTGGCTCTTGCAATCTTCCCACCTTCTTCTGCAATGATCCCTGAGCCTTGGGGAGGAAATGGATGTGAATGTCTCATTTAGGGCTGACAACTTGCCATCTCTCATTCTCCACCCAAGGCCAGTTGTGGGTTTGTATATTATTTATTATTTATGCCTTAATTTTCTATTGAAAATAAATCTTTTCCTGCAATATATTCTGATTGTATTTCCCCTCCCCCAATTCATCCCAAATTTTCCTCATTTCCCAACTCAGTCAAATCCACACCTATTTCTTTCTTTCTCTCATTAGGAAGCATACAGGTGAGAAATAAAGAAAGAAAATAGAAGAAAAGAAAAACAAAAAAGAAAAAAAGCAGAATAAAAAGAGACAAAGAAAAAGCATAAAAACATATTCAGTTGCAGAGACACACATTCATTCACAAAAACATGCCATAAGACACATTTGGAAACTAAAAATATAAGCAAAAGACTTGTAAGATTAAAAGAAATCCCAGACAAAGCACTATGAGAAAAAGAAATAAAAAAGAACTTCACAAAAATACCATTGAATTCATTTTGTGTTAGACATGGGCCTGCATGTATACCCTGTAAGACTCCATTGGAGAACACTAATTTTTCCTTTGCCAGCAATTTTTCACTTTGAGATGGTTTCTGGGTTATATGTTGGGCTTGTGACTATTTCCCCTCTCCGTCCTGGAATCCCATCTGTAGTAGGCCTGTGCTGGTCCTGTGCATGCTCCCACAGTCTCTATGAGTTCATATGTTCCTCAACACAGTCATGTCTAGAAGGCCTTGTTTCCTTGGTGTCTTCCATCTCCACAGGCTATTAAAAGTTTTCCCTTTCTGAGAGGTAGCTGAGTCCCGAAGGGAGAGATTTGATGGAGACATCCCATTTAGGGCTATTGTTAGAAAGTCTTTCACATGCTGGCCATTGTTGGGTCTCTGTATTAGTTTCTACCTGCTACAGTATAAAGCTTCTCTCTGTGAGTCTCTGAATCATTTCCCAACTGCTACACAAAGAAGTTTCTATAATGGTGGCTGAGAGGTGCACTAATCTGTGGGTGTAAAGATCAGTACTTAAATTGAAATGTAATACTACATCCATTTAACAGAGTCAGAGTAGTGGGTTCTCTGAAGGACCTGTGACTTAACCAGCCATGGGTTCTTCTCCCAAGTAATGGTACAAGCCATGAAGTTCATCTTGTTCATAGTCTTAAATCAGCTAAGAAAGTGTTTGGTTACTCCCATCGTATTTTGTTGCTATTGTACCAGTGAGTATATCTTTCTAGGTCAGTTTTTCTCTTAGCTTGAAGAGTTTGCATGCAGGTAAGACAGCTGATTTCTTCCCCGCTAGAGTTCATACCACCTAGCAGTACCATGAAAACTATCCAGTAAGAATGAAGCTTTTGTTCAATGCCAGCTTTATCTCTCCATGTTCTCTGACTTAAATGTGTGGTGTTTTTAGGGGGAAAAAAGTGGAATAATGGAACAGGAATGGTTAATTGGTGTGGAATATGGTAGGGCAGGAAAAGGAGGAATACAGACAGGAGCAACAAACACTTAGGAGTGTTGAGCATGCACACGAAAACCCATGACTGTAGATGTGACTTTAAGCATATACCTATATGGCAGAAAACCCATGACTGTAGATGTGACTTTAAGCATATACCTATATGGCAGAGTTTCAGTTGAGCCACTCTATAACTTTTAGGGGGACACTTTCCTTGCCATGACATGTATTGGCTGCCTTTTGTGCATTTATTAGTCAATTGGTTCCTTACACCTCCCAAAAAACAACACAAGTTGTTTTCCTTGTTTTAGTTATCCACAGGACTTGATGGTAAATGCTACCGATTTTATTTAAGAAAATTTTAGATACTTATGATTATAATATAATGACATAATTTCTCCCTTCCATTTTCCCTCTTCAAACTCTCCCATATACCCCTCGTTTCTGTTTTTCAAATTCACGTTTCTCATTGCCTTTAAATGTTACATGTATTTAAAACACACACGCACACTTAAATAGAAAATGCTCTTTCCATTAGTGTTATTCTTAAGTACGTTTTCAGGGCTGACTGTTTGGTATTGGAAAACCAACTGGTGTGCTCTTTGCTGGAGAAGACGATTTCTCCTACTTGCAGCATTTCTTTAAATGGGCTTGTAGCCTTCCACTTTCACACGTCGTTGGTGCAGTCGTTTAGATCATTCCTACCAGCACTTTCAGTATGCGTCATTTTACTCACAGGTGAAATGTTTTAGTATTCAACCTCTATCAAGGACAACTTTTCTTTATAACAGACAGAGGTAACTACAGAAAAGCACCACCAATCAAAATGAACAATTGTGGAACAGGTCACAACAGATACGTCTACAAAATACAGCCACATCTAAGGCTAAAGGAGCATTGTGGAAGTGGAGAATGGATTTTAAGAGCCAGAGCATCAGGGAGTTTGCTAGAAATGGTAGAAGCCACACGAATAAAGTCTCATGAAAATGACTGCCTACAAGTTACTTTTTCCAATCATGTCCTGTGGCAATAAATACTCCATAAAGAAAGGACACATTGTGAATAGAATGGATTTGCTTGCCTTGTCTTGTTGACACATTTGAGAGAGGGAATCATGGCAGGAGCTGTAGAGATAATGGACAATGCAGGGAATGTCTGTGACCTCAAGATTTTTCTCTGGATTTTTCTTTGCTCATTTGATAAATAAATGTAAGACAATATGAAGGTATCTCATTTACCAAAAAGGGAGAATGAAAAGGAAAGAAACCGGAGAATTTAAAGAACCTTCAGAGAGTATGCAGTTCACTCTGAGTCATAAATTCTTTCTGTGAAATATATATCACTTGGAACCCTGAAGGATATTATTGTTGATTTTGGTATGAAGTCGGAAATAAATTCAGGATAACTGTGCACAAGTAATGACATCCCTTGAAGTATAGCATGGAACTTGGTGATATTTTGATTTCTTACAGTTTTTATCAAGTTAGTATTCTGATGCTTTAATTTTCACGCTTTATTGAAGCTAACTTTACGAGCAATGCATTTTGCTAATGTTAATATGTTAAAACGATAAATTTTCCAAAAGTCTACAATTATCTCAAAATGCAGCAAAGTATATGTGTGAAAAAAACCTGCCTACCTACCTAAAAAAAAAAAAAAAGAACAAAAATAGGACAGGAAAATGGTTGAGAGGAAAAAAGTCCTTGCTGCCGAGACTGAAAACCTGATTTCGAACCCAGGGACTCACACGGCGGATCAGAGCCTGTGCCTCCAGGGTATTCTCTGACATTCACAAGCATGCTGTGTTGTGCACACATACACACTCAGTGAATTAACAAATGTAGTAAAATGTATTTTATAAAAGAAAATGAAAATTGCAGAGATACTTAAGGAGTTACAGCAGTGTCAGATAATTTGCTTAGAATATCTGAGACAGCTAGAGTATATTACTAAGTGAAAGAAACCATTTTGAAAAAAAACAATGTATTTTATGAGTATAATTTTATGATATTAGAATAGGTAAAATTGTGGAGACAGTAAAAGGATTGACAGTTGCCAGGAGGAATTGGGGAGGAGGGAGAAGTGGATGTAGTTCTAGGGGCTATGAGGTCAGGGAGCTTGTTTTGTACTATAATAGAAACCTTCTTATTCTTCTGCTCAATGCTGTGGAATGTTCAACAAAACAGTGGTTACTAGTGTCAACTGTGGACCTTATTAACATGATGGTATCAACTCATCAGTTGTGAGACATTAATCACAGCCATGCATGATGTTAATAATAAGAGAACCACCATGAAGGAAAATCGAATAGGAATTTTGGATTTTGGGGTCAGTTTTCTCTTGTCATCAAAATAACTCTAAAAACAAAACAATAATTGTAGTCAGAAAAAGTTTCCATAGTGAAGGGCTTCTGCAGATACACTTGATTACACATTTGCTCAGTGATATGCTCACCAGGGAGTTATTAGGAAATATTAACAGGAAACCATATGAGCACAGGAAATTTAAGGCTGCAGATATGAATTTCCAAAGAATTGATTCTTTTATGTAGGAATATTTTTACTTGATTTTTACTTATGATGTGTGCTTTTTATATCACATGTCTTCATCACATCCAGCTTTGGGTCTGAGGGTCTGGTATCTTCATGTTGGAGTGGTCCTAGTCATAACCCTGTTTCTGGGCCTGGGCAGCTACAGGATTGGTCCTCTCTCCAGTTCTCCCATTCTAACCATCAGGGTGAACTCTCCAGCTTTGCTCCAACTAATTCACCCTTGCAGCAATGAGCAAGGGGTGGGTTCCCTTGCCTTCATGCCCTCAGAGTTGGTGCTCCCACATCTAGGCCATGAGTGCCAACTCTGTTGCATTTCCCAGGCAAGTTACAGGAGCCACTTTCCTGAGTGCTGCAGCTGGTGATGGGTAGAGACATCCCTGAAGGACCTCAGGACCAGAACCTCTATCTGTCTCAGGCATTGATGAGCAAGAAGGGGAGTAGCTCTATTCTGCCCATGCTGCCCCATGTCAGATGAACAATAGGGACAGTCCTCCTTTGCTCATCACATCATCAGTGCTGGTTCACCCTCACCTCCAATCACCAGGAGAGCTCTGCAGTGATGCATAGGCAAGGAACAGGGCCTGCTTTCTGAATGCTGCAGCTGGTTAAGGGGAGGGTCAGCTCTCTCATCTGTTGTAGACAGTAAGTGGCCAGGAGATAAAAGGATGCATATCTCCTCTATCCACACAGCTGAATGACAAAAGAGTAATGGAGACAACTTTCCTACACTTACAACTTTGGTGCTGGTTCACCCACACCTCTGCCTATAGACTTGGCTCTATTGTGTTACCCAGGTGAAGTACATAGCCTGCTCTCCTAAGTGTTGCAGCTGGAACGGGGCAGGGACAACTCTTCTACTGTTCTTGTGAGCTCAATGCCAGTTCTCCCACCTTCCTCAGGCATTCATGTGTAGGAAGAGAAGGAAATCTTTTTTTTTTTTTTTTGGATTTTTAAAGACAGGGTTTCACCGTAGCTTTTTGGTTCCTGTCCTGGAATTAGCTCTTCTAGACCAGGCTGGCCTGGAACTCACAGAGATCCGCCTGCCTCTGCCTCCCGAGTGCTGGGATTAAAGGCATGCGCCACCACTGCCGGCGAGAAGGAAATCTTTTCCCTGTTGCTATAGACAGATTGATAATAGGAACAGTTCTTCTGAGCTCACAGTTTCATGTCTGGCTCACCCACACATTTGCCAACAAGGTTGGCTCTACTGTGCTATCCTGGGTAGGTGCAGGGCCTGCTCTCCCAAGTCTTTCAGCTGGAGAGAGTAAAGGACACCTCTTCTATCTGCCTTAGGCATTGACAGGTGGGGCAGGGGAGAGGTTAGGAATATTTTTAAACTAGCAAAATTAGAGTAACCTTATTTCTCTGCATTTGTATAGCCTGAAAATGCTAGTTTGGAAACATTTATCTAAATAAAATTTATAAAATGATAGTTTCTCTATCATTTTTAATTTGGAAGGAAACAAGACCTCTCTTGTAAAATCTTGCAGTCACATGTCATGGACTGAAGATGTAATTATTTTTCTTTCTTAGTGGTACTTGAATAATTATTTGAGACTTTTATACAGTGATATTTTAAAATAAAAATATGATCACAACATTTCCGTCTTCTTCCCTTCAACCCCTTCCTTCTGTTTTCCCTCAACTCTTCTCATTGTCCCTTTGCTTCCTTTCAAATTCATCATCTCTCTTTCTTTGTTATTGATACACACACACAACCTGCATAAGCCATTTAATATTACTATATGCATATAGTTTCATGGCTTATCAATTGATATTGGATAGCCAATTTAATTGGAAGACTATTTTTCCTGGTGTCTGTGTTTGTTAGCTGCTTCTCTTGAGGTAGGGCCATTAAGTTTTCTCATTCCATGCTTACATGATGATCAGTAGTTTATTTTTTCAGACCTTCTTAAGGCGGTCATATTGTTGAGGTATTGTAGGTTATGTTTCCCTGTCATCTCTAGGAGATTCAGTCTCATAGCAGCTTCCCTAGCCCTGGGTTTCTCACAGTCTTTCTGCCCCGTCTTCCAGTATGTTCTCTGAGCATTCAGTGAAGGAGTTGTACTATAAGCCTCTTTACTGGACTCCATCAGCCCATGATCAGTTGTTTTATGGATTTTGGACCTGCTATAGCTTTCTGTAATACTGTCTATCTATTACAAAGAGGAGCTTCTTTGTTCAGAGGTGAGGACTATTTCGTCTGAGCATATGATATAGATAAGTATTTAGAATGCAGTTAGAAGTTATACTATTTCAGGGAAGTGGCAGTAGTAGGTTTTTCAACAAGATCCATGACTTCAGTAGCCGCAGGAAGTGGGTAGGTTTCCACTTCCTTCATATTTATATAATTAGTATCACCCATATAATTATTATCTTTCGGTTGCAAATAAACCTAATTTCTTCTGACACTTGCTTAGTACCAATACCAGAGATGCCTTGATGTATTGATGAAGATACAGATATACTGACATTATCTTACTAGCCTAGATAAGATGCAAGTTACTTGTCCTGTGTGGTGCATCTTATAAATTATGATATCAGAGTTAACTGGGGCAGGCGAATTCTGGACAGATTCTTAAAAAGAAGAGGTGTTTTACCATTCTGAATGAGCAGATTTGACAAAGATTAGTATATTCTTATTTCTTTATAAAAACAGAATTAAAAAAAATTAACCTAAAACAAGTACTCAAAAACTGTTAGCAGTTGAAAGTCATGGATCCAGCTGTTCCTTAGGACTCTTCAATTGTTTTTAGGATGGATACTGCAGCTTCCTCTTTTGATCAACCATGGCAGAACTGAAAAGACAGACAGGAGCTGCTGACAGCTTTGTCAAAGCTCAGTTCTTTTTATGTACACCTCTATCCCACACTTTCTCCAAACCCACATTTAAATGCATATTTGTAGATCATAAGGCCTTAATATTTTTCTTCAGATGATGTCATTCCCACCAATATTTCGAAACTCCCCCAGGAAGTACAATAAGAACAGTAGGGTCACAGTATAACAGTGAAAAGAAATTAATATATTGAAACTGACTTAGCCAGAACTTCTAAGATATTTTACCTGATAATCTCATTTCATTCTTGTTTATGATAAATTCCTTAACCTTGTGAGAAAGTAAGGCTCACATAATTAGTACATACAACTCATACCTAATAAATGCACCTTCACTCAAGATTCATGGAGTCAGCTGAAAAATCACACTACTTCATTCTAAGTTTGTATTTTTCTCTCCTCTTTTGTTCCACTTATCTGTATCAGTGTGCTCTTGTTCTCCCTGCCAGCTCTGAAGCAGTTAATGCAGTATTATCAAGTCTCCTACCTATGAATGTGGGAGAAAAATCTTAGGAGAGAACCTGCATTAGTTTTATCGATCTGCTTTTGCAGAATTGAAAACAAAAAGCCATCTTGGAGCACATCAATAGAATTATGGTTTCCCCTCTGAGAATTTACTGCATTGGCGTTTGGATTTGTTCTCATCTGAAGAAGGAGCACACACACAAAAAATTATTAGGTGCTAAAATAGGCTGGCTCTGACGAATTGCTGACAGCTCCACATATCTTTCCGGTGTTTTGTTTTCTTCCACTCATGCTATCATTACTCATTCTTTGGTTTAACAAATTATAGAGGCTTCTTTTTATTTATTTTTTTATTCGTTTGCTCAATGATAGAAGAAATGGAACAAGAAAACTCGATGCAACTTATAATTCATTAAGTTAAGCTCCGAGATTGGTACATATTTCAGAATAAAGCCTTTCCTTCTTTTTTATTTTTTTCTTGTTTCAAATTTATTTCTGTTCATGAAAATATTGGCTATAGTTTATTACCTATGCTACCTCTGCATTGTTGACACTGAAACTAAAATGGTAAATGATTTCTATTTGCAGGGAGACATTTTGAGATGTAAAATTACATCTACCAACCAAGAATATATTACATTTATGTATTATGTATGTATGCATGACATGTGTGTATAAATATATCTTACATATACACATACACACAAACATAAGAGAGTCAAAACCCCATCTTAAGATGTTGTATGTTAAATATCTGCAAAGTCAATTTCAGTTTTTTTTAATTCTGAGAGACAATTATTATAGAAAAGTGGCAATTTAAATCTCCCCATGTGTTAGTGAATTAAATCCATACTCACATAAATCTTTCTCTGATGACTTGTCTATGAAATGTCCCTTTATAAAAAGGAAAGCAATGCAAATTAAATCAAAGTTGTACAATAGATGTTTTTCTCTGGCATCAGCTGGTCTTTGGAAGTTGTTTTGGTCTATGACAGAGTCTGGAAATTGTGTGCAGACATACTTTAGAGGCTGTAGATCATGAGGAACAGTAGTTTGCTTCCCCCTTACTTCTCTCTTCTACATAGCTTTCCCAGCATTCTCTGAGGCCTTTCGTGCCTTGTTATTCTAGTCACACCCTGAAGTTAGAATTTCCATCTGGACTAAAATGCCAGGCTGAGAGATAGTAAGACCACTAACAGGGGAACCAAAGCTTTCAACCCAAATGATGCAGACATCCCTACTTCATGAGACTTGCTGTCTCCATAAGAAATGGTGGGAGCATCATCACTGACTTAGAAAAGTTTGGGATATGTCGGGTGAATTCTAAAAGAGGATTTTCTCTTTGAAATATAGTTACCTTTTGATTCTATCAGCCATTTCACTTTGAGAATTTGAATAGAGTCAGGAATCAATTCACTGCTTAGCTGAGCTTTTTTTCAAAAAGGATACTTAAAACAGTCAGTGGAACTTGTGAACGGAGGCCATGAAACACTAAGTCTTCCCATGCTGGCCTTTCTTCTGGAGCAGTGATCTGATGTCACTGGAGGAGAGTGATACAGTTGATGCTGCCTGCTCTAAAATGTGTTATAAACAGCATGAGTCTGATTTTATTAAATTACCTTTTCATTTTAACAAACACCATCTGCTTGAACTTGGCAAGTCTCCTGAAAAAAAAAAACTGAAGGGGGGATTATGCTGAAATAGAAAGGAAAGTAAAACTTTTTACTTCATAATTGACCCTGGTAATTTATTGGGGTTTGGTCATGTTGCTTCAAAAATATAGCTTGTAAGTTTTCAGAATTCATTTCTTTATTTTGAAAAAGTTTGTACAGATTTTTAGACTGCTTGAAATAGTTGCTTCATGTCCAGCATCTTTTCCCTCTTTCCCAACAAAGATAAAGATCATTTCCACTGATACCCAACACTTTTGTTTCACAGGATCCAATGCACCATAGGATGTAGGATCTTCCAATTTTAAAACCATTGCATAGTGAAAACATGTTACCTAATTCATATTTGCTGTTGACAGATCCTATATCATTCTCATTTTATTCCAACCCCTATACAAGCAAAATTAATACGGTCTTTCCTGAATCCCATGAAGACAGATCCTTTGTAACCTAGAGTGTGGAGCTGGATTAAAAATCATGAACTAACTCTACAGTAGTGGTGCAGGTCTTTAACCATAGCATTTGGGAGGCAGAGAGAGGTGGATCTCAGTGAGTTCAAGGACAGTCAGGACTATTACACAGAGAAAATCTGACTTGAAAAACCTAAAAAGAAAGAAAGAAAGAAAGAAAGAAAGAAAGAAAGAAAGAAAAGCCATGAACTATCTTACAGTCATGAGCTGTGATACATATTTTACACTCCACCAAGGTTCAGATAAGGGATGTGATAGATGTGTGAGATGTCCTCAGATAGAAGTTTACTGAGCAGCCCCTTGCTGAAAATAGTCCAGCCACTTAGAAATTTTAATCAGAGCCCTGAATGATGGCTAGTGATTAAGATGTTTTTTATTGGAAAACTTTAGCTACAAAAGCTTTGGGTGCGTTGACTCCCTTCAGCATCGTCAATTGTCAGTGATGGTAAGACTTATATTCTGAAAGAAATAAACCTGCAACTAGTGATGTTAAGAATAAGCTCATGATGGTTCTGATGAAAGATGAAAGCCATGGATCTATGCACATATTAGAAAGATTTTCTGAGATGGATTTTCAACTTTGCAAACAATATGCAGTATTTTTGATGGCTCTCCTTAAGGTGTTCTTAACCACAAAGTTATCATTGCCAAGAATCTAGTATGCTGGTATGAAAAAGTTTTGTATTTTAGTTGAAAATTTCTGGCAGAAGCAGTATGGGCCAGTCTTGGAAGAGTGAGTCTGAACCTATCTTAGGAAGCAGGGCAGATCTTATTGGGATGGGAAAAGGAAAGTTAGAGGTCCATCTTCACATGTGTCTTCACTTATTCCTAATCAAATATGAATGAAGATCAAGTCCATATTGGATGTTAAATGTTAAATTGGCGTGGATGGCAGGGCGTGGGTCCCAAAGGTATAAAAAAGACTTAGGGAGGACAGATTTTTGTGGAAATATGCTGAACATCTCCCAATCCTTCATTGTAAACCTCTATTGTGCCCATAATTAATCATTTCTAACTCTTCTTCCTAAATTCCTCAATGAGTATCTCAGGATTCTAAAACAATAGCTGAAATAGCTGAAGGAAATTTAAAATGGCTTATATAGATATAACCTCAGCTTCAAGGACAAAGGTGTATTATTTAATGGGAAGATATTTCTACCACTCGCCATTTCAATACAGTCTTGGCCAAAGTTCAAAAAGATGATGATCCTTATTATTTAACTCCAGTAAAATTGCTAAAAAGTGCTGCTGACACAAAGAAAATATTCCTCAGATTTCTTTTTACATCCATGTGTTTGAAACACCAAGGGAACTCTTTCTTTTTTCTGCCTTCATGTTTTCTCTTTCCTCCCCTCTTCCTTTGCCTTTTGCTTCCACTCTCAGCATACCATTCCCAGCCATCCCATCTCCTTTCTCTGATCTTCCTTTGTTCATCTATGCCACTGAGAGTACTAAGAATCTAGAGAAGTGTTTCATTTTGTTTTTCATTTAAAGCAAGTTCTTGCTACACAGCTTAGGCTTATCTCAAGCTCACAATATAGCCAATACCATCCTAGAATGCATAACTTTCCTACTTTCAGCATTTAGAGATGCATCTCACTGTAATAGGCTATAAAACAGTGTGTTTTAAACTGATCAATATGTGACCTAGGCAATAGAGAGTCCTAAAACTTCAACAATCACTCAGATACAGAGAACAATGTGTATTCAATGGGTAGAATGTCTCCATTTTCCAGAATGGAGGAGGAAAAGCTTGATAAACAGAGTCAGTGAGTAGAGTCTTAGTGAGAACAGTAGGATTTGGACACTCGGGAATGTCAGGATGGAGGAACTACAAATACATGCATGGGAATAGGGCTGGCATTTAAGAGTACCCTAGCTCTGTTTCTTCAGTTGAATGTTCAATACATGGAAAATCTAGAAGGTCATATCCAGTTTAGATCAATAAGTGTTCAAATACCACACAGGATAAATGAACTTTTTTCATTAAATAAAACCATTTTTGTATTTTTCATATTAATATGACAGTAATGGATATGATGGCTCCCAGTAACTGCTCTAAATACTTTCAATAGCTTAAAAAGATTATTTTATGCTACTTATGGCTATAATATATTGGGTTTCATGGGAAGACAATTTCTTGATAAAGATTAATATACAGATATTTACTAGTGGTGGTTTTAGAATTTTGTTCCCAAAATATTGCAGAAGAACTTTCCTACCTTGACACGAGGATCCTATGGTACAGTACAGGCTATGTTTCAGTGCTTTTAAATGTTCTCCACTGAACTACACTTATGAATATGGAAGACCATCTGCCGGAGCTCCAGATTATTTGATTCTTTCTAGCTGTTTGTTTTTTATTATTATTTTAAGATGTTGTAAGGTAAAAAGAACAAAGCCTTTCATAAACTTTTCCTACCACATTTAAATTATTATTGAATATTACTATGTTGACTGTTTTGTGAAATGGTAAAAAGTAAGGATAATAAGCCAAAATCTTTCAATTAAATGGGTTTTCATTTTATATTCTCAAACATTAAGTTGATTGAACTGTTCTGGAAATGCTATAGATCTTTCATTTCTGTTGTTTATCAGATGAGTTATGCTGTGATATGGTGAGTTAAGGAGGTTGTTTCAGCACACTCAGAGACTGTAGAAGTCGGGATTGCTATTATTATCATAATGTGATGGCATATTTAAGATCTTCATAAGTAATATGTATTATGCTAATTTGTGTTATATAAACTATTAATTTATCTTCTAATCTGTAGTTAATGACACATTATCAAGTTTGATCTATGATAAAGACATATAGTCATCCTCCTAGAGATTAATTTTCATCAGGGGATGAAAGGAGACACAGACAGAGACCCAAATTGGAACACCAGACTGAAATCCCAAGGTCCAAATCAGGAGCAGGAGAGAGAGCACGAGCAAGGAACTCAGGACCACGAGGGCTGCACCCACATACTGAGACATTGTGGATGATCTATCGGGAACTCAGCAAGGCCAGCTGGACTGGGTCTGAAAAAGCATGGGATAAAACCGGAGTTGCTGAACATAGCAGACAATGAGGACTGCTGAGAAGCCAAAATCAATGACACTGGGTTTTGATCCTACTGCACATACTGGCTTTGTGCTCACCTTACTAGACCTGGAAGGAGGTGGGAGGTTTTTGGACTTCCCACAAGGCAGGGAACCCGGACTGCTCTTCGGGTTGATTAGGGAGAGGGACTTGATTGGGGGAGGGGGAGGGATATGGGAGGCAATGGAGGGGAGGAGGCAGAAATCTTTAATAAATAAATAAATTATTGTATCAAAAATGCAAATAAAAAAAGACATTAAAAAAGGCCTAAAAATATTGTTTTAATGCTACATAAGTGTTGGCCCAGAATATTTATTCTTTCTACTTAGACAAAGTTGTGACATGAGTATAGCTTGGCAACATACACAGAGACATCCATCTCCTTATCGACCTCATGGACCAGATCTTCATTTCTGAACTCGAGCAGAAAGCACACGGTAGGGAAATAGTGTGGAAAAATATCTAATATGGTAGTTTATTCCCTTGAATGGAAAAAATATTGGGTATGATAAAATATCTTATCCACTTTTTGTGTACTGACCGAAAATTTGGTGAGAAAATTCTGATTTAGCTTCTCTGCACTCAGAAGAAATTTATATTGCATTCTAGTACATACTACATATATTCCAGTGAGGAATTCAAGCATGCAGAGGCTTCAGGAAATAAAGTTTTTTTTCAAGAAATGAAATTATTATTATCCTTGTCCATTACCAAAGACTAATACTACAGTATCTACAATGTTAAAAAATATTGTAAGTCCTATATTGTTGCTTTGGCTTCACAGTTTGGTTTTATATGCAGATTTAGCTCTTAGCAGCTAACAAAAGTCACGAGAGCAATAATCTGTTCAGAAGAAAACACAATTGGAAAAGAGTACAGCCAACGAAGTCACTCTGTGAAAAGGAAAGGGCAGGTTGGCCCCTGCTTTCAGTCTGCATGCTCACCATCACCAAGAAGAAAAGACAGAGCAAAGGCTGCTGTAGAAAATTAAAAATGTGCAGTAGAGACCATCTGCTCCTTAAAACACTTCCGTGAGGAAAGAAACGACAGAGAACTCACTGAATTCATACCCTAAGTATGAAATAACATTTAGTACCAATGCCAAGATTCAGAGATAAACAAATGTGGACTTACAGGATCCTACAACCCCCAACCTAATCCATTTTAGCAGTGGACTGAGTGTGTGGCAGGGGAGCAGGAGGTGACTGATGCAATCTTTGGCAATAATTTTTACACTTTTCATCTTGTGTTCAAATGTTACAAACCTATGCTGGCCGGATGTTCAATAATTAAGAAACACAAACATTATAAATTTGTCTGATCATAGCATTGATCTAATGACACCTTTACCATAGGAGTCTTGAGCACCACTTTTCCATTTCCATGTAGCTCTAAGCATCCTAATTAACACAAAAAATAAGGTAACTTTACAATACTATGACTATTTTTTGTTGTAATGAAATGCCAAGACATAAATATAGATTGAAATGTAATAATTTGAAAGTAAGTAGGAAATCAAATGCATAAATATTTATATATTTATTTCCTTATTCTAGAAATCTTTCTCCATATTTTTATTTAAGAAATACTCATCTGGTCTACAGAGCTAGTTCCAGGACAGGCTCCAAAGCCACAGAGAAACCCTGTCTCAAAAAAACAAACAAATAAACAAACAAACAAAAAAAAGAATAAGAAATACTCATATAGCTCAGTAAAACTGCAAATCATAATGACGGAAACTTATGGTGGAGCTGAGTGCAAGTATACTGGTCAAGACAACGTGATGCTGGAGCAGGGACTGATTTGGGGGGCAGGAATGATAGTTCACAGTGTAGCAACTTAGTGGTACCCCTAATTGGCACTGGTAGGGGACTGACATTGGAGCCCCTAGTATGGCTACGATGTCACCTTGCTCTATAACATTCCAATAAAGCTTGACACAACATGCTTGTAAGTTCAGATGTGTGAGAGATGGATACAGTGTGAACTGTGAAATGAGCAAGGTATAGACAGAGCGTCACAGATTTTTCCACATGATTTATTATTTGCACTTAGTTTAGTCAGCTTGCTACCTGTTAGTCTAAAATCAGTGCGGAAGAAAAGTCAATGAGGTAACCAGATATATAAATCAGTGCAACATATTTAACTATTGTAATATTGCCAAAGAAGGTAAATTACTTAGATGGAGGGTGGTAAATACGTGATACTGGCAGTCAGCAGTTGGTAACCGTAAGAACATGGTGGTGGACCTTGGGGTTTCAGTCCGGTGGTCCAATGTGGGACTCTGTCTCTGTCTCCTTTCATCGCCTGATGAAGGCTAATATCCAGGAGGGTGACTATATGTTTTTCTTTGGGTTCACCTTCTTATTTAGCTTCTTTAAGATATCAAATTATGGACTCACTGACCTTTATTTATGGCTAGAAACTAATTTTGAGTGAGTACATCCCATGTTCCTCTTTTTGGGTCTGGCTTACGTCACTCAGGATAGTGTTTTCTATTTCCGTCCATTTGCATGCAAAATTGGAGCACCGGACTGAAACCCCAAGGTCCAAATCAAGAGCAGAAGGAGAGAGTGCACGAGCAAGGAACTCGGAACTATGAGGGGTGCGCCCACACACTGAGACAATGGGGATGTTCTATTGAAACTCACCAAGGCCAGCTGGACTGGGTCTGAAAAAGCCTGGGATAAAACCAGACTCGCTGAACATAGCGGACAATGAGGACTGCTAAGAAGTCAAGAACAATGGCAATGGGTTTTTGATCCTACTGCACGTACTGACTTTGTAGGAGCCTAGGCAGTTTGGATGGTCACCTTACTAGACCTGGAAGGAGGTGGGAGGTCCTTGGACTCCCCACAGGGCAGGGAACCCTGACTGCTCTTCTGGATGATGAGAGAGGGGGAGTTGATTGGGAGAGGAGAGGGAAATGGGAGGCGGTGGCGGGGAGGAGACAGAAATCTTTAATAAATAAATAAATAATTAAAAAAAAAAAGAACTCAAAGCGTGATGATGCCAAACCGGGGGAAAAAAAAGAATATGGTGGTGGTAGGCTTTAACAAGGGATGCCTCTGAGAAAATAAGCACATTTGCTTTTAATTATAATTCTAGATTAAGGCAAAGAAAAATCTAAAATTACATTAATAAATTAAGCTGTTTTTTTTCATTCGGCTATTTGTTTTCTGAATACTGGTAATGACCTTGTAAAAATATTACAAGAGAAACTAACCCATTCTCTTTCCTCCAGAAGAAAATAGGCTTAACCTGTACCTGGTAATTTTTTGAAGTGACAGAATGATTCGTGATATTTCCTTCTTATCCTCCTTAATGCTATAATTGGGATGCTAATCCCTATCAAGCTAAACTAAAGCCAATCCAGTTTGGGGGAATTTACCACACATTGCGTTTTAGCTGCTTTTAGCACTCAAGAAAATGCTTCAGCATTTTGATGGACTTGCTTTGTAAGACAGATTTCCCAAGGAATGTATGTCAGGTATTCACTTCAGACACCTGCTGTTTGCAGAAAACATTTTAGAAATGGAGCTTAATAGTATTCCCTATAAATGTAAGTGTCTGTGATCTACCCTAGTTCTCTTTCCTGTGTTAAAATCATTAGGGCAAAACCATGTTTTCTAAAGCTGTTACTTATAAGTACAGTCATGTTATTTTCTTTTTGTATTCTTAAGATTGTGGGAAAATCTATGGGAAACCCACAATGTGTGTGGGAAATATATACGGGAGGTTAGAAATGATGAGTTTTAGTTTCAGGTCATAACTATTTCTCAAGTCATCTGAAATCGTAATTTCCACATATTTTAGTTCCTTTACAGAAAAGATGATACATGAAGGACCAAACATTATTTTAGAGTATGGATAGCAAATACACCTTATTTACTTGAATATGTTTTCTCATTTTTTTTTTGCCTAGATGAAAGATGCTAAGGAAGCATCAGTATTGAAGACAATGACACTAGCTAGAATCCTATTATTTGAATTCTGATAAAAGTGGGTTGAACTTTAAGCATATCTGCAAACCCTCCAATGGTCAATTATGTTTTTTCCATAATACAAATCCTAACTCACTAAATTACTATCCAATGTTCTTGCATTTTTTTACATGTACAAATACCACCCTGTCCAGTTGCCAGGTTAGCCTATAATTTAACCCACTTGTCATTTTGCCAAGTTGTTGAAATCTATTTGAAGTTTCTCACACCTATAAGTTTTGTATCCTCCTAGTGAGCCCATATCACACATGATGTTATTTTGTTCTCTTAAGTTATTTGATAATGGGTGTCCAACTCCTTGAGAGTTGTAGAACATGACAGCACACACTTTTAATTCCAGCACTTAAGTAGTGAAACCAGGTGAGTTTCTATATGATCAAAGTCAACCATGTCTACATAACATGTTCCAGGCAAACCAGGACTTTATAATGAAACCCTGTCTACCAACCCTGATACGCAATTAGATGTTACAGCTCTCTTGTATGGTCAGAAGAATTAGCTTACTGCCAAGTATATTGTGATAGTTGTTTTTTAATCCTAGTTAATTTGAATGCACAATCAAATTTTTATTCTCCATTCCATAGTTAATTTCTGTAGCTCTATATTGATCCAGAAAGAATTTTGAATTTAGGTATTTTGGAATCTCAATTTCAGAGTCTGAGCTCAGGAATTTCTTAAGTCTAGGTTTCAGCTAGGGTTTGGAGAGAGGGAACTAGAAACTATAGTTTAAAGCTCTGTTCAAATTAGTAAGGGGGCATACACATAAGAAAGAAAACTGAGCACTGTTCTCAGGCTCTTATGACCACGTTTCTGCTGTAAAATGACCGCAAACAAAGCTTTATAAACAATTCTATAGATTGATTCTAAAAATTCATTATTAAATAATCGTACAAGATCTTTGGGAATCATGTTTAGTTAAAAAAATAATCTTAATCTTCAGAAATTTTACTTATTCACTTAGATATCCAAATGAAAGATGTTACTTGAAAACCTTGAACCTGCAATTTTATGTAAAACCATTGCTTCATTAATGTTTCATTTCTGTATGAACCAAGCACAGTTCCTAAATATGCACACAACTGCATAAACCTTGTATTAAAAATTTATATAATTTCCAAACAGAAGAGCTCCTGAGTTCTACACTATTCCAGATCCTGTTTAAATTACCCTAGGTGCAGCTCAAATGTTTGTTTCACAGTTATACTATTTACATTTTTGTGATTCCAATTGAATTCTAATTCTGGTTTTTGCTGAGTAAAGATGGCAGTGATTAGTCACCATGATCTGTCTGTTCATCATTTGTCTTTACCTGACCACAGCAACAGTTATTTCATGTCTAAGTCGTGTTTTGAAATATTTTAAACCTTAAATAAATATAATTTTTATATCTTATATTAAAATTAAATGTTTATTTTAAAATTTCCCTGCTTTAGTAAATAATTTTCCACAAGCTCTATTCTTTCTTATTGACACCTCCTACACTATTGACCAGAGCATGAAAGAAAAGCATCATGAAAGTTAAAATATTCTAAATTTTGTAAAATGTAATTACAACAAATTGGCATATGTTTTCAGTACTTTGGTTAGATTTTGGAGAGCGTAGTGGGTGAATTTTAGTCTGTACATTTGGAAATTTAAGATCTTGTGCTTAAAAGACAATACATTTGTGTGTGTGTGTGTGTGTGTGTGTGTGTGTGTGTGTGTGTGTGCTCCAAACTCTATATGAATAAGAAGCCTATTCCTCCCTGGAAAGTAATATTGTATTTGAACCATGGAGGTACAATCACACTCCTCAAACTCTCTATCAACTGTACATAAAACATGGGAAGTAAAGAAGGCATGTTAAAGAACATGTCAGCTTATTGTGCACCAATAGGAGTGAAGTATTTTTATTGAAACTTCTCTTTCAGAACTCTTTACCTGAGTCATCATTTAGAAGCACTGGTGTTCTGTTGGGGAGGATATGTAAGTGCTGGACACTCATGGAGCTGATCTACGAAAACACTGATGACAACTTATGCTGGAGAGGATGTGGGGTAAAGAGAGCACTCCTGCATTGCTGGTGGGAGTGTTAACTGGTATAGCCCCTTTGGATATCAGTACAGTGATTTTACAGAAAATTAGGAAACAACCTCCCTCAAGACCTAGAAATACCATTTTTGGGTATATAACCAAAGGATGGTCAATTGTACCACAAGGACACATGCTCAACTACATTCATAGTAGCATTGTTTGTCATAGCCAGAACCTGGAAACAACATAAATGCCCCATGACCAAAGAATGGATAAAAAAATGTGGTACATTTACACAATGGAGTACTACACAGCAGAAAAAATAATAGCATCTCAAAATTTGTAGCCAAATAGATGAATCTACAAAACATCAAATTGAGTAAGGTGACCCAGACCCAGAATGACAAATATATTTACTCACTCATAAATGGCTTTTAGACATAAAGCAACGAGAACCAGCCTACAATTCATAATCCCAGAGAACCTAGACAACAATGAGGACCCTAAGAGAGACATACATAGATTTAATCTACATGGGAAATAGAAAAAGATAGGATTTTCCTAGTAAATTGGGAGCATAAGGACTATGGGAGAGGGTAAAAGGAGAGGAGAGAGGAACGGGGGGGAGCAGAGAAAAATGTATATCTCAATGAAATCAATAAAAAATTAAAGAAAACATACAGAAAATGATGTATAAATATGATAAATAAATAATATAATTAAGACTTTTAAAATAATATTGTATGTGTAAAAGAATTAGAATAAGAGAAAGATGAAAGTGAAAAGCACAGTAAATAAAGTCATTACCCTCTTCAAAAAAGAAGAAAACTAAATACTTGCCAATGACTAGGTTTTTTAACAAACAGATAGTATATAAAAATCCTGTTTTAGTCTTATGCTAACTCTTCAAGAGGTGTTTTTCTTCCCATGTTTTCACTTTGCAAAATGAGTGTTACAAAATAAAATCAATTGTTTCACATAATAAAATTATTGTGCGTCTTCTCTAGCCTCGATACCCACACTATTTCTCTCTGCTTGTCGCAATTACTTGCACATATTGAATGGGGGTGCAAATAGAATATGCTACACATTTTACTTGATTGGAGTAGGAAGTTTGACAAATAAAAGTGAATAAAACTGAAGAGAGATGAATTTTCTAAATCTGGGGTTGCAAATTACCTCAAAGTAGTGTTCCTGCAAAGGCAAGAAATTTGAATGATTGCATAGTTTTAATATATATTCATATTACTTTGTCATTCAGTGGGCAGGCATTTTGAAAACTTCCTAAGTACTTATTGAAGCAGTCACTAACAAACAGTAGAATATGTGCTAGACAAAGGTTTTTGCTTTGAAAATTATGCAGAGGTCATATATAATGACAGATCACAGATCTAAGCATAAGGGCTAATAAAGTTACTGCACTAGAACTTGTGCTACAATTTTATGCTTCATTATAGAATTATGTACTGTTCATGAGAGACAACACATTAGTTATTCCATTAGTGTCAAAGAAATTGCCATCTCTTGAAAATTAACAATAAATAATTGGTTCCACATATTTGTTTGTTTTCAAACTGTCATGCCCACATCCTCAACAATCCTGCTAAATTCCTCTATTAATTATCACATTTGAAAATTTGTCAATTTTAAAACATATACTTATGTTGCCTGCCTGACAGATATTTCATTCAAATTCATACACTCTTTGCATTGTAATCCCATTATTATTAGGGTGGCAAGAATAATGTTTAATAAAACAAGGAAAAACATTCTCACTTCTTCCTGATTTCAGAAGGAGAATATTCTCTATTCCAGCTACTAAAAAATGTTACTAAGTATTTCCTATGGAATCTCTCTCTCTCTGTCTCTCTCTCTCTGTCTGTCTGTCTCTCTGTATGTGTGTGTGAGTGTGCGTGCGTGCATGTGTGTGTGTGTATGTGTGTATGTGTGTTGACAAGGATCAAATCTGAAATTTACACATAATAAGCAGGCCTTTACAATGCAACTACAACCCTAGTTCATTATGGAATATTTGTGTACATCATTTATAACATAAAGAAACTCTTATATTTTTATTTTATTTTGTTAATTTTAGCCACCACCATCTTAAATTCTATCAACTTTTATTTATACTTTTGGCCTGAATTGTATTCTGTTTTCTATTTGATTGATGACGGGCAATCAGGTTTACATACTGGAACAAATGGAACATGTCTGTGATTTAAATTCTTGTTTATTTTTAATAATCTGATTTATGAAAATTCAATTTAGCACAATTGTATCTATGTTTGTAATGGACTGTTTATATAAATTTTCTGTTTACCTTTCTCATTAAGAGAATTGTAATTTCAAGACATAATGGCACATTCATTGAATCATAGCTCTTAGCAGACAAAGTCAGGAGGATCTAGAACTGAAAGCCAATCTGGGTTACATAATCTGACTATATTTCAAAATAATAATAATAAACAAAACTATAAAATAACAAATGTTCAGGAGTAGAAAACTGTCTATATAAGTAATTTTCAATTTCATTTTAGTATGTTTATCTTTCTGAGAACCTCACACAGGATAGTGTATTTATATCATGTTGACCCATCCCTCTTTTTCTACTCCACTTCTCACATGTCTCTCAATTCCTCTCATATGTATTTGTGTGTGTGTGTGTGTGTGTGTGTGTGTGTGAGAGAGAGAGAGAGAGAGAGAGAGAGAGAGAGAGAGAGAGAGAGTATGTGAATGTGTCCTAGAGAGTCCACTTAGTGTTATTCATTCACATGATTTTAGGCCTGACCACTTGGTAGTGGATAGCCTCTCACTGTTTTTCCTCTCTCCACAGTCACTTACTGCCTCTAACTTCTCATCTATGGATGGGGCATGTCAACTGGCGTCATCATTGTGCAGGTTTTGTTTAGGCAGCGATATCATTAGCATTTGACTCATACATCTTCTCTTTCATGTCTAAAAGGTTACCTAGCAGCATTTTCTGATCTTCTGGCTTCTGCAATCTTTCCAATCACCTTTCATGAGGCTTTCTAAGCTTCAGGTGTAGAGACTGAGATGCAGATGTATGACATGGGGTAGTCACTGTATTACCACATTTTTTTTTTTTGCTGAAGTTTGCCAAGTTGTGGATATCTATAGTAGCCTTCATCTTCTGTACAATTGAGCTCCTTGATGAGATGGTAAGGTCTATACTTGCCTGTGGTATAAGAATAAGTATTAATGATACAGTTAGAAATTATTGTTTTAGGTAGATGATAAAAGTAAATTCTAATCTGGGGTATAAGGCCTTACAGTCACGTGTAGTTGACTAGGTTTACAGTAGCCTCCATGAACCACCTCCCACTGAAATGGCCTTACGTCTAAGTAGAAAGCTCTGAGTTACCTTCAGCATAAAAGTCCCATTATTAAACTCTTGAGGATGAATATGTTGACAGGCTGCTCAGTGTTGTAATTCATAGAGTATAAGTTATGTAGGACAGGATGATAAACATGCTCAAAATGTATTTAAACATTCGGTTCACACAGGCAATTTTTGATGAGGTGGTATAGACTTCATGGTGGATGTTAGGCACTGCGAGTGGACTTTGAGAATTTACAGCCTTACCCATCTCTAATTTTCTCTCTGCTTCAAGGCTACATTTATGGATGTGAACTCTCAGCCTCTTATCTCACTGCATGCTGCCATATTCATTCTAACCCTGCAGAACCATAAGCCAAATGGACTCTTCAATGATTTGCCCCGGTCATGGTGTTTAATCACACAACAGAAAAGTACATGGAGCTCGGATTGGGAACTTGATGGTGACAGCAGTGGGTTGGGTTCCTTTTGGGGCTAGGACTGAATTTGTGATTACAGGGCATGAGGGTAGGCATCTGGAACTTGGTGTCTGTTACTCATTATATATATATATATATATATATATATATATATATATATATATATATTTCTTCAGCTCTACATTTTTTCTCTGCTCTCCTCCCTGCTTCTCCCCTCCCCTTCAACCCTCTCCCATGGTCTCCATGCTCCCAATTTACTTACTTTTTTTAAACTACTTCCCATGTATATTAGATCCATATATGTCTCTCTTAACCCTAAGTTACTCATTTCTTAAACATCATTTATCTCTGGTGTTTGTGTGCGTGTGTGGGGGGTGCATGTGTGATGAAAATGATAATTTACATGGTAATTATTCAACTGCTATATGCTTATTCATTCACAGAATGATGAACAAAATAACTTTTTATTACTTTTTAGATTTATGTTGTTGACAGTTTTTAAATATCAATAAACAAAATATGGTTTTCTTCTTTTCTTCATGTTTATCTTTAGTGAATGACTTTCACTTTTATTAGTCCTTTCAGAGAAATGACTTTTAAAATATTTGCTTTCTAATGAATATATATTTTATACTTCATTGATTTCTGCTCTTATTTTTAGGATTCAGAGCATGTAATTCCAAGTTATTTTTCTAGCTCATTTAGATGATTGCTTAGATTCATGATTTTCTCTTTCCTTCTTTCTGATGTATGAATTTTAAAGTATAATTTGCCTTTAGTTGCCTCTTTTCAAGTTTTGATAGGTTGTATTTTTATTTCACTGAACTAAAATATTTATTAATTTTGATATTCATGGTTTTAATGCACATGTTGCTTAGAAAAATGTTGCTGAATTTTTGTACTTTACGTTTTTAAAGTTATAAAGAGAATGCAAAATAACAGATTGTTATGGCAGTTTTGTGCACATTTAACTTGGTTTAATTCTCCCTTTTAACTCTGCTTCTCTCCCCCATCTCTGTTACCCCCTCATTTGTATCCACCTCAAGTGGTGCCCTTTGCACTTTATCACGTATGTGTTCTATATCCACTTCACCTACCGTGGTTAAAGCCGTTTTTAATTTATTTTAAAAATATTTTGTTTCATTGATGTGATTTTTCTTCCACTTATGTTTTTGCATATGTGCAGTTTTGGTGCCCCAGAGGCCAAAAGAAATGCACCAGGCTCCCTGGAACTCTAGTTCCAGGTGCTTGAGATCACCTCGCGAGAGCAGAAGAGTGAACTGGTTCCCTGGAACTGCAGTTCCAGATGCTTGAGATCACCACGTGAAAGCAGAAGATTGAACTGGTACCTCTGGAAGGCTCCTAAGAGATGAGCCATCTCTCTATCCCGTGGTAAATGTTTCCCCCTCTTATAGTTTCCTGACCTCTATCTATACATATTTCTACATAAATGCTTTCTTTTCTACTTAATACCAAGAATCTGTATCTAATAGAGAACACACAGTGTCTGTCTGAATTTGAGTTACTTCACTATATATATATATATATATATATATATATATATATACACACACATATATATTACTCTGTTCCATCCATTTCCCTAAAACCTACAAAATTAAGTTTTCCATCGTGTATGTCACATTTTAACTGTGCATTGTTCTCTAGGTGAACATATAAGGTGATTCGTTTTTCCTATCATTGTGAACAGATCTGCAGTAAACATATCTGGCTGAGTATGTCTGTGACAGGATATAGAATCAGTTGGGCACAGCTGGTCATACAGTAGCATAGCTGAGTCACAGGGAAGTTCTTTATAAGAGTTTTGAGAGACCTGCACATTGATTTTCATAATGACGGTACTGTTTATAGTCTATCCAGCAATAAAGAAGAGCTGCTAATTTTCTAAATTCTCACTAGTATTTTTTGCCATTAGCTTTTTCGATGATAGTCATTCTGACTAAGGTCAGGTAGACTCCCCAAATGGTGTTTACTTGTATTTTTTTTTTTTATGGCTAAGCATGTTTAAAGTTTTTGCTGGCTGGCCATGTGTGTTTCTTCTTTTGAGAATCAGCTTTGAGTTTAATGGCACATTTATTGATTGGAAGTTATTAATTATAATTGGTCTTAATAAAAACATGGAGTCAGCTATCAGGAGGTGAAAGTTGAAAGATCAGAGAAGCAGAGTTGCCAGCCACTAGAGAGTTCGTAACTCTATAATTCTTAGGCCAAATAGGAGATCCTGTACTTCCCAGAATGCCTCCTTAGACTGCTTCTTCAGACTAAATTCTTAGACTGACTGGAAAGAGTGCGGTTGTCCTCCCATCTTATATTCCCCTCTTTCTGCCCAGCCATATCACTCCTGTTTCCTCCTCTTTAGTGCTGGGATTGAAAGGCATGTGATCACAAGTGCTGGGAACACCTTTGTGTTAGTTTTTTTACTTTCTTAGACAGATTCAATCTTGGATAGCCCAGGGTAGCCTTGAGCTCACAGAGATCTGTCTGCTTCTCTCTCCTAAGTCCTGGGGTTAAAGGTGTGAGCCAGCACTGTCTGGCCTCTAGTGGCTTAATTCTACACTCTGATCTTCAGGCAAACTTTATTTGTCAAAACACAAACAAAATACCACCACATTTTGCTATTTAGTTTGTTTGTATTTGTTTTGTTTGCTCTTTAATTTTGCAGTTGCTTGTATGTTGTAGATATTTTTTTTGTATAAAGTATTGCTAGAAAAGATTTTTATTTAATTCATAAGTACTGTGTTTCTTGACTTCATTGTTTCTTTGCTGTGCAAAATCATTTTTACTTCATACAATCACATTTGTCAATTGTTGAGTTTAATTTCTTGTTCATTGGAGCCCAAATCACAAAGTTCTTGCTTCTATCTATATCTTCAAGTCTTTTCTTTTAAAATTTTCAATTTTTAGATTCAGGCCTTTCATCCATTTTTAAATTGATTGTTGTGTGGGGTGAGAAGTTGAATGTGATTTCATTTTTCTGTAGAATATCCGGTTTGCCACCACCATTTGTTGACTGGTCTTTCCTTTCTCAGTTGTTGACAATTACATCAAATATTTAGTTGAGGTGACCTCAGCTGCCTGGGTTTCTTTCCGGGTTTCTCTGTAGTACCTTCTGCTTTTGTGCCATTGCCACACCCCTTTATTAAAAAGCTTTGTTGTATGTCTTGAGATTAAGTATAATATCTCTGGTTGTGTTCTTAGGACTACTTTGTTCATATGTTGTCTATTTTGTTTTGATATGAAATTTAGGATTATTTTTCTAGTACTGAGAACATCTTTCGAATTTTGATGGGAATTATACTCTACATTCTTACCTGTTTTGAAGCTATTTTGAAAGAGATATGTTTTTAAGTCATTTTTTTTTCTCATCAAGTTTATAGCTCTTGTGCATAGAAGCTTCTGGATTCTGTTGATTCACATTATTTACTTTACTGGTCATGTCTAAAAGATTTCAGCTAGATTCTGTGAGATCTTTTATTTGAAGAAAAATCTACAAATAAATATAGTTTATTTTTTGTCTACGTTTTATCAATTATTATCTTTTTCTTGTATTTCTGGACTAACTAAAACTTCACACATTGCATTAACAAAGAGTGGAGACACTGAAAATCCTCATCTCATTCCAGATTTTATGGAAAATGGTCTCTATTTTCACCCATACTCTGCAATATTGTGTATGAGTCTTGCAAATCACTTTTATTATATGAAGACATGTTCCATTTCTTCTTAATCTCTTTTAATTTCTATTATGAATGATTTTGAACATTTTAAAATGAGAAATCTGCAAATTCAAAGGTAGCCTAGTAAACAGAGCAAGTTCGAGCAAGGCTCCAAAGCTACACAGAGATATCCTGTCTCACCCACCTACCCAAAACAAATATATAAAGAGAGAATAAAAATTATACAGAATGCAATTTGATATATCTATATTTTCATGAGAAACTTTTGTTTTAAAATTAAACATCATATTTAAGGTCAAATCTACCTTATTTGTATTTAATTAATCTATTTTATATATGTTCCTTTTAAAAATTTTGAGGTCTTTTTTTCTTAATTTCTACCTATTGAAGACATTTTTGAAATCAGACAAAATTATTTATATTTTATTATGGAAAGCAATATCATCCTAAGATTAAAATAAGACAAGTCATCATGTAAGATTCATTTAATAGTAAGTATTGTACCTTGCAACATATGATTTTACTCTCTCTCCTCAACATTAGGATTGTAAACATCATATTGCCCTTATTTGGCTAGTTTATATCATCAATTCCATTTTCAGGGAATGGTGCCCTTATATTGCATTTTTACAATTGGCCAAGAAACTCTGAGATTTGATTTTGAGGCATATATTCTTTATCTTAGATAAGTAGAAAACAAAGAATATATGAAACATAAAAACTGCCTGTCAAGAATAGCCACTGACTCTCCTGAGGATGGGTTAAGAACATACATTATAGAAATTTTATTTCAGACAGCATGGGATAAATCCGGACTAGCTGAACATAGCAGACAATGAGGAATACTGAGAATTCAAGAACAATTGCAGTGGGTTTTTGACCCTACTGCACGTACTGGCTTTGTGGGAGCCTAGGCAGTTTGAATGCACACCTTACGAGACCTGGATAGAGGTGGGCAGTCCTTGGGCTTCCCACAGGTCAGGGAACCCTGATTGCTCTTCGAGCAGATGAGGGAGGGGGACTTGATCGGGGGAGGGGGAGGGAAATGGGAAGCGGTTGTGGGGACGAGGCAGAAATCCTTAATAAATAAATAAATTTAAAAAAAAAGAAATTTTATTTCACTTAATAGAAATTTATTCTTATTTATATTTTCAAGTGATGTTTTCTGTTTTCAACTTGGTATTATAGATACAGCAATTTTACTATTCTCAAAAACTTTGATATATATCCTATACTTTTTCAGACTTCAATTATTTAACTAAAAGAAATTAATTAAACATGACATGATAGCTTCAATAAAGCTTCAGATATTAGGGACAATATAATGACTTGTTTGAAATTAATTTCAAACATGAAGATAATTAAAAAATATAATACTATAAATATTACAAGTAAAAGCAGAAAAGATAATAAATTGGTGTTACAAATTATATTTGATTGACTAATATTTTTAATTAGTTTTTGAAGGATTTGGGGTGGATTTATGTTGTTAAATTGAAGATTTCCAGACCTCACCAGAGGTCCTTGATTTGATCTTTAACACTGAGAACAAAACAGCTGAAAGGGAATATCCTGTTCTAACAAGCAGGACAGAGGTTTTCTTCCTTTTTTTTCTTTCTTTCTTCTCTCTTTCCTTCTTTCCTTTTTTTCTATATGATATTGATAATCAACACTGTGGTTTGTGAGCTGAACAGGAATGAATAGACTCCTAACAAAATACAAATTAAATGAAATAATGAACTTTTCTTATATTTGACTTTAGAAATAATTTAAATCACAGTAAATACAGCTTTGTAGTTGCATTTTTATTTAATAAAATAAACATGTGATGGTTCAGTCATTTGTTTTTCCATCCTTTCACTACTTCATGCATTCATTTGTCCAACTATTAAAACATTTCGTTGGTTTTGTTTGGACACCCGTGATTAACTGAGACTACAGCACTTAAAGATTATGCTTTTCACTTTCCAAATTAACAGCAAACTGTCTAGTCAAACTAAGCTAACAGACGTAGATGTGGTTTCTAATATCTGTTCATCCAGCGCTGTGGGGGTTGAATCAGAGAAATTACCATATACAATAGCATAGTATCTGGATGTTGACTGAAACTGACCAGGGAAAGGAAGCAAGAAAGCAAGGAAGGAAGGAAGATAAAAAGCTTCCCAAATTCAGTTGAAAGTATATAAATGGTCCAATTACTTTACACATAGACTTTAGAAGAAAGTAATTATGAAAAACATAATTTTAAAAGTCTTTTGATAACATAATCAAAAGGAAGCTTGTATAACTTTATTTAACTGTCTGAAATTTTGAACAAATTTATTACTGGAATTCCAAGACTAATGTGAGTTAACAAAATGAACAAAGTAGAAGTAAATCTTAAATAACATTGTAAGTATTACTTTGAAGAACAAGAGAAATATTCTGGAAACTTGATCTCAAGGTTCTGGGTAAAATAATGAAGATTACTAAAGGAAAAATACAGTCTTATACTATTATCCACAGCATTTCATAAGATCTCTTTCTTTCTGAAAATAGCTAAAATACTTTGTAAACAAAATGTCTAAGATAAACCAAATTAGCAGATGGATAAAATTATCAATTATTTGGAAGTGCAGTACTTGATAATGATGGTTAGTTACAAAGCAAAATATCATGACCATAATAATAAAAATAGAAAACTAAAATGGATTGGGAGAAAAAAGCAATAAGAGACAGGGAATGAACTGTCACCTTTAAAGTTAGGTGAAAATAAAGAGGGCTAAGATATGGTGTGCAATACTATTCTCTGGGGTTATTTACTTATAAACAAAACAAGATCAGAGTTCACATTGATGGCAAAACATCAAATAACTAAATAAGCAACTCTGGACTCTAGGAACCATACTTCAGTGTACAATGTATGAGAGGAATAATATATGCTTAAGTGATTGTTGCTATATTATAAAGATACAGTCATAGAGGACAATAAACAACAGAAAGTATGATAAAAAGAAAAGGATTTTTAAAATACACAGGTACTGTGCTCATAAACACAAATCATTTCAAATAATTAGTGAAAATTGATAATTTAAAAAAAATTAGAAGATATACAAACAAAGATAGAAAAATCTAGGAAAAATGAAAATAATGAAACCAAGGTGTCAATATATAGTCATTGCAGTATATTAGATTTAAAAAAGTTTTGTAGCTCAAAGCAAATAGAAAGGAAACATTGTAATTGAAAGCAAGCAAATAGAGTGAAAAGCACAGGGAAGGAGTACAAGGTATATGTAGACAGCTGTTCAATATAAATGAAATTAGAATCCTAGAAATAGAAGTGTAGCTGAGCAAGTGTCCTTGTGGTAGAATGGATCTTTATTTGGATTTATGCCCAGGAATGGTCGGTCCTGAGGTAGTTCAGTCCCCAATTTTCTGAGAAATTACCATATTGATTTCCAAAGTGACTGTACAAGTTTGGACTCCCACCAGCAATGGAAGAGCTCCACACCCTCTCCAGCATAAGCTATTGTCAGTGTTCTTGTTCTTAGACATTCTGAGAGGTGTAAGATAGAATCTCAAAGTAGTTTTGATTTGCATTTCCCTGATGGCTAAGGATGTTGATTATTTCTTTAAGTGTTTCTTCTATTGAAAATTTTCTGTTTAGATCCCATTTTTTAGTTTTGTTTAGATCTCTGTTTAGTACACAGTTTTTTAATTGGATTATTTGGTTTGTTCATGTGTAGTTGCATGAATCTTTTATGTATTTTAGATTTTAATTCTCTGTCGGTTGTGAAGTTAGTGAAAATATACCCATTTGGTAGGTTGCCAGATTTTCCCTGTTGATGGTGTCCATTTCTTCCAGAAGAAAGCTTTCTTCCAGAAGCAGCTTCATGAGTTCCCATTTGTTAATTTTTGATCTTAGTGCCTGTGCTATTGATGTTCTGTTAAGAAAGTTGTCTTCTATGCCAATGCATTCAAGTCTAATTCTAAATTTCTCTTCTATCAGGTTCATTGTATCTGGTTTTATATTGACGTCTTTGATGCACTTATGTATGGTGATAAATTTGGATCTATTTGCATTCTTCTCCATGCTGGTAATCAGTTAGACCAGCACCGTTTATTGACAAAGCTCTTTGTTTTCTTGCTGTAGTGCCTGTGAGGGACAGGGCCAGCAACGAGAGGACCAAAAAGCCTGGTTCTCTGATTTCATCATGTATGGTTCCTATTACCCTCTGAGGTGACATAGGCCACAGGCGTCAGCACAGACCCCAGCTGCAGCAGCACCATGGACCTGAACATGACCCTTGGCAGCATCTCAGGCCTGTATAACATCCTGATTATTTGGAGAAGCACAGGCACTCAGATCACTATGGTTCTGACTGGTGCAGGGGGTATGGCCTTGGACATCAATGAGGCCACAGATTGTGGCCTTGACCCCAGCCTTCCATGTGACCTCTGGTGACAACAAGGGCCTTGGAAATCAACACAGACCCCATCTGTGGTAGGAATATAGAACCAGACATGGACTTTGAAAGCAGCCAGTTCTGGATGTCACCATTGTGCCCGGTGGCAGTGCAGGCCATTCAGATCAACATGGCCCCACGGGCAGAGTGTCTGTCGGACAATATCATAGCCCCAGACCTCAGACATCTATATGGACTTTAATAGTAAAAGGCACCTCTGACTTCAGCACAGACCCTGGCTGAAGGAGGGCCACAGACCCAGACATAGCCCTAGGTTCTAGTCCTGGCCTGGACTTGACCATGATCCCAGGTGGCAAGCAGACCTCCCAGGTCAGTCTACTCCTCATTGTCTTCACTTCTGTTCTGTTTCTCCCCACACTGCATGAGCCAGACCATTTCTCTTGCCCATTTCTGAACCATACATTTGGTCATTATAACAGGATCTATCTGCCCGGCCCCACCAAGTTCTAAGTAAACCCTTGCATGTGTTCCTG
Source organism: Microtus oregoni (assembly GCF_018167655.1). Lineage (NCBI taxonomy): Eukaryota > Metazoa > Chordata > Mammalia > Rodentia > Cricetidae > Microtus > Microtus oregoni. Next base: position 44,470,005 of record NW_024543068.1, on the reverse strand, counting down.
CCAGCCTGGGTCCTCAAGGGTGGTTAATACCCATCTGACCACATGCCTTAATTTATGCATCAACTTGAATGGATTAAGAAATTGCTTATTCTCTTTCTTCATTTTCATGTTAGTGTTCATCACTACTTCTCTTTTTCTATTCCATCCTAATAGGATACACTGAGGTAAACTAGCATCCCTACATTCAATGGGCTTCATAAGTGAACATGGCACTAACGCGTACATAGATATTTCCATTAATCTTCAGTACCTTTCCTGATTGACAGATTTGGATGCCCAACTGCATTTTTGCTGTCTCAATTAACTATTTAATCAATAGTTCAAATGGGAGCATTTTCAATTTTATTTAATGTATTCTACAATTAAATAAGTTCCAGCTTACCCTTGTCAAAATAGTTAAAGTAAAATTTGAGAATATCCTAATTTCTTCCTATTTCTCACTTTCTTACATCCTTAAGAAGCAGGGGGGGGCTGGAGAGATGGCTCGGTGGTTAAGGGCACTGGCTGCTCTTCCAGAGGTCCTGAGTTCAATTCCCAGCAACCGCATGGTGGCTCACAACCATCCGTAATGAGATCTGGCGCCCTCCTCTGGTGTGTGGGCATACATGGAGGCAGAATATTGTATACATAATAAATAAATAAATCTTTAAAAAAATAAATCTTTAAAAAAAAAAAAAAAAAAAAAAAAAAAAAAAAAAAAAAAAAAAAGAAGCAGGGATAAAACTTGTGTTCACAATTGTGATAACTGTGACACGAGAAACAAAAGTAAATTATATGATACACAGGACCGTCAGTCCAACTTGCGTTTGAACAGTCTCTGAACTAGAAAGCATTCTGTGCAAACAAATTAAGAGACCTTGAGAAGGTGATTGAAACTATTTAAAAATAAATTATGGATAGAATCATCTTAAAAATTAATAATCTATATTTTCTTATATATGACCTTAACATATGGCTTTAAACAGAAGTCCAGTTGATTTAATTTTAACTTTGTAACTTTCTATTATTTATTTAAATTGTACTATGTGTGGTTTCAAAATCAAAAATGTGATATTTCTTTGATTTTTCAGTAAAGATATACATATTTTTACACTCAAATCCATAGAACTATCACATTACTGTAGGAGTTGGACAACAGGAACTTAAAAATAGTTAAGTTACTAGCCGCTGGATTCAAAACAGAAAACTAAGTAAGGTAAAAAAGAGGGAAAAGAAAACCACATTTGAGCAAAGAATTAAAGGAAATTTTTTTTATATCTAATTAGTTGAAAAATTGTAAAGATTAAAAAATCTATTTGAGAAAAACATCAAATTTATAATTAATATTCAAGGACAAAGAGGTTAATCTCCTTAGCAGCATTGACTTTACTGTGAGCATGTTTTTATGTAAAGCAGATTTTGAAAAACCAATAAAATAATTATTTAAAAATTTTGTCTAAATGTGAATGCTAATGTACTTAGAATCATCACTGAAGCAATATTAGATAAGGCTCAAACAATAAATTAAAGAAACCTTTCCTTCTAATTATATTAAAATACGATTATAATAAAATTTTCCATGTTGTTTATTAAATCAAATGTGAATGATTTATTTATTAGTATTTATGTCAATATATGACTGTCTTATTTATGACACTATATAATTAGTGTATTTTGTCAATATATTATAATATTGACTCAAAATTGACACTTCATCTTTCGGCACAGAGCTTTACTACTACAAAATCTAGGAAACTTTAAGTTGTTGAAAGAATTTGGCAATTTTAACAAATTGTTAAAGCAAAAATGTTAGTTTCAGAGAGCATTTACATTATTCTTGATTCAGTTGATCAATCGAATAATTTGTGTAAATTGTCATGTTTACTGCTTTTTAAATCTTTTTCTTTTAATCTATCAGATTTAAAAAAAATAGCATTCCAAATTCCCACTCCCTCTTCTCCTCACATTCTCTCCACACGCCCTCCCATACCACCCCCATCTAATCCTCAGAGAGGGTAAGGTGCATTTTTTTTGGGGGGGGGGAGTAAGGGGAACACGCATCCATTGCTGGTGGGAATGTAAACTTGTACAGCCACTTTGGAAATCAGTATGATGGTTTCACAGAAAATTGGGAATTAACTTACCTCAGGATCCAGCAATACCACTCTTGAGAATAGACCCAAAAGGTGCTCAACCATACTACAAAAGCATTTGTTCAACTATGTTCATAGCACCATTATTTGTAATAACCAGAACCTGGAAACACGGTAGATGCCCCTCAACTGAATAATGGATAAAAAAGTGTGGCACATTTATACATTAGAATACTACTCAACAGTAAAAAACAATGACATCTTGAATTTTGTATGCAAATGGATGGGATAGCCTGAGTGAGGTAACCCAGACACAAAAAGATGAATATGGTATGTACTCACTCATAAGTGGATACTAGCTATAATCAAAGGACATTGAACCTATAGTTCATGATCCTAGAGAAGGTAGGTAATAAGGTGAACACAAAGAAAAACATATAATTTAGTAAAATAGGTTTGTGATCATCTGAATGAGTAAAAACGGACCCATTGGTTGTATCCTAGGTCTCTGCTGTTCTCACTTCTGGACCCTGGCCCTCAGGGAGGCTCCTTCCCAGGGTATGAGTTTCCAGCTGTGCCAATAATTGGTTGATCAGTTCTGCAATTTATGTACCATCTTTACCCAAGAACAACTTGTTAGCAGGACGAATTGTAGGTTACAGCATTTGTAGCTGGGTTAATGTACTCGACCCAATTTTGAGACCCATTCCTCAAGCTAATTGCTTTATCTAACCTTGGTGGAGGAGCACGTGCCTGGTCTCATTGCTTGGCATACCATGGCTGGCTGATATCCATGGGATGTCTGCCTGCATCTGAAGAAAAACAGTGCAGGAGTGGATAAGGAAGGAGGTAAATGGGGAGACTGGGAACAAGGAAGGCAGACAAAGGTTTGGTTATGATGTAAAAGTGAAGAAAATAAATTTAGAAACAAAAAATAAGCTATTGTAAAGGGAAACATCATGATAAATTTCTATGTTTTGTAAATTTCATTACGATATTGTGTTGTCAGTGAAAGACAAGTCCAGATATTACTGCCAACTCATTTTTAAGTGTGAAAATGTTTAAGCCTCAAGTGAAACAAATCACCCTAACTATATGTGTGCACTTCATCTAGTCTTCTGAAGAGTTAAATAAAAAAGTCAAAATTCTCTACAACGTGCAAGAAGGGGATAAAGCATCCAGTTTTCTTTACAACTCAAAATTCCAGTTTCAGATCTTGCCCATGTTATTGTGCTCTATGAATTTTACTTTCTAGCCATTATAATTGCATGAGAGAGTACCTTAAAATAAATAGACCTCATTAGTGTGTGGGTAAACTTGCTTATGTTTATCTATGCAAATGCATATGCAGTTCATTTGTAATTTATGTATATATTCATAAATTTACATATTTGTAGATAGCATGCTATATGCACACATATCAACTTATGATGGGCACATGCCTGTGTGCATCATATTTATATCAGTAGACACACGCAGTTGAAAGCATAGTGCTGTGTAACAGCATTCTAGGAGCTAAGAGAAACACGGTTTGTTCAGGAACCAGGCTAAAGATTAAAAACATGGAATGAAAAAGCACATCGGGGAAGGTTCACACCTTATCTTCCACTCTTAAGTTATGATTTACTCTCATGTTGAAGCTCCCCACAATCTGTCTTGAAACATTACTTGAAAAGAGCAATTGGACTTGGCTAGGATAAAAACAGTAGCACTGCCGCAATTTGGCTCAGGAATACAGTTTTAAGAAGGAACAAAACAAAACACAGATGTCCACCAAAACACATTTCTAGTGAATTAAACAGAAAACACTGTGGATGTATTCAGAAAATAGACAAAGTTGATTGTGTTTCCATGAGATGAGCAGTCACATCTATGGAAATCAGGTGATAATTTACTTCAACATGATTACAGAAGCAGATATGAGGACTCATGCAAATTGAAAGGCTTTAATTTAATTTAAACAGGATTGGTGTGGGTTAGATTATAGACTTTGAGCTATTTTATGAAAACAGCTATGATTAAATACTAATTAAATATCAATACTAATGAATAATAATTATTGAACTTTATAAATGAATGTATACAATAAAGAAAGGAAAAGTTCAGTCTGGGGATATGGCTCAGTGGATGAGGTACTCACTGGCTGTGCAGGACACATGGAAAGCCAGATACATCTGTAATCTTGGTGCTTCAATGGGAAAAGGGGGAATATATTCAGAGTTCTTGGAAAGTCATAGATGAGCTAACCAGACACACAGAGGGATAAACAAGAAATTCTGCCTTAAAACAGAGTAGAAACAAAGATCAGCATCCTAAGCTGTCCTCTGACATCTACTCAGGTGTGGTGGCACATGAACTTGAACTCACTCTTCAGTCTGTCCATGGTGCCCTACTGGGAGTGAATCCTTGTTCACATCTCCCTCAGGAAATAGCACAACATTAAGTGCATATTCTTCAGGACATACTTGTAACTCTGAATGTTTGGGGAAAATAATTGGTTGATCATCAGATAAAGATTTTTTAAATGTTACTTTCTCATAATTCCTGTGCTATTTGTTTGGGTGGAGTTTTTTTTTCTTGGATTAACTTGTAAGGTTGTTTACCATGTATTTGGTCGCAATTGACTTCTGGTTCTATACAACAAATTGTAAACTCCAGTATATGTTTAAACAAAATATCAGTCATGAGATTTCTTCCTCTCTTGTACTTTTTTTCATGGTATTCTGGCATTGACTATTTGTCTGTGTGGGCTCCGTAATCCTTCAATCCAGATAGGACGTTCCAGGTCACCCAGGACTACCTAGGAAGACTGTTTTCGAGTTCTCTTTAGCAAACTGAGAAGCGTGGGAATCTTCTATTCACACCAGAGCTCACATGGACACAGATGAAGTCATTGGTGTTTGGTTTGACCAAGTATTCAAAGGCAAAGTGTCTGACTATTATCTGAGAAATGGAAATAAAACATGGATTTTGTCCTTTGAGAGGATTCCAAGCCAGGAGCTGTGATCAGATCCACAAGGAGGTAAAGCGAAGAGCTAAGGGCCACCTAGAGAGGCTTCTGGCTTATTTGTCTGTTCTCAAGACAGGGTTTCTCTGTGTAGCTCTGGCTGCCCTGGAACTGGCTCTATAGACCAGGTTGGCCTTGAACTCAGAGAGTTCGCCCACCTCTACTTCCAGAGTGTGGTGGACTCTGGGCTGTCTCATTCTTCTGACTACCATAAACTGTGTGTATTAAAACATTAGTAAGTAACCCCAAGTTACCAATAATGCATCAATGTCAATATTAAGGAAAGAAATAAAAGCACGTCTCCCTGGAGACATTTAACCAAGAGAGAGTCCAGATTTGAATAGTCTACTTAGTGTTTCCTGTGTCTTCCATCCTCCTTACAAAGGACCTCTCAAGCTGTATTTATTGGACTGTCCAGAAAGCATCACATGAGGAGGGAATGGGACACTCTAAGAGATCTTTAAAAGAATTTTATGGGACTGGAGAGATGGTTCAGAGGTTAAGAACACTGGCTGCTCTTCCAGAGGTCCATAGTTATAGTTTTCCATTGTTATGATAAAAGATAAAATAGATATAAATATTGTAACTGTAATTCTTGCTTGATAACTGTTTTGTTATATGTAATTTTGCTATGTTCAAGTTAAAGCCTTCCTTTTTTTGTTTAAACAGAAAAAGGGGAAGTGATGTGGGAGTGTCATATATCAATCTGTTGATTTCATTGGTTAAGCAATAAAGAAACTGCTTGGCCCTGATAGGTTAAAACATAGGTGGGAGGAGTAAACAGAACAGAATGCTGGGAGGAAGAGGAAGTGAGCTCAGAGGCGCCATGCTCCCCTCTCCAGATGCGATAGCTCTGCTCTCTGAGACACACGTGATAAAGCTCCAACCCAGGATGGACATAGGCTAGAATCTTCCCAGTAAGTGCACCTAGCTGTGCTACACAGATGATTAGAAATGGGCTAACTTAATATGTGAGAATTAGCCTAGAAGAGGCTAGATAGAAATGGGCCAAGCAGTGTTTAAAAGAATATAGTTTGTGTGTTGTTATTTTGGAGCATAAGCTAGGCGGCCAGGGTGCTGGTGACACAGCCCCACCGCTCCTATTACAACACTTCAAAGCTATTTTCTTTAAACAGAAACACTCTTTCCTAGAGGTAGGATTATTAGGATTTAGGAAGGAGTAAATTAAATATGATGAGTAAACAAAATACACAAATCTCAGGAAGCTCTTGAAACTTACAAGATTCACAAAGCCCTTCCCCAGTATTTTCTGGTGATAACAATTGTTTGGGGAAAGGGAACTCTATAATCTGCCAAACTACATTCAGCTTGTACATGGAGCTTCGTTAATACAGTTTTCATCTGCCAACAAATAGGTTGGGGTGTACTTTTGGTATTGTACCTTACTTTGATTCACCTATGCTCTTGTAAAATGACACAATCACAACAATTCTTACTTATAATCCTATAAACATATTTACTATACAACTTAGTTCATTAATATGAACATAGATTCAATAATCTTTTGTCTGTATTCAGCACTTTATAAGGAGCAGATATTTGTTGATATTGATACTTGTTCATATTTCTCCAGGAAAAATAATACAACATTACTCCTGGCAGAATGTCTTTCAATGGTCTGAACTGTGTTATCTGTAAGAACATATATATTGACATCTAGTTACTTTGTTATGCTAGAAGAGATGGGCCTGGGATAGATAAGAAGGCAGAACTCCCATGAATTTAAATCATGGTCTCATTAATGATGCCTCAGAGAGTTCTCTGCCTTTTCTACCTATTCTGAGAGTGAAGACATACTGTCTATGAACCATCTGACAACATGTTACCTTGTGCATGCGTCTCCAGAGCAATGAGAATGATGTTCTTTTTCTTTACAAGCTACTCAAAGTCTATTTGCTTGGAATCTTAAATGGTGTGAATCATCATTGTCTTGTATGCCCATTTTGTTCTTCCAAGTGATGGGTTTTAGCTTCTAGTGAGCTACCTCATTGTGCTTCGCTGGAGGCATGAATGTTTTCTATGGTCCTTTTTGTTTTAAGGATAGTTGTACCTCCTGCTCTTGGAAAACTTTTGAGTACATCACGACATCCTCCTGGATTATTTACCATTTAGATTATTTTCACTTGCTTAATCATTTCCTCTGTTAATTTTGCTCTAAATGTCAGAGTTGGAATGGATATCTCTTACTTATTTTAACTTTCTTAAAATGGGATCACACCGTTCTTCCCTAAGGCAATAAAATTCTCATAATTCAACTAATGTTTATTCTCTGGATTTTTTATTTTCAGTACCTCTTCACAAATTGTTGTGATAGGTTGCTCTTTTGGCTGCTGGCTGCCTCCCAGAACACTTGGATTCATACTGTTATTCATGACATTTTGCATTCCATCATTTTGAAAACAAATGTCTTTCCATGGCTCACTGAAAAAACAAAATGCTTTTTTGTTGTTTCAGTTCAGATTGGGAATTTTAATGTGCTGCTTTGTTGGTGAAGAAGGCTAGTCACAAAAGGGAATGGTCTACATTTGCTATAAATTTTAGCTATTTAAAAACTAATTGTGATTTTTTTGCAACTAATTACTTTGGAAACACTCTTAGATTGAGTGAAAATGTCAGTCTTAGGGAGGAATTTGTAAAGACTTCACATCTAGGTGTGAAGTCAAATTTCATGAGAGTCCGTGAACGCATTACAGATTCTTTATTGGGTTTTCAGTGTGCCATTGGCATGGACCTCCTCAAGGAAAGATCGAAAATCAGTAAGAGCATTGTAATAAGACACTTGAATTATCTCAAATTGTTTGAATGAATGTGTACTTAGAGGCAAGACCTTTAGAAGTGCTTTTTAGAACAGTGTGGGTCCGATATGTGTTCCCTTTATCTGTATTGGTTCATAAACTTATCCATATTTTAAACTCTAATGTAGTTCATGATCCCCTCAAGAGTGTTCAGAAATCTGGCCACTGTGCTGAGCTGAACTTTGAGTGTAACTCAGTGAGGCCCCAGGGAAAGAGTAGATATTAAAAGCAGCACACATTGAGAAGTCAACACATGGGGAAAGGAGTTACATCCTGTTCTGACTGGATCTCAGCTCAGTGACCCAGATGAGGCAGAGTGACCCAAGAACTCCCAAATCAATCTTCTTATTTTCAGAGAAACTTCAAGTTCTTGAAAAATCATAGCTTACACATGAGAAAAAAATGTTGATATGCAGCCAGATTACGTAAGGAATATTTCTGGGCTGAGTGCCTTTACTTCAAAAATGAAATTTAAAGTAAATTAAAGAATTTATATTTTTAAAAAGGCAAACATGTATGTGTAATATACTACACTTTATTGATGTTGCCAGATTCTTTTTGAGTAACTGAATGTCACAGTCTTTGCCTGAACAAGTCTGAGTGGGTGTATGACATCCTCAGATTCTACAGTAGTCAGTACATGTCAGAAAGCCATACAACTTCAATATCAAAGTGAAGGAAAGATTCCTCTTAATATTTTCTATGAAATAATCAGAACTTATTGACTCTTTATTCAACATTAGAATTCTCATAAAAGCAGCAGGGAATTTCTAGACTTTTAGAAAAAGTGCTTCGGTTATGATATTTCTATTTCTTTTTTAAAGCACAAAAAGAATCAATAAGGTCAGCTCTTTAGGATTAGAAGATTCACCAAATACCAGTGGGATTTAAGAGGGAGATTTTGTTCCAGTCTGGCTGTCGGAAGGTCAGAGTCAATTGGATGCCACACTTTTGTTTTTGTTGTGTGGTGATCTTCAAGCCTTCACATAGGTATAGCTCTAGAGGAGAATGCCAAGCAGCAAAGAATAAAGAGGGGAAAGTTTTGCAAAAGTTTTAAAGCTTTTTTTTTAATAAAAGATTTCTTAAGGAAAACTGAAAAATAAAAAATGAAACTAGGGCATGGCTGCCTTAGAAGTTTTGGCTTTTGAGCTTACAACACAGCAGGAAAAATATTTTGTCAATCTTGATCTAAATTTAACAGGCAATATGCAGGGGGTAAGGCATTTTGTCAAATACCTATAGCACTGAGGCTTCTCTTGACTTCCTATGAGTTTGCAGGTTTCTAATTACATACTGGAAATACCATACCTAAATTGGAATTAATATCTGCAATTTTCTTTGTAGTTCAGCAACTCCATTTGCTGGAGAAATCTGCTCATATTTAAATGCATCAAATCCAATTGTTAAGCTACTTCTTCTCTCTGTATTCATAAAGATCTAATGATATGTAATCTGATAGCTTTTTTTTGCAGAGGCTTATTCCATGCTTGACTGAACTCTTATCGATTATGCTTACTATTAGGAAGACACTTCAATGACATTAGTCATCTACAATGCTGTGTGAAAATACATTTTTATATCAGCCATATGTCATGGTGGTCCACAGGGAAGGAGTTCTCTCTCCAATCCCATTATAAATTACTGTAGTTTAATGACAGGACAATAAGATTCCAGCACTTCCCATTCAGATAACTCGGGATTCCTTACTGGATGAAGTGATAATTAAGTGGTGTGTGAATTTAAGTTTTGTCACTGTCAACTTTGTTCTATGTGGCAGCCATGTTCTGAAGGCTCCTTGTGATGACAGCAAACTGGGCTTCAGAAGTTTCCATTTTCAGACTGATTCAAATCTCACATCCTCAAAATGAAAGCTGCTCTCTTTGTGGAAAAATGACCCCATCCTCTGAGGTATGGTGGCTTACAGTAAAAGCTCTACATTTGAAATCTAGCCTCGTCAGTGGCTAACTGGATGACAAAGTCATTTGACTTAACTTCAGTTTGTCTCACATTAAATCTATAAGCAATGATACAATCTGCTTCTTCAGGTTGCTGAAAGAATACGATGAATAAATATATGTGGTGTGGCTGTTCAGTGAATAAAAACAGTACTGTTTTCCAATCCATGTGTCTAAAGGCCACTCTGTCTTCCTTGCACATCTAACAATGGATCATGCCTAAATATGATTCATTGTAACACAATGCCTGCTCTAAGAACTACTCACTACAGTATGGTTCGCGATTCAGGCAAGGGCATGGAGATTGAAACACACACACACAGAGACATGGGTGCCAAGAATGCCCTCTTTATTAAAAGTATACCAGGGCAGCTTATATAGGGTCTCCTTGACTAATAGCCATGCCCTAACTCTCAGCTGTAAGCCCACCAGAAACCACTGCCTGGCCATCAGGAACTCCCAAGAGTCTTGTACTCAGCTTCAAAACAAGTTGTTTTTGCTCAGAGCAGCTGCAAGCATAGGAAAACAAGATATTTACCTCCGCAGGCAGGGGTTTACAGGAAATTTAGGGTTCAGGGGTCCACGGTTCCTAACAATTCATTCTTATTTTAAAATACATATCTAAAATGATTTTGTAACCTTGTCCCTATGACCTTTGTTCTTCGTCTATTGTAAGCAGGTTGTATTGTTCATATCTCTAAAAAAAACAATCATAGGATTTCCAACTTCATGACTGCTCCCTGGCTTCTTATTGATTGTCAAGATTGACATATCTTTTGAAAAGGCTTTACAACTTTGTGAAAAGGAGATATTTTGTAGAGGTTCAATGAAAACATTAGTATCCAAACTCTCCAGTTTTACTGGTGAGTGTGAATTAACTCTTCTTATTTATTTCAGATTTAACCTTCCCTGCCCTTACCCTAGCCTTGACCATGTTGTCGTGTTAACTTCTCACACCCACTTTTGCTACAATCTGACAAATATTTGTTTCTATGGATGCATAAGGCTCATGATTTATGTTCTTTATAAGTTGCTTGCAGTTCTATTACCATGAAATTTGCTCATCCCTTTGCAGTAATGTTTTCATCCTGGTTTAAGTGAAGTCTTCCTCTAAGAAAATGCATTGAGTCTGACTTCCTGATACCCTTTTAAACTTCCAACAATTATGTATACAAGAGATGCTTGCTTAAGAGTACATGAATACGATACAAATTAGGTTTCATGTCCATTTTCTGTTCTCAGTGAGACCAAAGGCCAGGCAAATGTTTCTTTTGTTTCCTGGCAATATAGTGCCTTTATAGGATCAGACCCTGCGCTCTGTTCCTTAATCTCGGTGGCTGAGTTATCAGAACCTTCTTTAACTTAATAGAGAAAGGTTGTAAGGTGTCATATTAGTTCTCTATGGGACTGTGATAAACTGTAGTAAATTTTGTGACATAAAACAAAGCAAGTGCAGTGTCCTGCAATTCTATGGCTGAAGAAATCCAGCCTATTTCTTTCTGTTTTAAAATCTTCAAATTACCTGAAGAGTTGCATTCCTTCTTAAAGGGTCTGGCAGAGAACTATTTTTTTTTTCTCTGGGTTCCAGGAGCCAGATACCTTCCTTGACTTGCAGACACTCGTTGCTCTTAAACACAGGAAATAATAGATGAGTTATCATCCATTCTCATTACTCTCATCCCTTTTTTCTTCCTCTTCTAATGGGTAATACCCCAACAATGTAAGACATACGAATTAAACTAGACCTGCTTTCCATCTCCAAGACTTTTACTCTAACAAAAAATGCCCCTTGCTTTGTGGGAACATACATGCAGATCCCAGAGATAAGGGTGTGTGCATTTCAGAGTCATAACTTTTTATATTGAATGTAAGCTTATTAGGGTTATGTTGATCATACTACCAGATGCTTGTGTAGTATGGGATGATTTTTCAACTTCTACATTACTTTATTTCACTTAATCTGAAAATATTTAACAAGGATATTTCTCATATAGTTCTTGTATCATTGGTCTTATACACTTTTATTTAGATGTGTGGTGTCCTTCAGGTAGTTCTAATTTTATGTATAAGTACATGAAGTAGCTGTACATTGTATTTTGTTTATATCTAACAAATATATATCTTCTTTAAGTTTATTTAAACAAATATTAACTGATAAAACATTTTTTAAAATAACAGGTGACTTACCCACACAACGATTTAAAATTTGTTGAGCCTAAACTGTAGCTAATATCTTTTAAACAAAATTTAGCTTATAGAGTAAGCGATAAAATTATTTTCTACAAACCTCAGAGCTCACCACACACACAAGTTCTCTTGCAACATTCTCCTTGTACCATAAAAAAATATCAGCAAACACACTGGAAAAAATACCTAGTGGACGAGTACCACTGTTACTTCACTGGAAACTTCACAGGGTTGGAACGTTTTCTAAAAAATAAGAAAATATGTATAGTCTGGAATGTTACAACAAAATACTTAGTAATGACTGTGGACTATTTTAGAGGATCTCCTGTTTGTCAGTATTAAACATACTGGGAAGTAATCCACACTTATATAATAGTTATAAATAAATGGAACACAAGGGAGATTGAAGTTTCTCATTCTATGTCTCTGTACTAAAAGTTGAAAATATTAAAGGAACAAGTTCCTTTTAGGAACATTTAAAGTCCTAAGATGATGTAATTCATGAAAACGTGAGGATGTGCTGCTTTCAAAATTCTTTTGAGGGTTGATGAATAAAATATATGAAATTTTATATTCCAGGTATTGATAAACTAGCTCTATGCTTGTTATTGCTAGAATTTCTGGAAAGGAAAGGCGTAATTCATTTTAGAACCTTACGGAAGACAGTCTGCATTAGAATTCCAAGACTTATGGTTATCGATAGCTGTTGTTTGAAAGTTTTCTTCCATATCTAACATTCTTACCCATGAGGAGTGGGATGTCCATGAAACTTATTAAATAAACAAACAAACAAACAAAAATCACGTATTTTGGAAGGCAGAAACTTGGAAGCTTCTCAGAGTCCCCAGCATTATGGAGCGACAGGCACCTAAGCAAAGAGAGAAACTACATAGAGATTTTTCGGACTTGAAGAGGTTCTTGAAGTTGCATCTGTCCTGTTTGTTGAGTCACTTCTTCTCCCTACAGAAGAAATGTAAGAAACTGCTTAATCATATTCTGTTAGTAACCCCAATAAAATCTCATTGGTCCAGCAAGTTAGTTACACTTCAGTGCAACCAAAGTTGGCTAGTTCAGGTTTCCTTCTCATTGGAGAGATAGGGACATAGGTGTGTGTGTGTGTGTGTGTGTGTGTGTGTGTGTGTGTGTGTGAGAGAGAGAGAGAGAGAGAGAGAGAGAGATCTTCCCATGAGAATTTTATCACAGCAGTGACTCGAGTCCCATTTCCTAGAACCCCTAATATCCCTTGCTTTATTCCATGTTTGTCACAGTTTCAACATGATGAAATGGACACACCCAAGGGTATGTGGTTTTGCCATAGAGGATGAAGAGTATCATTTCTTACTGAAAAATTCTCTGCAGTTCTATTTAACCTTGCCTCTCATCAGGATGTTATGGATATATTAAGGCCTAAGACACAAATTGCTCATAATCATCTCAAGTTCTAGTGCTTATGACAGTAGAATAGCTCCCAGATCGAAACATGTGTTCTTTGGTTCTGTTTACATTTCATCTTTAAGATTTTACTAGATTCCTTTTAACCAACTACGTAATTCTGCCACTGCAAAGTGGTATTTTGTTCTCAGGGATGGTATGATGAGATTTATTGGGCAATGGAAATGTTTGGAAATTTTTACATCTAATATATCCATTAATATGATTAATCAGTGTCTATCCATAAATGTGATATGTGAAGTACAGTTTTATTTCCCTAATTGAAAATGATGCAAAAAGTAGCTCAGGGCAAATTTTCAGGAAAGTTCACTATTAAATAAAGTTTTATGTCAATAATAAGACATAGAAGAATAAGATGTTAGTAAAGGAAGTATAATAACCAAAAATCTTATTGTCTGAATATAGTGCTGATGTCTAATAACAACAAGGTATTGGAAGCTTCTTTGATAATTTTTCACTAGTGTTTAGGGATGATTTGTTCATGTATGCAGTTTGGTCTTGGGAACCCACTTTTATGAGAAACTTAACATATCAAGCTGGTTTTAAGATCAAGACTACAGTCTTCTGACTTAATAATGTCATCATTTCTTTGAAATCAAGTTGCTCATTTTCTGCTGTACAGATTTCTTTCTGACCTTAAAAAGAAAATAGAATATGTCTATGAGTGTGTTTTCTTCTCTGAAGCTGTAATATACAATAAAGCACAAATCAAAGCTGTTTTGACAGTTGAACAATACAATTTTGTAACAGGATGGAAATTTTCTTTAAAAAAAGAAAGAACAAGAAGCTGATAAAAGATGAGTTGGACTGTGAGGATTGATGCTAGAACGGAAAGCAGGATTGCAGATTGGATCTTCATTGCTTTTCAACCAGCCTGGTGACTCATTCTACATAAATGAAGTTTGTAATATGTAATGAAAAGCTTTCTCTCTACGCTGCAAGCAAATTAGCAGGTATTTTGTGGCAGGAATGTTAATGTTATCTCTCATTTGTTTTTGAGCAGGAGCATGTTAACAGAACAGGTTTGAAAAGAATTTCACTTTTATAACATCAGGTGCCAAAGGTATTAGAACAAGGTCACCTCTGTAAAGTAATGAGGGAAAATTAGGTTATAAACATGCAGTGCCTAAAAATATATTCAGTCTGCTCTGCAAAGTGAATGCAATGTAGGATCGCCCCAAATTGCTAATTTTCTTTTACTCCAAATGACACTCAGCCCCAAAGCTGTATTCAGAATCATGAATAATAAACTAAACAGGGTGGAGGATGGTTCCTGAGTCTGGTTATAGAAAATGGATTGAATCAATAGAGTCCAAATACCTGTATATCGATACTACTTGCTTTATATTTTATAAAATAGAAAGCATAACATATTTGTCCAAAAGACTCAAATGTCTGTCTTGTCTTCTTGAAAGACCCACTGCAATGGTCAGATGAGACACGGAAAGACAATGCTTCACAAGGATGGCATTAAGACATGAAAGAGTACAGTGGTTGATGGTTATGGATTAGGTTATGAACTAAAAGATAAAACAATGGCATCAAAGTCCTTGGAAAGTAACAACAAAAATGTGAATTGGTTTCCTGAATTAATGCACACATATAAAGAGACAAGATGGGTCATATGGGCAGAAAGACTACCAGATCTGGGTAATCAGGTCCCGGGTAGGATACTGTCTTCTACGATGAACCATTAGGCACAAATGACTTGCCTCTTCAGACTTGGGTAATCATCCTGACAGTATCCTCTGGACCAGAAACAACATGCTGATTCTGCTTCTTATCCTGCCTGCATATCATTGGCCTACTTGCCTCACCTCCCATAACCTAGGCAAAGAATTCGGACTCGTTGTAATTTTCTGCGACTATATTAAAACTTATTATGAGTGTGATCCTCTGCCATCCAATCTAAATACTAAAAAATTATATGGAGAATTAATTATGAGTATCAATTCAGTACCACCCTTCTAAAAATTCTTCCAAAGCAATATAACAATTTAATCCCTTGATCAATAAACTAGAGAAGTACAAAATAAGCAGAAAGATAACATTATTTACAATAACAATAAAATATGTGCTATATTGATGATAATTTTCAACAGAAATTTAATTATAAATTAAAATACTCTGCTTACTGAAAACCTTTAGACCAAAGTTGTTGATAGGTTCATAATGGTTGTATGCCATTCTGAAAGTTAGTGTATTTGAATTTGATAGTTTATTAAGGTTCATTAGCCTAATAAATGATTAAGTATCTTATTCTTATGCTCTATTTCACAGGTGCAAAGGCTTGTAGAGAGAAAATTATATATGGAAATTCACAGGCTATTACTGACAGTCATAAAGACTTGGCCCTATGGTTTTGCTATTTCATTTCACTCAAAAGAGGAAGACAAAATATGAAGTTTTGTTTTTTATTAGTACAGTGCTTCCCACACTTCCATTATCATTATGACAAATGTTCAGAGGCTGTTGCGAACTGATTGAAAATGCCAGGCAGTAAGGTACATCACACAGGCTGTCTTCACTTCTGCACAAGTGATCCAATGCAGAAACATGAAGAAACAATGATCCAGCAGGAGATGAGATTACAGAATGTTGCAGTTCCTGTAGCTCAGGACTAGAGTGTTATCTCATTTCTTGTGATTTGAAGGAGAATAGCGTGCTAGGGTAGATTTAATGATTAGCATAGAAAGTGCCCTGTGCGTGTTTCCTCGGTTCCTGACATATATTCAGTTAGCAGTAGGACATGCATCAAGGAAAGAGCCAGTGTTAGCATAACATAGATCTCAATTTTGAAGAAAACTCAGAAAATAAATCAATTCTTGTCTAAAGGTTATAAAGTAATGTGGGAACTATTTGAGCTCTAGTGATTACAAGATCAGAAGATTAAAAAATAACCCTGAGGGTGTGCTTTGGGAACAGCTTCCCCTGATGATCTATGGGAGATTTATGAGTGACTTGAAATCGTTATGATTGGAAATAACTTTAACCCTGGAAACACATTAAGGTAGAATAGAAAAGATGGTGGAAACATTGAGAGAGAGAGAGAGAGAGAGAGAGAGAGAGAGAGAGAGAGAGAGAATATGTTTTTTATGTGTGTTCTAACCCAGGGCATTGCAGGAGTTATGGAATTCCTTATCCACTGAGCAACTCACAGTTTATGCACATTTTAAAAAGGAACCATTCACTTCTGAACAAAAAAAAACAAAAAACAATCATATAGATTAATGCAACTAAAGAGAAGCAAAAATACACAAACTTCTATGATAATAAGGGTAATCTAAAGAATGAAATTAGACTATCAAATGATGAAGGTCACTTTAGGATTCAAATGTGCATGTGTTTGCATGTGTACAAATACGACAAACACTTGAAAGGCAACACTGAAAGACAAAATTAAATCCAGTGCTACAGTTTATGCTTAACTAAATCTTTTGTGATGTCAAATGGTTAGAAAATAAATATTTTGACTTTAGAATATCTGTGGACAGTCAAGATGAAATCTGAATATCTGAACATACAGTTGGTAAACCATTCCCAAACTTCCATGCTAATTATTATCACTCTTTCTGTCTAGTGCATTATGTTTATTACATCATGCTGGTTTTAGAAGAGAAATGAACATTATGAGATTAGCCAAAGTGCTCCCTAGATGTATAAAGAGAAATATTACATGTGCTAGTTGCAGATGAAGGGTTTAAAAACTACCATCTCCTCTACTCCTTAGGTTCATGTAGTAACTTCCTTTAAAAAGATATATACAATTATAAGTATTCATAAACATGGTTATAAATTTAAGGGTATTTGTTCAAAAAGTTCCTGAATTTTGTCTTCAAAATAAACTTTATAGATAAAGCAATGATAGAGATTTATGTTCTTTTTGGGTGTTACACATGACTCTTGCAATTGCTTCTTTTGTATTTTAAATTTGGTGCACAAAGCTAGATTGCGCACAAATAAGACAAAGCATAAGGGGTATTGATATCTAAGGTACAATTGAAACTCTTAAGCTACTGTCTCATTAAACGGAGGGGAAATATTATGTCGGGGAATAATATAGCTTCCAAGTAAAGCAGAATGTTTAAGACATACTTATTAGTGTCAAAGGGGAAGTAAAAATGTCAAACATGCTACAAGCCTTCTATTTTACTTATTAAAAATGGGAACCATCCATTCAATTTTGACACATTAGTTCTGTGGGAGGCAACCTTTGCACTTCACACTCTCTACCTTGCCCTCAGTTCTTATCCATCATCATGCTTGCATAATTCATATTTAAATTTTCTTTCAGCTCTTGCCGTATGAGTTCTTGCGTTTTTATTTCAAGCAGCTTAGGTTTGTCCCTCTCCTGCAGTGGGCTCCCCAGGTATAGTGCCCATATTCTTGTATCTTCTTTTCCAAAAGCAAATCTGATCACTTCTCTGCCCTGCTTAAACTTTCTTAGAGCCTGGTTTCCTTTTGCATTGAACTGCATCTCCAGTTGTAGCTAAAGTTGTACCAAGCACAATATAGATGCTCAACAAATATTTTAGTAAGTAATAGAATTATAAATATAGAAGAAATAGTTTTATATTCCTGACGATCATGAGACTTTAGCTCAACAAAACTGCTTTACCCATCCTAGCATGTACAATTTGCAGAGACATAAGCCTTTAGATAGTTGACAGTTATATACCACTGCCTTACAATTTGTTGTGTATATGAATGTAATGGCTGGTCTTGCTTGTAAGCTTGACTGCATTCGGAACTAAACAAAATGCAGGCTATTGAGCACACCTGTAAGGCAATTTCTTTTTTTTTTCTTTTTTTTTTATTGAGAAAAGGAGAAAAAAAGAAAAAAAAACAAGTTTCCACCTCCTCCCAGCCTCCCATTTCCCTCCCCCTCCTCCCCCCCTAAGCCCTCTCCTCCCACCCTTCTCCCCCTCCCCCCACTCCTTTCCCCCTCCCTCTCCAGTCCAAAGAGCAGTCAGGGTTTTCTGCCCTGTGGTAAGACCTAGGGCCTCCCACCTCCGTCCATATCTAGGAAGGTGAACATCCAAACTGGCTGGGCTCCCACAAAGCCATCACATTACATAGGATCAAAGCCCCGCGCCATTGTCCTTTGCGTCTCATCAGCCCTTTCTTGATCAGACTTTTTGAAGAAGACCCTTAAATGTGGTTGGTTCCTTCTGGTGGCAGAATCAGTAAAGAACACAAAAGAAAGAAGTTTTATTCTTTGCTTAATTTTATTTTCAGAAGTGCTGACAGGTTCCTTTGTCCTGTTGCTGCAGCTTTCCTTCTAGATTCTTTTTATATTAACATCAACTTCTGTGGACTTTTAAAGTAGATGGAAGACTACCAGCTCTCAAAATCATTCAGGGCTTTAGCCCCAGATTGAGACTGCTGAAACATCCAGACTGGTGGGTGGAGCAAGTACAGGGTTCTCAGTGTCTCTAGTATGAGACAGTCATTTTTGGAATCCCAATATCGTATCATGTAAGCTAATCAAGTAAATCCTCTCTCTCTCTCTCTCTCTCTCTCTCTCTCTCTCTCTCTCTCTCCCTCCTCCTCTCGCTGTATATCATGGCTATCTTTCTATATATTCTATTACTTCTGTTCTTTTAACGAACCCTGACAAGTATAGTAGAAACTTACCTATGTTTACACACATGTATTAGTGTTCAAATATCAAGAGTATTTAACATGTTACATATAATTATATATATATAAAACAACTTTGTAAATGTTTATATTAAAAGACTTTGAGAATTAATATTTTCTACATAAATTTGTGAAATGTTGTTCAAAAGTCACCTCAAAGGAAATAAATTAATGTTAATTTACAAGGAATATCATTGGTACCACTGCAAACTTTTAACAATAAAAACTTCCATGTGTTACAGTCATGGTTTACATTCAAGCCATTAGTTATATACTCCTCCTTTCCTTCCCAAATTGTATTGTAGCTCTCCTTGGTAAACTGTTTGTGTCAGGGCTTGCTGAATTGATGCTGTTTCCAGTTGTTGGAATTAGACTGTGTGTTCTCTTGACGGCAGCAGTTGTTTCAGGGAGGAACCTCTGACAGAGGCTCAGTTAGTGAGTTGTAATCAGATACCTACTGGGATTATGGAAGTCCAGTGTCAAGGGAAAGAAAACTGAAGCTGTTGCATCCATCTTGGCACAAACCTAGGGTTACTGATGAAAGAATAGAGACAACAGAGAGAACACTGGCTTATGTGATCCAAAGAATCAGGCTTTGGTGTCATGTTATGAGTTTAGGCACAAAACAAGTTCTTACCAGAAGTGTTCTGTGTTTCAGATAATACAGGAACTTCTAAATACCCTTTGGGAGTCTGGGGTTATTTCTTGCCACTGGCAAACAATAGAGCCCGGAGTGATACTTAAGTGTCACATAACTTGCATATCCCCTGGGTGCCATGGAACAAAGTTCATCCCAGGCCACGAGACTCAGGCTGAAAAGTGACAGATAGATTATCTTCAGGCCAGGGACAGAGAGGTTTTGGTGAATCAGACAGCCTAAGGAAGTGCCAGCTGTAGCCACAGCAACGAAATTAAGCTCTGCTCTACAGTCTGTGCTGAGGACACCTATCTACTTTCACTGATAATAGATTGCACCTGCTACTGAAGATGCTTCTAGCGAGAGATTTCCCATACATGTCCTGGTCAAATACAAAACTTTGACAAAAAATTCTGACGACGCATGCTTCTGCTTTTAGATATCACTGTTTTATTCAGCTAACCCTCTATATGGCCTCTATATATTCAACAGTTGTCTGGACAATAGAGTGTTTAATGTGAAGTGTCTTTACACTAATGATCCATTTAAGTTAATATATATAGCTGCCCTTTTAAATTATTTAGTTCACTCTTTACTACTTCATGTTTCCCCTTTCTTCCTCAGAGAAAGATGGACCATGTGGGGATAGACCATTTTCTGCCACTGAGACCAGAGGAACAGAAGACATGATCTACCAGTTGCTGGCCTTATAATCCCAGGATTTGGCAATGAAAATGGTGAAAGTTTCAAGACAGCAGTTATGCTACTATCCACATGTGAGTATCTGTTTATGTGTAAAATGGTACCTGAAGTAGTCTTTCATTAATGGAATTTGAAAAGTGGATGAATGAGGAAGACAACTGAGCTAGTTGAGGAGTGGAAGACAGGGTCTTGGTTGTTAACTGCTCAATAAATCATGACGTGATGACTTTTGGGAGAAGAGCAGAATGCCTGCCGCCTCCTTTGTCCATTGTGCCCTCCAGACTCCTGCAGACAGCACCCTCCAGGCTACCCTCTGCAGGTGAACAGAAGCTGGGAAACAGATCATGACATGAACCTACATGAAATATGAGCGAATCAGTGAAATGGTAGCTATTACTGGCTACAGTTCTCATGTTTACAATATGTATGGAGAGGGAAGATTATTTGAGTCAAAGAGAAGTAAAACAAACAAAAACACAAAATGCTATGTAAGTCATAAAAATGGAAGTTGATCTATGAAAGTTCCCAGAAAGAAACTGCACCTTGTAATTAAGGCCTTCTGCAAGACTGATTCACCCTTAGCCCTTTTTAATGGCCATCCTCTGGCCTCCTCTGTACCTGACCAACAGTTTTGTGCCCACTGGGTCACTCATTTGGAATGCACAAACAGAGCATTGACTTCTCATTGGATGTTTTAGCTTAGAAGGCCAGTAGCTTCCTCCAATCCCAAAGCTAAAAGTGTCATTAGATACCATCTGAGGCAGTTACCTGAGGTTTCCTCATTTTGCTTTAAACAATTTTAGCCCGTGTTCTATTGCTGTGAAAGAGACAACATAACCAAGGAAATTTGTATTTTCTTTTCCTCTAGACCCACTTTGGAATGCCAAAATGTTGTTGTTGGCTTTTTACTCTTTGGTCTTTTGTCATTGGTCTTTGGAGGCCCAACACCTCCCAAAAAGCTCATCACAGAGGCTTATTCTTTCCTATAAATGCCCAGTCGTAACTTAGCTTATTTCTAACCAGCTTTCCTTAACTTAACTTTTCCTGAATAACCCTTGCCTCTCAACTTTTTCCTTTTCTTCTGTACATCTTACTTTCACGTTTACTCTGTGGCTGGCTGGGTGGCTGGCCACTAATATCTTCTTCTCCTTGTGTCTTGTTCCTACATTTCTCTTCCTTCAGATGTCTCCTTCTATTTATTCTCTCTGCCTGACAGCCCTGCCAATTCTTTCTCCTGCCTTGCTATTGGCCATTCAGCTCTTTATTAGACCCTCGGGTGTTTTAGACTGGCAAGGAATCACAGTTTTACAGAGTTAAGCAAATGCAGCATAAACAAAAGCAACACATCTTTAAGTCATCAAACAAATGTTCCAGAGCATAAACAAATGTAACACACCTTAAAATAATATTCTACAACAGAGACTCTTCTGAAAGAAATCATTTAATTTGTGACTTACTTACAGTTTCAGCAGTTAGTTACTCATCTTCAAGGCAATGAACATGGTGGCACACAGTGCTGGAGCAGTAGGTGAGAGTTGTACATCCTGATCTGCAGGTAGGTAGGTAGGTAGGCAGAGTGAGAGAATGAGCTTGAATGGGTTTTTAAACCTAAAGTCATAACCTCCAGTGACACACTTCCTCCAACAAGGTCACATATACTTCAACGAGGTCACATCACAACTTCTCATCATTCCACAATCATTCTTATTCTCTCAAAGGGTTCCACTCCCTGGTAACTAAGTATTCAGGTACATGAGCTTATGGGGATCATTCTTACCCAGACCACCATCCCCACCTTTCTCATGTCTCCACCAATGTTTGTAAAAGCCTCTGGGTGACTTTCTTCATCCTTTTGCTATAAAAGCTTCAGGAAGCTGCTTTTAAGGTAGAGCATGGCATTTGGGGTCATCTGTGCTCCCACACCATGGCCACTAATAATATTTGGCTCCAGAACTAACTATTTCTTATTCCCTTTGAGGTAAAACTGCCATTTTATATACATGGGCCTAAAGGGATGGAAGAAATAAAATGTATTGGAAGAAAGAATTCTGAAATAAGAAAAAAAAATAAAAATCAAACAAGTAAAACCTTTGCCCAAAGAGAACGAAATTTGTGAAGTATCTCTATTATAATTTCGTAAAATATCTTTTTGAAAGAGGTAGCATAGAGATTGTTTCCACTATGGATCAACCTTGTAATAATTACTACTTGTGAGTAAATTACCTGAGGGAAATATGTTTTTTTTTTTTATAATTCAACTTGGAATTTTCAAGAAAGTAAAAACAATATAGAGTTAGTATATCATTCTGATAATCTATAAACGTTACCAGACCCAAAGGAATTCCAATTACTCTATTAAATTACTCTATAATTGAACTAACATCTCTACTCAATAAAGCAGAATCTCATGTCCAAAGCAGTGTGTGAGCTATTGCTGAGTGTCTTAACAGCCCCTGTGTTTGCTTGCATGCTCCTACATTATTCTCCAACTAATTACTTTGTAAAACACTTTGGGATAATTTGGTGTTGAATAGTATTATATAGAGCAGACCCATTTCTTTTCTCAAGCGTTGCCTCACATTGGAAACTGGGTTTCAAGTTCTGTCTTTTCTATTTGTTTTAAGTGTAAATATTATATGTAAAATATAAACATTCGTAGGTCTTCTTTAAAAATGATGCATTTTTACATATAAATATTTAAATTAAATCTGGGATTTAAAACAATGATCTTTATATTCTTATAGTATATATAGTTGGTATAGTATATATATATATACATATATAAATATATATAGTACATATACTTGGATTATTCATAAAATATTTGTTGGAAGTTTACACATTCTCCAGGTTGTAGAAAGAGCACTGATTGCTCTCGCAAAGGACTTGGGTTATAGTTACAGCTCCAACAAGGTTGTTTACGACCACCCATAACTCTAGTTTGAGGGGTTCCAAATGACCTGTTCTGACCTCCAAAAGTATCAGGCACATATATTGTAGATAGAGACCCAGACATATGCAAAATAAATAATTAAATAAATCTTTACAAATATTCAAGCTTACCATTTATTTTTATTGATTTTACATTTTGTGAATTGCATACATGAGAACTCTCTTCAATTTTCACTCCCTTCCCCATCCAATTCTTCTAGTGTTCCCTCAACTCCCTGTCGAACTCAGGACCGTCTATATGTGTTGTTGTACACACACACACACACACACACACACACACACACACACACTGCTGCTCCCCTTTGATTTTGTATGCATTTAACGTTAAAGGTTTAGGGATGACTATTTGGAACTGATAACCTAACTAGGGTTTCAGGACATAAAAATGCCTTGAAACAATCCAGAGATGTTTTAATAGCTTTGCTTAACTTTTACATGTATGAGTGTCTTACCTGACTGGATGTCTTGCCCCAACTATGCAATTCCATCTGAAGCCAGAAGAGTGTGTCAGATTCCACAAATCAGAAGATGCAGATGGTTCTGAACTTCTGTGTGGGTGCTGGGAGAATTGATCCTGAGTCTGGTGGAAGATCAGCCAGTATTCCTAATCAGTGAGCTATCTCTGTATCCCCAAGTTTAAGATAAGTATGGGAAAAGAACGCCTACTGTACAAAAGTTTCATGAGATAATTAGTAGTCTTGTTTTACTGTTATAAAATATTAATTTTATTTCATTTATATGCAGCAGGCTTTGTTTCTGTTGATTTATGTACTTTTGATGAAAAAATTTCATACCATGTATATTCAACATTTTCCCTCTCCCCTAGATCCTCCATATTCAATCAACCTTATGTATTTTTCTTACTGTCTTTTTCCAAAAACAAAGAAGCAAGCAAATGTGAGATAAGCAAAAGGAAACAAAAATGTAAGTACAAAAAATGAAAATCAAAACAATCAAGCAAAATAACAATAAGTCCAAAAATGTCAAACAAAGCAAAATGATACCAAAAGATCAACAGAAATATAATTGAGAAGTTTTTTTTTATTGGTCTACTTTACATCGTATGCCAACTGCCCTCAAGTGGGGATGATATTCCTGAACAAACTGATATTCCTTTGACCCACAGGTATCAATCACAGACACCTTCTTGGTTATGGGTTGCATACTATGTCCACTTCCTCTCAGTGCTGGGATCCCATATGGCTTGCACCTGTAGATCTTGTACATGCTTTCACGGTCTCTGTGCATCCACATGGGTTCAGTTGTGTTATATCCATAAAGAAGTGGCTGTATGACCTGAAACACAGAACGCTTCTGGTAAAGACTTGTTTTGTACCTAAACTTGCAACATGACACTAAAACCCGATTCTCTGGATCACATAAGCCAGTGTTCTCTGTGCTGGCTACATTCTTTCATTGGTAATTCTTGGTTTGTGCCAAGATGGATGCAACAGCTTCAGTTTTCTTTCCCTTGACACTGGACTTCCATAATCCCAGTAGGTATCTAATTACAACTCACTAACTGAACCTCTGTCAGAGGTTCCTCCCTGAAACAACTGCTGCCATCAAGAAAACACATTGCCTAATCCCAACAACTGGAAAGGTCTCAACGGCATCAATTTAGCAAGTCCTGACACAGACAGTTTACCAAGAAGAACTGCAATACAATTTTGGAAGTAAAGAAGGAGTAATATAACAAATGGTTTGGATGTAAACCGTGAATCTGAAACACATGAGAAGACTTTATTGTTAAAGGTTTGCAGTGGTACCAATGATATTCCTTGTAAATTAACATTAATTTATTTTCTTTGAGGTGACTTTCGAACAAAATTTCACAAATTTATATAGAAAATATTAACCCTCAAAGTTTTTTAATATAAACTTTTGCAAATTTGTTACATATATAATTATATATAACATTTAAATACTCTTGATATTTGAGCACTTATATATGTGTTAAGACATAGATGAGTTTATACTATTGTATTTGTCAAGGTTTGTTGAAAGAACAGAAGTAGTAGAATGGAGAGAGAGTTAGAAATGATACACAGATGGAGAGAGAGGGGAGAGAGAGATGGATCTAGAGGCAAGAAGACAACGTGCCTTTGACTTGGATCTTGAGGCAGGATGACACATCTTTTAATCTGGGCCACATTTTCTGATGGAAATCTGCTGGAAGAACAATAGAAGAAGGAAGTTTCTTTAATTCTTTACCTGCTTGCTCTGGCCTTTTCAGGACATCCACTCCTTCACTGGCATTGGCTCCTCCTCGTTTGGGACTTCATTATATACCGAACACCTGTTGAGACAGTCAGCCACATGGGACTGAGTAACTGCTAGATTCTTTTTGTTTTTAAATTTACACAATGAAATGTTCATTACTCAACTGGTAAGAAAAATGACATGAAATTTGCAGGTAAACGATGTAACTGGAAAAGATCATCCTTATTGAAGTAACCCAGATACAGAAAGACAAACATGGTTTTTATTCACTCACAAATGGATATTATCTGTAAAGTAAAGAATAACCATGTTATAATCCACAGACCCAAAGAAGCAAAGTAATAAGGGCTGCTGGGGAGGGGGGCACATGAATCTCACTGTGAAGGGGAAATAGAATGGACACTATAGGTGGATGGGGAGGGGTCCAGATGGGGTTCTGAGAATGAGGTCAGGTGAGGAGTGGATTATTTTCCATTTACAACTAATCATTGTTGTACTGCCACTTGTAAATAAATCCAAATACATTTCAGTAATTTCCAAAATACATATTCTGTAGTAACTGTGATTTCAGAGAACCCTTACTAATACTGATATTGGTTCCAGTACAGCACGGGGTATTGCTGTAACAGACCTGATCATGCTTTGGGGAGGATTGTGAAAGAATTTTGGAACTTTGGGCTAGAAGAGCCATTGAGTGTTAAGACATTTATGGAACGTTCTGTGTGAACTTGGGCATTAAGAATGTTGAGAGCAGTGCAGAGGATGGAGGCCTGCCTTGTAAAGTTTCAATGGGAAGTTTAAAGACTCTATCAGGGCCACTTTGGTATATTGAATTAAGATCCTGTGCTTCTGCTTTGCTGGGGCTAAAGAAACAGCTGTGATTAGTAAGATACTAGAACTACTAAAGCAAAATTTTCCTTTGTTTGGATACTTGATGATGGATCCAAGAAAATAGGGGTGACTAAGAAGAAACCACCATCACAGCAGTGAAATCTTCTGGGAAGTATCTGCTGAGAACACAGATAAGCTATGCTCCAGAGGGCATCACGGCTGTACTTCTTGCAGGCAGCCAGACTTGGTAATGTGGAAGTGTCACCCAGGTGGTAGTGGTTTGAAGGAATGTAGAGAGGAGTTGAGGCTTGACACTGTGAGAAGCCAGGAGAAGCCATTGGTGAAGGTGTACTTCAGTGGTAGTTGAACGCCTAGGACTGAAGTGATCATTAAAAAAGGTTGAGGCTTGGCTTCATGATAGGCTATTGGGAAAAGTGCAGCCCAATTGCAGCAGAAGAATCCAGCCTTTGTGAGATGGCAGTATCATGGGATGCCCCTAGAATGACAACAGCAGTGGAGCAGTCAGATGGAACATAGAAGACATGGTGCATGTAAAAGGTGGAGACAGAGAAGTGACATAGCCCTTTGGAGGAGTCTAGAAGACCATGAATTGATCACAGACATTAGAGAATTGAAATGTTTATTGTGAAGTAATTCCCAGATAATTTAACCTTGAGTTATTCATACTGTTGTAATTTGATATTGCTTAGTTAAAATTCTGTTGGTGTCCTGTTTCTTCCCTCTTGAAGAAGGGATTTAACTTAAGTTTAATTTTTTTTAAAGAAAATGCACAGATGAAAGATTTGAACTATAAATAAAGTCTGACAATTTTAAAGAGACTGAAACTGTAATGTGCTTAAATTTGTAAAGATTGTGGGACTTTTACAATTGTTTGTGATTTTTAATGCGAGATCTTGGTGATGCATAAAAAAGGAAGGATTGTGATTTAATAGTAATATTTTGTTTGTCAAGTTGACAAGGGGTCAGTTGTATTGGCTGGCTTTCTATGTCACCTTGATAGAAGGTAGTGCTATCAGAGGGGAAGGAGGCTCCATTGAGAAAAATACCTCCATGAGACACAGCTGTAAGGCATTTTCTCAATTAGTGATCAATGGGGGAGGGCCCAAAACTATGGTGGGTCGCGCAGTCCTTGAACTGGTGGTCCTGGGTTCTATCAAAAAGCAGGCTGAGCAAGCTAGGGAAAGCAACTCAGTAAGCAGCACCCTTTCATTCCTTCTGCATCAGATTCTGCCTCCAGGATTCTGCTCTGTTTGAGTTCCAATCCTGACTTCTTTTAGTGGTAAGCAGCAATCTGTAAGCTGAATAAACACTTTCCTCTACAACTTTCTTTATGATTATGGTCTTTCGTTTAAGCAGAAGAAAACCTAAGACAGTTACCATTAAAATACAAGAAAAAGCATACAGTATTTTAATTTCTGTCTGTGTTACTTCATTCAGGACATTGTTTCTTCCAGTTCCATCAATTTTCCTGTGAATTTCATTTTTTTCTGATAATTAAATAATAGGCCATTGTGTAAATGCACAATATTTTTATCATCCATACATGGCATTGGCATAAAAACAAAACATTAATCAATGGAATTAACGTTCCATATTGTAGTAGTTTGAGTGTAATTGGCTCCCATAAGCTCATAGGGAATGACTCTATTAGGAGGTTTGGCTTTGTTGGAGTAGGTATGTGGTGCGGGAGAATTGTCTGTATTCTGTCAATCACATTTTAAATAAATGCTAATTGGCTAGGCAGAAAGTATAGGCAGGTCAACCAAACAGGAAGTAGAGGTGGGGTCATGAGAACAGGAGAATTCTGGGAAGCAGGAAACTCCCTCATGAATCCTGCTCAGATCATGGAAGAAGCAAGATGTGACTTGCCCCACTGAGAAAAGTGCCAAGGCATGTGGTTAACATAGATAAGGAAAATGGGTTAATATATGTTATAAGAGCTAATATGAAGCCTGAGCTAATGGGCCAATAAGTTTATATTTAATGCAGACTCTCTGTGTGATTTTCTTTGAAACCTTGCTGGATGTGGGGTACCAGACCAGTCAGAAACCCCAACAAACAGGCCCCTCATGTTATAGGTATGGCCTTGTTGGAGGAAGTGTGTCACTATGGAAGCAGGCTTTAAGTTCTCACATGTGCTCAAACCATGCCCAATATCTCAGACCCTTCCTGTTACCTGCAGGTCAAGATGTAGCTCCTTCTCCACTCTCAGCTCCTTCTTCAGCACCATGTCTTCTTGCATGGCACCATGTCGTATCATGATGATAATGGACTGACTAACCATCTACAACTCTAAGTCACCCAATTAAATGTTTTCCTTTATAAAATTTGCTGTGATCATGGTGTCTCTTCACAGCAATTGAAATCTTAACTCTCTCTGTCTCTCTCTGTCTCTCTCTGTCTCTCTCTCTGTCACACACACACACACACACACACACACACACACGCATAACATGTATGGATGCCTGATTTTGATAAAGAAACCAAAAATACACAGTGGAGAAAAGATAACATCTTCAACATGGTACTAGTTAAACTAGTGTCTTCTGGCAGAAAAAAATTAAAATATATTCTGTATTTTTCACTATAAAAATCTCAACCACAAATGGTCCAAGAATTTAAACATAAAAGTAGATATATTGAACCTTAAGAAAAGAGAGACTTGAATAGGCTTAAACTGTTGACACTGTAAAAGACTGATGTGGGATTCCCCTCTGTATTCTGTGAATCTCATTGGTTAATAAAGGAACTGCTTTAGGCCCATAACAGAGCTATAGGGGAACAGAGCTAGGAAGGGAAAACTAAACTGAATGCTGGGAGAAAGGAGACAGAGTCATACAGAAGCCATGGAACTGCCACCAAAGACAGATGCCCTGAAACTTTGCTGGTAGGCTCTGACTTCATGATGATGCACAGATTAATGGAGATGGGTTAAATTAAGATGTAAGAGTTAGCTAATAAGAAGCTAGAGCTAATGGGCCAAGCAGTGATTTAATTAATACAGTTTCTGTATGATTATTTCAAAGCTAAGTGGCAGGGAACCAACAGACGGCTCTCTCCTCCAACAAAAGACTTTCTGAACAAGACACAGATAGCTCAGAAACTCAAACTATTGGTAGTCCTCCTATATACAAAAGACAAGTGGACTTGGGCAGAGACTTGTAATCAAACATCAGGGTGAGAGATAGCCCACTCTGGAGATTTCCATCAGTTCTTTTTCTTGGGGCTTGGTGGATCCTACAGAAGAGGGCTAGGAATAATTTTAGTATCCATAGGAATAGAGAACACCAGGAAAAATGTGGTCTGCTAAGTCTACTAAGCAGTGCTCACAGGGACTCACAGAGACTGAAGCAGCAATCATGGAGCCTGCATGACTTGTTGCTAGGTCCTCCATTTATGTTATAGTTGTTAGTTAAAGAGTTTTGGGGGCTCCTAACAGTGGGAATGTGCTGTGGGACAATGGTTTTACCCTGTAAACATTTGTTTTTTATACTTGTTTAATAAAATGTTGATTGGCTGGTAGCCAGGCAAAAAGTATAGGTGGAGGGACCATGCAGGAAGTAAAAGTGGGGCAATGAAAACAGGAGAATTCTGGGAAGAGGATTCTGTAGTCTCCAGTCACAATCCAGCTGCAGTGAAAGCAAGATGTGACTGCCTTGCAAAAAAGGTACCAAGTCACGTGGCTAACATAGACAAAACTTATGGGCTAATATAAGTTCTAAGAGTTAATAAAAAGCCTGAGCTAATAGGCCAATCAGCTTATAGTTAATGTAGACCTCTGGGTAATTTCTTTGGGACTTAACGACTGCGAAAACTGGACAAAACATAAACCTTAGACCACAGGAATGAAAGCCTCTCTGACTCTTGCCTATTCCCAGGACCCTTTTGGCAACATACTGCATTGCCTCACACAGATTTGATATGAGTCAATAGGCCTATATTTATTTCATCTTTTTATTCAGTGTTTCACTTCTGGGGGATGGCCTGCTCTTTAACTGAAAGCAAATAGAGGAGGAGTGGATCTGGGGGAAATGTTGTGGGGGTGCAGAGTAGAGGGAGGGAAAATACAGCTGGGATATATTGAAAACAGAAAAAGGAAAAGAAATAAAGATTTAAAAAGAGAAAAAGAAGTGACTGAGAAAAACTTAAAGGAATGTTTAACATCCTTAGCTATCATAGAAATGAAAACCAAATTTTGAGATTCCTTCTTATCCATATCAGATGGGTAATCATAAATTAAAATGAATAAAAATGGTAATTAATAAAACAAATGATAGCACATGTTGATAAAATTGTGAGGAAAGTAGAACACTTGCTCATTGAAGTTAGGAGTGTAAACTTGTATAGCTGCTGTGTAAATCGGCATGGTGGTTCCTCTGAAAGCTCTGAATGGATCTTCCTCAAGATCCAGCAGTGCTTAGGTTATCCCCACAGGACTCTACACCATACTGCATAGATACTTGCTAATAATTGATAATAGGCAGATATTGAACATAGCCTAGATGAAAGCAACTTTAAATGGAAAATAGGGTAATTTATCATAAATCAATAAAAGCAATAATAAATGAATAAATTATATAAACTTAGAAAAGATTGACCTTTGAGTCTGTCTTATTGAGCTTCTCCTGAGCTCAAACCACCTTTGGAAATGAATGATACTGTTTCAGCTTTCTTTACTTCTCCATGATGCTAATCTTCCAGGGCTGGGGACTGCATTTACAATGTATACTCAAGGTCATTTTCGTGGGGTAGTGTTAAGGATTCAGAGAAAATGGGATGTAATCTTAATATCAATGTACTGCTCTATGGGATTTGTTTTGTGATGTCTGATTATGTTATTCTTTTGAAATATTACACAAAATTCTCAAGTGCCTTGTGTACTTAATGCAAAACATCTGAATATTTATTTTTTAAGATTGGTGTATTTTAGGAAGCTTTATATTTATATGAATTAAGTGAGTTCTCAATAACATTTCCCATATATTTGAGAACATAACACATAATGACAACGACAACTTATATGAAGGGTTTTTATTGTCATCAAAATGCATACAAATCAACAGCTGACACCAACCACTCTTTTGTGCATGATTTGAGATTTAACCATGTTTATGATCCTGTGGAGCTAGATGACACCACTAATTGCTTTCCGTGGGATTCTCTTAGAATGGCTGTGGGTATCTTTGGAATTCTTCATTTGAGGCATGAAATTCAAAGTGATATGTTTATTGCTAAATATTCTTACAAATTTGTCTACTGGTAAATAACAAAGCTTGCTATTTGTTAGAAAGTGGTTCTAAAGTCATTGCATTAAAAGAGGTAGTCCACGGATTCTCTTGTCTATTCATTTTCCAATAGCCTAGAGACTGAACTGCAGTGCTGAGAGGCGAGTTGGGATTTTTAACACAGTATGCCAATATGGCAAATGTCCAGAACATGATCACAAAACAGCTGTTTTCCTCCATAACAGGGTGAATTATAGTGCATAGTGGAGCCAACAAACCTCTTAGCATTTGTGCAAAAGGTTCTTTTGCCAGCCAGGGAGCAAGCATCGGAAGCATTGGCTTTGGAAGACTTGGCATTGCTTAATTTTGGGGGTGACAAAAGTTTGTCCTTGAGTACTGTTAAATCCACCCATGAAGAACTTAAGGTAGTGATGGATAAGAGAACAGCTCAAGTTAAAATAGACAAGGCATTTTCATAAATTAACTTTATAACTCTTCATAGCATGGCTTTGGAGTTCTATTTAAATACTATAGATGCATCCTGCCACATTACTAAAGCTGTTTATCAGCTGTAAAAGTTCTTTGGTGGAGTTTTGGGGGTCGCTTATGTACACTATCATATCATCTGCAAATAACGAAAGTTTAACTTCTTCCTTTCCAATTCGAATCCCCTTGATCCCATTATATTGTCTTATTGCTACTGCTAGAACTTCAAGTACTATATTGAAGAGGTATGGCGAGAGTGGACAGCCTTGTCGTGTTCCTGAGTTTAGTGGGATGGCTTTAAGTTTCTCTCCATTTAATTTGATGTTAGCTGTCGGCTTGCTGTATATAGCTTTTATTATATTTAGGAATGACCCTTGTATCTCTAATCTCTCCAATACTTTTATCATAAAGGGATTTTGAATTTTGTCAAATGCTTTTTCAGCATCTAATGAAATGATCATATGGTTTTTTCTTTCAGTTTATTTATATGATGGATTACATTGATAGATTTTCGTATGTTGAACCAGCCCTGCATCCCTGGGATGAAGCCTACTTGATCATAATGGATAATTTTTCTAATGTGTTCTTGGATTCGGTTTGCCAGTATTTTGTTGAGGATTTTTGCGTCAATGTTCATGAGTGAGATTGGCCTGTAATTCTCTTTCTTGGTTGAGTCTTTGTGGGGTTTTGGTATCAGAGTGACTGTAGCTTCATAAAAGGAATTTGGCAATGACTCTTCTGTTTCTATATTGTGAAATACATTAAGGAGTATAGGTATTAGTTCTTCTTGGAAGTTCTGGTAGAATTCTGCATTGAAACCATCTGGTCCTGGGCTTTTTTTGGTAGGGAGGTTTTTTATAACCTCTTCTAATTCTTCGCGACTAACCAGTCTGTTTAGATTGTTCACCTGGTCCTGGTTTAACTTTGGTATATGGTATTTATCTAAAAGAGTATCCATTTCCTTTACATTTTCCAGTTTTGTGGCATATAGGCTTTTGTAGTAAGATCTAATGATTCTCTGAATTTCCTCTGTGTCTATGGTTATGTCCCCCTTTTCATTTCTGATCTTATTAATTTGCAGATTCTCTCTCTGCCGTTTGATGCAGTTCACAATAATATCGTAATAAATACTTTAAATAATTTATACACAATAAAAAGAGAAAACCAATGTCAGAAATTCTAGAAGAAAATGAGTTATAATAGATGTCTGGGCAACATACTGAATGACCATGGAAATCATAGCCCTTTCAAGTAAATGTTTTATTTACCAAGCAACAGTGAATTTCAATGACCAAAGATGATGAGAAGGGAACATTTGAATAATGAGAAAGCACTTCTTTCCATTTGAAAACAAATATGTAAAGAAAAGCTAACACTCTGATTTTCTGGATGGAAAAGTATGAAGGCAAGCATCTCACTTTATCTTTAACAGGTCTTGGTTTTAAGAACAAGCTACAGGATGGGATTGGGCTGGTATTTGACAGTGTTCACATGCCATACAAAATTACAATCCTATATTTTCTTAATAAAAATATCTTTTTAAAAGATAACTTTACTTTGTATATTGGTGGACCTAAGGACTTACTATGTAGTCAAGTGCCTAGAACTAACGGTAGTGCCACCTACCCAGGCCTTCAAAGTGATAGTATTTCAGGCATGAGCAACTACACCTCCTTTTATTGTTCCAAAACTTAAACCATTATTTCTGTGATCCATCTGTGTAATAAATCAGAAAAATATGATACTCTTACCCATCTTCTCAGTGTATTCAAATTCAGAATTTTTGGGATTGGGTATACTTTTTTCATTTTCAAAAGATAAATATGATAATCATAAAATTTTGAGAATTAAACAAGAAATATTTATTTTTAAAGATTATGTGTTTTCTATAAAGATCTCAAGATCCCTACAAGTAAGAATTGGGTTTGTGTACCAAAAATCAGCCACTATAAGAATTTGCTATAATATCAAGGAATCCAAGCCATCCAAGCTGACCATGTCTATGGTCAAGGGCATATATTTATAAAGTTTCCTCTGCTCCAGTTCATTTTTCTGCCTTATGAAGTGAATATTAATGACCTCCAACAGGTGGTATTGAGAGGTGGACTCTGGGAGGAAATTACATGGCAAGCATTAGTTGACCAATACAGACAGCAAAATACTTGGTGTGTGCTTTTATTGCTATACTCTCATTCTTGCTTTTGGGGGTTGTTTTGTTTTATTGGAAGAGGGAGAGAAGTGGGGTATTAGGTGGGTAGGGAGGGGAATGATCTGAGGATTCTTGAGCTAGGGGAGAGAACATGATTTAAATATATTGCACTAAAAATTAAATTAATTTAAAATGTAATAAAGGGAGTGGCTACCTTCGAATGGGATCAATGCCTTTATAAGGAGGGTTTTAATATTCTTCCCATCCTCCTCTCTTCCTTTTGTCATATGTCTCTCCCTACTTCTTTCTGCTGTGGTACTTATGAGGATGCAATGAGAAGACAGCAAATAAACATTCTAATCAGGAAAACCAGTGCCTTCACCAGACAATGGATCTGCTGATGCCTGACTCTCAGACTCTAATGCCATGAGGAATGATTGCTGTCTCAGCTGTGTAGTGTGGTATTTTATTATATCACCATGACTGTTATCCTCTGCTTACCAGAAGACTTATGTACTTGGGCCTCTCAATTTCCTTTTACTGGTTATTTTCCCATTCTGAAAACCTGTCTCTTTCCTAATCTAGTTGTAAAGAATTATGTTTCCTGTTAGAAAGTTCTCTACATATTGTCTAGATGATCGACTCCTGTGTCCTGTTTTTGGGTGTCTTTTAGAATAACTGAGTCCTTTTCACATTGCGGTAGACTTGGCACAGAAAGTATAGCCATGTGGCTTGTCTATCTAGGTGTCACTTCCACGTGGAACTTTAAAGAGAAGCATCTCTTTAATTAGAGGTTCACAAACATAATTAATAAAACATCTTGGTATGAAGCAATACTGAATTGGGAGTGCTCTTGAACGTTTTGCCTAGTTTACTCACAAAAGTAAGAATCACAGCCATTCCATATGCTTATAAACTGAAACATATAGGAAGCATACATATGTGTGTATGAAAACCCATGTTTGATGTATATATTGTGTAAAATTTTTTTGCAGTTATATGTTTGTGTGTGTGTGATATTATGTGCCAAAGTAAAGCATCATATTTTTGGATGTGATACAATAGAAATGGTTGAAAGACATTGGTCCAGAGACAAGTCATTCATGTGTACTAGAGTGAGAATACTAAAATTTATATTGAAAAAGTTTAAAATTGGTACTTTATCTCTCATTTTTTTTGCCTTTCACACGTTTTTTGTTTTATTTATTTATTTTTCCATTCAAAAATTTACACTTCCTCCCCTCCTCCCATTCTCATCCTGCTCCCCCACTCCCCTCCTCCCATCCCCTCTCTCCCTAAGAGAGGGCAGGGAACCCTGCCCTGTGGAAAGTCCCAGGCCCTCCCCCCTATATCCAGGCCTATTAAGCTTTGCATCCAAATAGACTAGGGTCCCAAAAGCCAGTACATGCAGTAGAAACAAGTCCCAGTGTCTTTATCAATGGCTTCTCATTCAGCCCACATTTTCAGCCACATTCAGAGAGTCTGGTTTGATCGCCTGCTCATTCAGTCCAGGTCCAGCTGGATTTGATGAGTTCTCATTAGAACAGGCACACTGTCTCAGTGGGTGGACCAACCCCTAGGTGTTCTGACTTCCTCGCTCACCTTCTCCCTCCTTTTGCCCTTCAACTGGACCTTGGGGGCTCAGTTCATTGCTCTGATGAAGCATGCATATAAATGGAAATAGAAAACACTATCCTGAGTGAGATAACCCAGACCCAAAAAGATGAATATGGTATGTACTCACTCATTAGTAGACTCTAGTCATAAACTAAGGACATGAAGCCTATAATTCACAAGTCTAAAGAAGCCAAATAACAAGGTAGAACCAAAGAAAAACATATATAGATCCTCCTGGAAATTGGAAGCAAACAAGATTGTTGGGCAAAAGTTGGGAGCATGGGGTTGGGGGTAGGGGTGGAGGTGGGGTTGGGAGAAGGGGAGAAGAGGAGAGAGAAGGGAGAAAGGAAAGACTGGAGAGAGCTTGGGGGAGTGGGGGGTGGAGATGAAGGAAGGGCAGATATAGGAGCAGGGAAGAAGATATCTACATTAAGGGAGCCATTTTAGGGTTGGCAAGAGCTTGGCTCTAGAGGGGATCCCAGGTGTCCATGGGGATGTCACCAGATGGGTCCTTGAGCAACAGAGTAGAGGGTTCCAGAACTGGCCGTGCCCCATATCACAGTGATGATTATCTCAAATATCACCATAGAATCTTCGTCCGGCAACAGATAGAGATAGAGACAGAGACTCTCATTATTCTTTATATTCATAAATAGCTTGGACATGGGACCGAAAGTAAAACATGAAACTGAAGGAGAAACAATCCTGCATGTGTTAATGATACATATTAAAAGTTTCTCATACTGTTTTCTAGTATACCCAGTGTTTAGCAGAACCGCATTCTGTATGTTCTGTGTGTTGAAATGTATTACTGTTAGAGAAATGCACTTCTTCTAGTGACTAGTGTTAGTTAATGTGTGAAGAATTTTATGTTTTTATATATATTTGGGATTTGGATGAATTTTATTGAGCTGATATTATTATGAAAAACTTTTTTTCATGTTAAAATGGTTATCTAAACTCTTGATCTGAATGGGAACATTTGAAAAATTCCAGTGGCATCCACAGCAGCTATGGGCAAAGTTAAACAGGCACCACTTAAAACCTATGTACCCACAGCAACATAATCTAAAGCCACTTAGTGTGTCTCAAGGGGCAGCACCTGAGGTGGTTTATCACCTTATGATGGATGGTTAAGTGGGAGTCTTTGAAATAAACCCCAGGTTCTCATGATATGAGCTTCCCCATGCCAACAAGAAGTGGCTGTTGTTGGAAAGATGTCTGGTTTCTGCAAAATCCGTGATGCTAAGATTGAGTCAATGCCTTCCCAGACAGAATTTAGGGAGCTTCAGCAATTTCAACCTACATATAGTTGAGAGTGAACACAATAGCAGCTATGTCCTCTATCACTACTAACCAAGAAGTCTCAAAGTTTGGTCTCAGCCACTGTGGGTGAGCATGAGGGGAAGGTCTGATAGTTGCTAAGGAAGCATCTGGAATGCTTAATAAAGAAAGGAAACAAGCAAACAAAAGCAGTTGAGTGCTTGTTACAAAATCTTACACAGAATACAGACTGTCTGCAGAGAACTTTATCAAACGCCCATTGCCACCAGATTAATACTTCCACGTCATTCTTCTTACCCTTTGTAAAAAGAGAGTTCATTTTGAGTTAATCTTGTATTTAGCCACATCACTAGTGGTG
This sequence comes from Microtus oregoni, assembly GCF_018167655.1. Taxonomy (NCBI): domain Eukaryota; kingdom Metazoa; phylum Chordata; class Mammalia; order Rodentia; family Cricetidae; genus Microtus; species Microtus oregoni. The sequence continues at coordinate 44,432,388 of NW_024543068.1, read as the reverse complement.
TGTATTAGCTATAAGAATTTATATAGAATTCCTATATAAATTGTAAGGTTGCTTATATATACTATTATATCATCTACAAATAGTGATAATTTGACTTCTTCTTTCCCGTTTTATATCCCCTTGATCTCCTTCAGTTGTCTTATTTCTCTAGCGAGAACTTCAAGTACTCTATTTAGTCATTATGGAGAGAATGGACAGCTTGACTTGTTCCTCATTTCTGTGGAATTTCTTTGAGTTTCCCTCCATTTAATTATTTTTGGTTATAAGTTCGCTGTAAACTCTCATTATTTTTAGCTATTTCCATGGTATCCCTTTATTTTGTGGTATCTAACTAGATAATCATGTATGTGATTTTCTTTCAGGTTTACATAATGTATAACTCTGACTAATTTTTATATTTTGAACTGTGGCTGCATCTCTGCCATTGAGAAATGGCTTATTCGCGGAGAGAAAGGTGTCTTGGCTCATCAGGAAGCATGAGTCATGAACCTAGAGTCACAATAGTAAAGCTCTGGAGACCGGAGCTACAATATGACAGCTCATCCTTAAAAGACAGAGCCGCAATAGGACAACTCTGGAGGGGTAGAGCCACAATAAGACAGCTCTGGAGGCTGCAGATGCAATAGCTCTGGAGGGACTTGTCTTGTCCAAAATTCATGCTACCTGAAGCAAGTGTAGGGTGTGGAATGGCCTCTTCTTCTGGAAAGCCACTATGGCTGAGCTTTGCTCTGTCCTGTAAGGGAGCTTCCTAGAATAGCTATCAGTTTCTTCTTCTTTGGCCCAAGATGCTACTTCCTCTGCATAAAACTCTGCTAAAGGGGAATGCCCCTGCAGAAATGTAGTAATCTCCAAGTTGTTCCTGTTCCTGTTCAGCCTTGCTCAGCCCCCCTACGGGAGTGACCCAGCAAGGTTTCCCACTCACTTCTGCTCTTCTGCTCGGCTTTGCTCAGTCTTTCTAAGGGAGCACCTCTTATCTCAGTTCCTTAAGGGATGTCCCAGCCAGGTTCTTCTGTTCTGCTCTGGCAAATTAAGATCATCACCCAAGACTCTTTTAAGAAAGAGATTTGGAAGCCTGTCAGTGGTGGCACAGGCCTTTAATCCCAGCACAACGAAGGCAGAGGCAGGCAGATCTCTGTTAGTTTGAGGCCAGCCTGGTCTGCAAGAGAAGTTACAGGACAGGTTCCAAAACTACAGCGAAACCCTCTGTCAAAAAAATAAACAAACAAACAAAAAAAAAAAAAGAAAAAAACAGGAGAAAAAAAAACAGAGATTTGGGAAGGAAGAGTCCATGAGAGTGGCTGCCTCTGCCAGGGTGGTGATGGACAGCCCCCAACTGAAAGGGCGTCTTGGGGTTATATACTAGTGGCAGTGTTAATCTTTGTTCTCTACTACTACCTATTTCAAAACTTAGACACACCAAGCTCATTTGATTTGCTCATGAATTAGTAATTTGTGAGGCTTGGCAACGGTTAGTGTCCTTGCTTCTTCCACCCACTGTTAACCTAAGAAACTGAAGATTCTGGAAACAGCTTAGGGCTCACTCATACCCATGTCGGGAAGCTACTGTTGCTAGGTAGATTTACCACCCAGAAGAGCTGTATATTACCTGAGCATCTCAGCATGGTTGTGCTCCAAAAGTTACCTTTAAAATGTAACTTATACATGTATTCATTTATGCCTTTCAAACAGTTTTTCTGTTGTATTCTGGAAGGAAATGAGGATAAATTCCTTTTCTTTTATGAGGAATATTCCTGTTTACAGTCTAAATTTTTTCTGGGAACAGAGGTAGTCATTACTTTCCATCATGCTTCTATAAGCCATATTGCTGGATCAAATACACAACTTCATTATGTAACTACAATTTTTTGCTATATAAGTGGGAGAAATTTATGTGACTAATAGTCATGTAAAGATCTATCTTGTCCATATTCATTAACAAATGATTCTTGTAGGTTGTCAATCTTTGCAAATCTATTGGGTGCAATGGTTTCTTGCTGTGGTTGTTTGCTAGTTTTGTGGACTGTTTGGTGACTTTTGTTCATTATTTTCACATAGTCTGTGTATATATATCTTTTACATCTCTTACATGTGTTTTTGTTAATATGTTTCAAAGAATATAAGAAAATTAATTACATGACTTATAGTTAAGTCTTTTGTAAATATGCAATAAGTGGTACCAAGTTTACTTAAATTTTCCCTACAATTTTTTTTTGCTTTTTAGATCTATTTGATTTCAATTTAGTCTTGTTAATTGCATTTTATAGTTTGTGTTTGTGTGTCCTTTAAATCATAGATGTCTTGTCCAAGGTTATTAAAGACATTCTCATATAATTCTTTTCAAAGCCTTAGCATTTTATCCTTTTTACTTATCATTTATGCTATAGAAATAGGTTTGTAATGATGACAATGATGGGTTGTGTGTGTGTGTGTGTGTGTGTGTGTGTGTGTGTGTGTGATATCTATATGAGTACAGTTGCTCCAATGGCAAAGTACACGTATGGAGTGGGCAGAGTGCAACCTATGTTGTCAGATCTTCCTTTTTGCCTTATTTGAGGCAGGGGCATGCTGTGTGCTGAGTAGGTTATGTTTACATGTTCAACCAGTTTCTAGGTAGCATCCTGTCTCTACTTGACATCAAAGTGTTGATATTACAGAGTGTTGCTAAACTCTGTGTGGATTCTGGGGATTGGACCTCGGGGCTCAGGCTTGCATTGTAAAATACTTTATCCACTGAACCATCTCCCCAGTGCCTTCTGTTTATTTTTAAATGTGATGTTGAGGAAGCAAGAAAAATCAGTTTTCTTTTGGTTTAGTCTTTTTAAAATAAAAAACATCTCTATATTCTATTATGGGTATGGCATTTTATTACTACCTTGAGATTAAATTCAATAATATTATGTATATTTATATAGAACTTGATTAGTATATTACTTATTAATGTATGTTCAACTTTCCTTCTGAAGGGTTACTCCCTTCTTCAAACTTTACTTTTTATTACTTTTCCTTTGCTTATTTTGAATCTTTTATTACAGCAATGTCAAAGTTTTCTGTCCTTATCTGCATGGTTGTTGGTTGCATAAAGTCCTTCCTCTATCATTGAATCTTTTAAATCTAAATATTAACTTAAATTCCACTTTTCTTTTAGGAAACTCACACATTTGTATCCTGAATTTTGACTCCTTCTTATATACATTTCTCCATTTCCAACAATTTAATAGATAATTTTTATCAGTAAATTCCCTTAGAATTTCAAATACAACCTGTCTCTAAACTACATTTTATATATTAAAAATTGCTCCTATTCTAATTATTTCTTTGTTTCATTTTGAGCACTGAAATTATTTATTTTTGAAAATCTTGCATTAAACACATAAATTACATATTTTAAGGTAAGTGTGATATTTTGATATACACTCTAAAATATCAAAGTTGGTTGAGCTTGTCTGTCTTCTTACATATTTATAGGAGCTTTCTGGTGAAAGCTTTAAGAACTCTTCCCCGTAGTGCTTTGATTAGTCCAGCCTTGTTATGAACTATGTTCATCCTCCTGCACAAGCACCCAGGCACTTGAAATCTCCATGAAACGACTACTTTGTTCCCATGGTCTCTTTGAACATAGATTTCTTTCCTTTGGATATATACCCAGCTGTGGCATTGCGGGCCAATGTTGTAATTCTCTTTTGCACATTTTTGAAGAACTGTCCCACTGATTCTCATATCTATTCTAATTTACTTTTCCACCACTGGTTTACATGAGTTCCCTTTTCTCCACATTCTTGCCAGCACTTGCTGTCATTTCCTAGTGACCTTTAGGCTGGCATCGGGTGACCTCCCACTACGATTCTGCTTTACGTTTACATTCCTTGATGATTACTGAACATGAGCAGTGTTTCCTAGACCCATTGGCTGTTTGAATTTTTATCCCGTTCCTCTTTATGTTTGTTCTACGACACTGAACGCAAATATAATTTATACTTTTGTCTTGTATATGCCTATGACATTTAACTGTCCAATCCTGTTTCTCCTTTCAGTAGAGCCACATTCATCATTTAGATTTCAATTATTATAAAGCTCTTATGCTCCTTTTGTTTTCAATCTGTCTGATTTATTATGGTAACTGAATTCTATATTTTTATATTAGCTGTGGATCACATTTCTCTAAGAAAGACATTCACAATGACACAGAGTTCTTTTTTTAAAGAATTAATATTTCAATGAGCAGAAATGTAACTCTGGAATGAGAGATACATTTCACTGGGAACCTTTTATGAGGCTTCTTGTCTGTCTCATTGCTGCCCACCTATTTCCGCTCAATTGTCTGCTACAGTGGCATTGTCTTCTGGTTTAGTAGATTGTTAACTCACCCTGTTATGTTCTTGAAGTCTTGGGCATCTTTGTCTTAAAACTGGACGTTTCTTTCCTGCCCAGCAGTTGCCAATAACTACTCTGAGGAATAATATTAATTGCACACTTTGACCTATTAGCTTAGGCTTATTATTAACAAGCTATTATAACTTAACTTAAGCCATTTCTATTATTCTATATTTTACTATGAGGCTTGTGACTTGTTACCTCACATTTTGCTTCTCCATAGGCTTCTGGCTTCTCCTTAATTCTGTCTTTCTTTTCTGTTTACCTTTGCTTGGATTTCCCACTGTGCTCTTTTCTGTCCAGCGATTGGCCAAATCAGCTCATTTACTAACCAATGGTAATGAAACATATTCACAGCATACAGAAGAATATCCCAAATCATTTTATAGTACCAAAAGGCTGGCTTTCCCTCTCACCATGGCTTTCTGTTTTGAGCTCTCTTTTCAGTGTTCAGTAACAACTTCTCCTTAATTCTGGATATAGTAGAGGTGACTAATCTTGTACATTCACTCTTGGGGCATGGCATGGTCAATACTAATGCTTTTGTTTGGCAGCTTTATAGCTAGTAATTTTTCTTCAATTATTCTGTGTTGTGCTAATATTTTGTAATGTATTGTTTTCCTTGAAAATTAACTTTGGATCTTTGTTTTGCCACTTACTATAGAATAAACTTTAGAAACTTAATTACTGTTTCTATTTTAGGACTATGTATACATTTTATCCATTTGTAATATCTGATGTCTTTGTTGTCACCTGGAATGTACACTACACAATTATACCAGAAAAGCAGGTGATGTGGATGTGTACATAATTAATTACATGCCATCATTAAAAAATAGAAATAACCTAGCTTCAACTGAGAGGCATGTCAGTAGAAAGGCAGTTACAATGTGCTGTTTCTCTAAAACATGCATCAACTTCTAGAGTGCATACTGCAGGGCTGCTCAGAGTCCTGCAGAGGAAGTCAGCCAAATTTCCACAGTGGAAATCTGATCAATAAAGGACCCTTAAATTGTGTTTTCCTCTTTGTTTGTTTCGTCCTGCTCCCCTCTCACACGCATTCCCCATGTCACCTCACTAAACAAACTCCCAGTCTTGGTGCTTTCCTTGGGATCTGTTTCAGAGTCATTTTAAAACAATAGACAATTCCTATGGCAAAGCCATGCGTTCATTTGTGGTTTCTGACAATTCCTCGTTGTATGATTTGATATTTCATTTCCACTTGTTTTACTGACTGTGTGACACAAAAATCAAACTCATATTGGCTTTGAATTTGTAATCTTTCTGATTTTGCCACCTGAGTGCTGAAATGATGGGTTTACGTCATCGCATCCTGTCTTACTTCACATTCCATCAGATGTATTTACCTTCCTTTAATGTATTCTTAACACTGATCTTTTGCCAGCTTTCATCATCAATCTGGAAGCCCAGGGGAACAAAGAATCATGTATGGTGTATGCATTGGGACTGACTGAGTACCAGTAAGGAAGGTAGTCATGTATGAAGAATGCTAATCATGAAAGGGTCATTTTTACACCACATGTGAATATTTTATTCTCCTGTAAACACAATATTTTCATTCTAGCATACTTGTTTATTGATGGTAAAAGACAAATAGATATGATTTAATTCTAATTATGATACTAAAAATCACAGTGTGTTACCTTCTGATGTCTTTTCCACATCTAGTTTGCAGAGTGAAGAAAGTTGGCCACGTCTGTGGTTTGGTCTAACTCAAACAGACACTCTGTAGCTTTAGAAAGGCGACTACCTCACAGGATCTGGTTCCTTGACGAAGCATGCGAAGCACATGATAAGACAACATTCATAGTTTATGTTTGTGCATCAATTATTGAGGATGGAATATTTGAGTATTATGAGTATATTGTGAAAAATAGAACCAAGACAAGGAAACTGAAACCAAGATAGAAGCATTCTGTTTTTTTTTTTTTTTTTTTTTTTTTTTGCACATAGAGGTACTCTCTTTGACAAATACTAAAGGGTCAGCTGGTTTATATTGTAATACTTTGCTATTTTAATGAGTGCAACTCTAACTTGCATATTTGACCTAGTAGTGCAAGCACACACTTTTAACCTGTATAGTAAAGGAAATAAAGAGGTAGAATAAAATTTTCTTCTAGGGAAGTGATTTAATTTTATATAAGTGATACACACACACATATATATAACATTTATATTATACATATAAAATATTTCCACTTATTCCTTTTGAAAAACCTTATCACATATCCACAGACAAGTTACAGGAAACCATGGGATGCATTCTTAGTATTGTACCTATGAATAACACTGAAAGCTCTGAGATCTGGGTTGCTCTACTATTAAATGGAAGTACAGAATGGAAGCTGGGAGGGAGACATTCATTTCACAATGCCTGTGAAGATAGAACATTCCAGTGTGATAGTGTTTAGATTATGCTTAAAGCTTAAGAACTAATGACAGATGACTTGTTAATTACTTGTAGTGATGAATGGATTAAGTAACAATAAATCTTTGCAGATGTTGTTTTGTGTTATGGAAATGATAAAAGAGGTGAACATGTTGATATAATGTATTTGATAACATTAAACACAGAGCTTGTAAGGATTTGCTGCGGGCATTTAGAACTTCTAATATGTAATGTAATTTCTTAGACATTGTAAATCTTGAACTGTTATTAAAGACAGATATTGCAACAACTTTATAAATAAAATCCAATATCCAACCAGAGAAAAAGTTAAATCTATGACATTATAGAAGACCAAGTTTAGAAAGATAGCCACAGTATTAGACAACTACCTAAAATTACACAATAAACATAGCATTGAAAATTCAATAATGAAGATACTGCATTTACATGTAAACATAGTATTCCTTCTGAAAATAAAGTTTTGAGACATCCCGTGACCCAAAAACATATACAAAGTTTAAAATTGTGTGATAATATAGTGTGTCACTGTGAATTGTCAATGGCAACGGCAAAATTTACTAAAAATTGTGCCACTAGAACCACTGACATCATTCAGAAGACAGAATGCAAGAAACCCCCAAATTTTCTCTTAGGCACATAATATGCCTTATATTGCCCATAATTTTTATTAACAATAATGCAAAAGTATCTCAGATTAAGGAAAGCATGAGGGATATCAAAATATGCAATGGTAAAAATGGCTTGACATCTCAAATCCAAGGATACTTTTGGTAGATTATTTTTCTACTGTTTCCTATGTGTCTCTAGTTTTCAGAATTGTTAATTTTGTTCATCATAAACAGATAATGGATAATATGTGGAAAATATTTTGACTACTTTAGGAATTTACAGTTGTTTAGCCATGTTAAGGTACCTCCTGACAAAAGTTCACACAGTGAAAGGACCTCTAAAACTTTCCAGAACTTACTACAAAGTGGAAGTAAAAGTAATATTTGCTTGTAATTGATATAAAGTATTTTGACACCATTTTGTCTACAAGCTACTACAGCTTCTAGTGTTCATTATTAAAATAAATACAACGTGGCTAGCCAAGCCTACCACAGAAGCAAGCAAGTCAGAAAAAAGGTAAGCCATTTTCAGACCTTCATTCTACCTCCTTTTCTGCAAATATGCTCCCCCAAACTTATCCCCATCTCTGTAGCAGACTATTTTCTCTGACCTCTCCCCCTTCTCTGGTCCCATTACAAGGGATTTGAACAGATCCTTGTTGTGGACCATCACAAGCTATACTCCTCCCTTTTAGGCAATTTACATTCCTATAGGTGAGTTCCCATTATCTAGAAATACACTGTACTCAGAAATCACAGTGCCCACACCAATCTGAATCCCAGAAGCATTCTATAAGGTAACATAGAGCCACCACACTCTCTGAAGCACAAGGGAGGACAAAAGTAAACAAGGGGAAAAAACAAAAATTAAAAAGAAGGGTGGTAGGAAAGCATAGCATGAAAGGAATCAAGGATTGCTCAATAATAATTCTTATTATCAATTTCTAAATAAAATGACAAAAAATAATGGTTGTAAAACCAAGATCCGTCTTTCTGATGTATACAAAACAAGATTATATATATATATATATATATATATATATATATATATATATATCTTGAAAAGAAGGATGAAGGACACCTCAGGGTAAAAGTGTGGAAGAAAGATAGTCAAAGCAAATGGACCTGAGAATCAAGCTGTTATTGTTATTTAAATATCTAACAAATAGACTTCAAACCAAAACTAATTAGAATGAATATGATATACTTTTCAAAGGAAAAAAAACTACTAAGAAGACATTACAATTCTTAATGTTTATATACCAAACACAAGTAAAATCGAGCTTTCTTTGAACTGCTGGTTTCTGCATAAGGACCTAGAGAATTTTTATTAATTACAAAAGCTTAGCAATAGCTTAGGCTTGTTCCCAACTAGCTCTTAAAACTTAAAATAACCCACATATATTAATCTATGTTCTGCCACATAACTTATTATGTCTCCTCAGTACCATATGTTCAACTTCTCTGCCTCTTGCTCGAGAATCTCTGCACCTCTGATCCTTTTCTAGAGTTCTTTCTTCAAAACTCCCACTTATCTTCTCCTACCTAGCTAATGGCCATTCAGCTCTTTAGTAAACCAATTCAAGTCTGCCTTAGGCAGGTGAGAAAAGAGAGAGACACACTTTACATGGTACAAAAGGATTATCTCAACACACAAGGGCTCCAAAGTTTATAAAAGAAACAGTAGTATAGTTTAAAACACATATTTACCCTCACATACTGATGGTGGTTGATATGAATACTCCAACTCTTGACGATATTTAGGTCATCTAAACGACAACCAAACAGAGATTTGCTAGAGTTTGCTGATTTCATAAACCAAATGGATGTGACGGATATTTACAGAACATTTCACACAAACACAGAATTATATACCTTCTGAGAACTTCGTTGAATCTTCTTCAAAACTGAATACATATGTGAACACAAAACAAAGCTCAGCAGATACAAGAAATTAATTAAGTTAACTTTCTGCATCCTGCTGACCAGTATGGATTAAATTTGTGTTATCAACAACCACAGAAACAATAAAAAGTATACAAATTCATGGAAAACAAACAACCTAGTACAGAATAAAAAAACAAACTCACAACTACAACAAAAGCAGATCAAGACAGAAATTAAAAAAAATTATCTAGAATTCAATGAAAGTGAAACACAACATGGAACACAGTAAAAATGATTCTAAAAGGCAAGGTCATAGCACTAAGTTGTTCAAAAAAAGTGGGGGGGGTGGGAACAAGAAAAATATCAGTATAAATATTTAATAAAATGAAGGTTTTTTTTTTAGAAAGTCAGTAAAATTGACAAATCCTTATCCAAATTAACTAAAACATAGAAAGAGAAGATTCAAAATAAAAAAAAAATTAGAGAGAAAGAGGGACATAACAAGACACAGAAAATCCAGAGTATAGTAAGGGCATACTTTGTAAGCCTGTATACTATGAATCTGGAAAATCAAAAAAAAAAAAAAGGATAATTTTCTTGATACGTACCACTTACTAAATTAAATTGTAATCAGATATTCAATTTAAACAGACTTATAGTTAAAGAGAAGCAGTAATTTAAAGTCTCTGAAACAAAAAAAAGCCCAGGATCAGAGAGTTTTAGCAGAGAATTCTAACATATTTTCAAATAAGAGTTCATTCCTATAATCCTCAAAATATCCCACAAAATAAAAATAGAAAGAACATTGTTCAACTTGTTTTTAAAGGACATAGTTATCCTGATATGCAAACCATATAAAGACCCAACAAAAAGGAAAATTACAAACCAATTATTTTCCTTATGAACATAGATGGAAAAATTCTCAATTTGTAAACTGAATCTAAAAGCACAACAAAAAGATCCTCTAACTCTAATGAACAGATAGTTTACAGGGGGCTTGAAAAAGACAATGATGAAAGAGTCAGGAGCAAGGCTACACAGGGGCTACCCAAGGGACCCTCTGCTGGAACTCAGCATTGTAACAGAGACCAACTTTGAGAAACTACAAGAGCAATCACTATTCCATAGGCATGAAATGTGCATGAAAAAACTGATAACATCCAAATAAAGCTTTTGTCAGTAATGTAGTTAAAAAAAAATAAAACAAGATCATCTACCATGATCCATTAGAGTTCACCACAGACATGAAAGGATGTTCAACATATGTAAATCAAAAAATGTAATCCACCACATAAATTAACTATCAAACAAAAACCACATGATCATCACATTAGATCTATAAAAGGCTTTTGATAAAATTCAAAACCCCTTCAAGATCAAGGTTCTAGAGAGATTAGGAATAAAATGGACACACCTCAACATAATTAAAGGAATTTTGCAACAAGCCCATAGTCAATATCAACTTAAGTGGAAAGATACTCAAAGAACTCCACTAATATATGGGACAAGGTTGTCTACTCTCTGCATATCTATTAATATAACACTTGAAATCTTAGCTGGAGCAAAACAAACAAACAAACAAAAAACAACAGAAGATCAGTTGGATATAAATTAGAAAGTAAAAATTCAAAACACATTTATTTATAGATGATAGAATTTTGTATATATAAGTAACACTAAAAATTTCCCCTGGGAACTCCTATAGTTGATAAACATTTTCGGTAAAGTAATAAGATACAAAATTAATCTCAAAATACAGTAAACTTCTTATTTACAGATGACTAATAAAATGAGAAAGAAATTAGGGATACAATGCCATTCAAAATAATTTCAAATAATATAAAATATCTTGGGAAGACTTTAAGCAAGCAAGTAAAAAACTTCTGTGATAAAAACTCCATGGAAGAGGTGGAAAGGTGTAAGAGCCAGAAGGAATAGAGGACACTAAGGACACAAGACTGAGGCACTTCTGAACTCAAAGACTGAGGCAGAATTCACAAGGCCTGCACTGGTCTGCACCAGATAGTGTCCTAGGACTGAAAGTGGAAGTGGACACATGACCCTTGACCCAGAAGTATTCTTCCATTCATAGCCACTTACAAATGAACATTTAAACTTTTCCAAGGAGTCTTACCAGGGAAACAAAGCACATTTAAGGGTAGGTAGCATGTTTATTAGTAGATGGGCAGCAGGAAACAAATGTCAGTGGGAATCTATGGAGGTTTCTTATCTTTTAATGTTGTATCAGTACTTTTTATGATTTCTTTATATTATTATTACTATAAACTTACAAATAGTTTGCATATTTATAATGGCTTTTGTTCTTTATATTTTATGGTTTTCCTAAGTGTGTGAATGAGTGGGTCTCTGCATCTATACATGTTTATTGTGCTTTTTCTTTGGCTCTCTTGCTTCCTTAGTTTGTTTTGTCCTATTATAATTTGTTTTGCCCTGTTCTATTCTATTCTATCCTATTCCTGCACTTGATGCCTGTTTGTTTTTTAAGGAGAGATGGATCCAGATGGGACGGATTGGTGAGAAACTGGAAAGAATAGATAGAAGAGAAACAATAATCAGAATATATTGTAGAAAAAATAAAACTATTTTCAATAAAAGAAAAAGACAAGCATAACACACATATTACATAAGATATAGCAAACAAATGAGACTGTTTTGTAGAAAAGGACATGTGTAGGAATATCAAAAAGTTATTTTGTAGCATTTGTCCAGCACATAAGGTATAAGGGCCATGTGTTGCTTTTGATTTGTAAAGTATTTGATAGTGGAAGAATTCTTAGACACGCTATCCCATGAATCTCAATTAGGGCATTTGCAAATATGAGACGAGCCTGTTTCACTAGACAGTGACTTAGAGAAAGTACTGGAACAGAATAGGAGATTGGATTTTCCCTTTCACATCTATAGTACCCCATCATTACTTGTACAACCTATGTTTCTTTATGAACTTTTGTAAAACATGTTTTGTGGGTATCTGTCTGTGGTCTTTTCATGTTTTTTATTCAATCTTGTGTCAATAATAAGGTAAAAACCACTGAAGTCAGTGGGAATACAGAATTCTAGGCAAAATCTTTGTAAGGAGGATCCCATGCTAGTGAAGTTGCTGTTTGAAATTATAATTTAATTCTAAAGTGGTTGTTAAGAGTCCATGAGCACTTTATTTCTTTCTTTTGGTAATGTCTGATGCTCCACATGCTGAGGATTTTGAAGTCTTCACTATCCCCTGCCAATATAGAAAACAAAACAAACAAAACAACAACAACAACAACAACAACAACAACAACAAATAAACCCTGTTTTGCTTAAGGTTAAGTCCAGACTTCTAAATAGTAATAATGTGTATGTTTCAGAAATTATGAGACATTGATGTAGGATATCCATAACTTATAAACTTAGGAAGATTCATTAAGTAATTCAATACAGCCAACTCCTCTAATGATTTGATAGAATGTAGATTAAGACCTACCTATGCCTGTTTCCAGGGTCAGTGATCAACAATGAAAATTATTTTACAAATGTTGTCATGGAGTCTCAAATAAAATATTTGAATGTTGGGTTTGTGAAAATATTTGCTTAGAGCCAATTGCTTGAAATGTGCATATATATATATATATGCATATATATATATAATTTATCTTCAACATAAGGTATATTGAGTACTGTATAAATGATAGTCAAACACATTTTAAAAGAGGTAGAAATGAGCAGTCAAAGCATGCAAAAGTAGTCTGTGAATCCACTCAACTTAGTGAATTTTTCAAAGGTGTGCTTTCTTTCCCCACACGAAGACCCACTTTTTCATCTATTTCCTGGACTGCTCTTGTAAACTTGGCTTGATCCTCTTAGGCAGGATTGAATGACCTTTTCTTCGTCCTTGCTTTACAGAATCTTATTTATCTTCCTTTTCTGAAATACTGTGAGATTCTTCACAAGAATTACCCATCGAGGGAACAGAGCCAGAACGTGCACATTCTTTAACACATTTGCAGAATTTGATTTGCTTGGACTGTGCATGCCTGTGAAAGGAAAACATAAGTGAGAAGAGCCAGCAATGCTTCCTTTTCTCAGGGTGTTTGTCAAACAAGACAAACTACCACTTGTCAATGTCTAGCACCTAGGGCGGAACAACCCCCTGCATTCTAACTCTTGTTTCATTAGACTTAAGGGGCAGTTATGCCTTGAGAGAAAATGCCACATTCAATAAATCAGGGTTAGCTACAATATTTAAGTGAAGTATTTTAATTCTTAGAATCCTTGTTTCTTTTCCCTTCTTCAAATGGCATAATATTATTTTCTCTAACAGATCATTTCACTTTTCCCCACTATTCCTTATGAATTGCATACAATAATGAGATTATCATTATGATGTTTTCATATATGTATGTAATATACCATGGTCACATTTACACTCCATTACTCTCTTATCCTACCTCTTTTCCCCCAGTAGTTACTTTCTTCTTGCTAAATATTCCTTTCAATTTTCATAAATTTATTTTAATTTTGAACTTTGGACTTTATTGATGAGATTTGTCTTTCTCAAAATAGCTTGTTTCAATTAATCTGTTGAAGTACAGAAGTCTGGCTTCATTCATTTTCCTAGAAATGTGATTTTATTTTCTCTCTGGATATAATGACCACTGACCCCAATCTCACCCCTCCCCTGTTATGTCTGTATGTTTTGTGCTGCTTTTTCCCTAATTTCAGATGTAAATAAACTTTATGTGATTCAGGAAATTACAGAATTTACATGTTCTTTCCCAAACATTAAAACAAGAATAAGCAATTGTTGGTAAGAGCAGACTCTCTGATTTACGTATTTGGTATAAGCTGTGCAAGGAGCTCCTGGCACATGACCTTCATGAGTCGTCACCTATGCTAGAGTTGGCTTCCCTGTGATGCAATGGGCTTTGATTAGTCCTAACTCTTGTACTTGACCCTAAATAACTCTAAGTAACCCGATTAAATTCACTGCTTTCCTAGGGCTATGTTGAAATTCTTTATTTGCTCTTTTGTCTGTGTTCTATTTATGTTGAATGGGTGTTATTTTACTCAGTGCTAAGTGCTTTGTCCATGAGTGTGCATCACGTTTTCTCTATTGTCCCATGACTGATTGTGTAACTTGGCTAGTGTAAAAAGTTTTAAAGTAAATATTAGCATGCAGAATCAATACTAAAATACATTTCCTGCTTAAATTCTTACTGGAAATGTTTAAAATTTTATCTCTCCATTTAATCTTAATTAAAATTTTAATCTGGTTTGAGAATTTTTTTATTTTTTATTATTATTTTATTACTTAACAAATAACAACCCAAATTCCCACTCCCTCCCCACCTCTCTCTTCCTCCCCACACCCTCTCAAACCTCCCAAACATTCTTAAGAGAAGACCAGGCACCCTGCCCTGTGGCAAGTCCAAGGCCTTCCCTACTACATCTAGGTTGAGCAAGGTATACATCCAAAGAGAATAGGTGTAGTGATATGAGCGGCGGGCCACTTCCCACTATCCGGCTAGCTTTACCCAAAATAATTACATAGAAATCTGTATTAATTAATTTGCTGCCTGGCCATTAGTTCTAGTCTCTTATTGGCTAACTCTTTCATCTTCATTAACCCATTTCTAATAATGTGTGTAGCACTACGAGGTGATGACTTACCAGGAAGGATCTTAACCTGCATTCATCTTGGAGAGGAGAGCTATAGTGTCTGCCTGAATCTGCTTCTTTCTCCCAGCATTCTGTTCTGTCTACTCCGCCTATCTAAGCTGCTGTCCTATCAAAGCCAAGGCAGTTTCTTTATTAACCAATGAAAGTAACACATGTACAATTGACCCTCCTCCATCAAATAGGATCCCTAACATCCAGTACTTTCAGTAGAGATAAATCCCAGTGCCACAGACACTGTCTGCTCAAACTGTCAACCACATTCAGAGGTACTTGTTTGATCCCATGATTGTACACTTCCAGTACAGTTGGAGTTGGTGAGCTCCCATTAGCTCAGGCAAACTGTCTCAGTGTCTGAATCCCTCATGATCTTGACATCCTTGGCTCAAAAGAATAGAAGTAAGCAGGGAAAACTAAACTGAATACTGGGAGAAAGGAGGTGGAGTCAGAGAGATGCCATGTAGCCGTACCAGAGACAGACGCCGGAACTTTAGCTGGTAATCCACAGCCATGTGGTCATACACATATTAATGGAAATGGGTTAAATTAATATGTAAGAGTTAGCCAATAAGAATCTAGAGCTAAGGGCCAAGCAGCAATTTAATTAATACAGTTTCTGTATGATTACTTTGCGACTAAACAGCTGGGAATCAACAAGCAGCTCTCTCTTCTTACACATAGGTTCAAGACAATAAAAAGTCTTTATTAGTCAAGTGTTGACTACCCTAGGAGTTAGGTGCAGTCATGAGCCATTCTGATTGTTAGCTTTTAAACACAAAACTGCATCCTGGGTCAACACACCTTAGTTATCAAGAATAGTTAGAAGCAGAATTACAGAAATAAAAACAACTTTGGTACATTCTAAAATGATAGACTTAGATGGATTAGGTCTTTTTTTCTCCTTTTGGCAAGTATTGTGTCCTACATGCTGAGTTTCAGAGCTAAAATGGGTCCTTACACTGTGGTGTCAGTTTTCTTAAGGTATGGGAGGTCTACAAAGTCTGGAGGCCTGATATAGCATGATAGCGAGTACTTGCTAACTTTTCAATTGGAGTGAAATTATTTACAATCCACAGTATTATTGTTGTGACAGGAAAATCCATTATATAACACTCGTGTGCATATTCCTCTTTATTTTATTCCTGTCATTACTGACATCAGGTTTAGATCTTCCAATTGCAATTCTATCTTACCATAGTCATTTGCCTTAAGAATAGAAAGAAATATGTGAAGAAAAGGTACAAGAACACACTCAACACAAAAGAGTCAAAATGTCTGGCAAAACAGTATAAGGAATTTTCTGAAAAATAACAAGAAAAAATAATAAACAAATAAAGAAAAAATAACAAAAAATCAATTTATTTCATTTGCCACAATTCAGAGTTAAAGGATTTCTCAGATAGAATTATTTCTCAGGTACCCCATACTTCTTGAAAAATGACCTTCTATGCTTGGCCATGTAGAGATTTGGGAAATGCATTCACAGACTGTGTTCTTCTAAACCACTTCTTTCATTCACATGTGCTGAACAACAGAGTGGCTTTTGTCAAAAGATGATAATGCAAATTTAGAGCTGAACAGAGACATGATTTAAATAAGCAATCAAATTCAGTGATTTTTTTTTTAAGGTGGAGAGAGACATGCTTCCACCCCAAATCTAGTTCATCATGAAAAATGTGGGATTTTTGACTCTACTCACATAAACAAATTTTATCATTCACAATAAAATATGCAGAAAATATATGATGAGAGTTGGTCCTTCTTGAAAGCACAATAAATAATCTAACACTGCACAGTATAAAAATGAGGACAGTTCATCAGGAAGAAGTACCTTCAGTGGCATATTGTGAAAAAATAAACTTGTTTTCTAAAGCTTCTCCACATGTTACAGGCTAATTTATTATGCATTATTACTTACCTCCAGAATTTGAAATAGTGTGTTTAGAAAAGATTTTGTGCTTATCAGGGTTTCTAAATCCTTAAATTTTTAGTGCTTTGCATTTTCAATTCTTTATATACTAAAAGAAATAATATGCTTTAAACGCTCTCCTTATTTTTGTTTCTGTTCTGAACTGGTTCAGAGGCTGTTACAAAGAGGATTATCAAGACGTGACTTGAATCTAAAGCATGGGTGTGATAGAGACCTATGATTTAGGAGGAAATAGCAATACCTCCAGTGAGAAGAGGTTTTATTGCAATAACTGATTCCATGTGATTATTATTGTGCAGACAGTTTGAAGTCACCCAATTACTGTATCTAGCACTACTTTATTAAATAAATTCATTTCCCTTTGTATTTCCAGAAAGTGTAAAATGGCAGTGTACGTCTGTCCTCCAGGGATAGTAGGTCATAGTGGCAGGATAGTTTTGCTATCTGACAAACTAGCAAATGATCTCAAGCTCCTAGTTTTGAATAGGATCAAATTATCTGGGTATTTAAATATCCATTTGCAATAGTTCTCATGAATTATTGATATGCTGTCCCAACAGTATTTGGAGAAATATCCCCACTGTACAATGGCCTATATACCTGCAATTATAGTGCAGCATCTTGGGGATACGGCAATACCACATTGCAATTGTGCATCCATTTCAAATGTGTTTGCTTGCAAGTATAATAATTGGGGAAAAGTATGAGGTCTGATAAAAATAGTTGAAAATCAGCTTGTATTGGAAGGAAAAGTAAATAATAATGGGAAAAATTTTTGTATGTAGAGATTAGATTTGAATGCCAAGAGAGACCAAACCAGTATGACTAAGAATATGAGTCAGACTTCAGATAAGAAGAGATAACATTCCAAACAAAGTCTGGCGAGTCAACTGAATTCAATTGTGTTTCTTTGAGCTTTATAATAAGCCATATAAAAAGCATTATAAGCCAAGACAGAACAATCTTGAGGACACAAAAAAAGTAATTCCCCCTTTCCCTCTGCAGTTGTTTTATTGCTGCTCTGGCCACTTAGTTGGGACAGAGTCATTTGGTGATCCTGGTGTTTTATGCCTGATATTTCTTTGTTGAAAGGGAATCTACTATGCATTGGAAGCCATTCCCCAGTATCCTTGGATTATACTTGAGATACCAGTACCAATCAGACCTTGTGATGGACCAGAAAAATGTCTGCAGACACTGCTGCTTGTTGGATATCAGCAGCTAAGACACACAGATACGACTCTGCTCGAGCACTACATGTTTTCAAACATGAGATGATTTAATGGGTTTGCAGATACATTATTGGTTTAGTATTAAATCATGTTCTCTTGAGGACTAGTCTGTATCTTACATAAGGTTTTATCTAAGATGACAATTTTATTTTTCCAGTACTGAATTCTAATTTACCACAGTGTATATATGGCTCTTTCTTTCTTTCTTTCTTTATTTATTTATTTTTCCTTTCTTTCTTTCTTTCTTTCTGTTTTTTTTTTCTGAGACAGACAGGGTTTCTCAGTGTAACATTGCAGCTTGTCCTGGAATTACTCTGTAGACAAGGCTGGCCTCGAACTCATAGAGATCCAGCTGCCTCTCTGCCAAGTGCTGAGATTAAAACCTTGCACCAAACCTGCCCAGCTTTATTATTATATCCAGCTCCAGTGAGGGTAGACCCCTTCTTTTCTATTAAGTTTGTGATGCCTTGCTTAACTGTTATCAGAGAGGTTTCACCAAGCATCTGATGGAAACACCCAAACAGTAGACAGAACTTGGAAATTCTATAGAAGAGGGGGAGGAAGAAGTGGAGAAACCAGTGGTTTCAAGTTCATGACACAAAAACCCACAAAACCAACTGATCTGGGCTCATAAGGGCTCATAGAGACTAAACTGATAACCATGAAGCTTGCACAGGACTGACCTAGTCCATCTGCATACAGGTTACAGTTGTGTAACTTGGTCTTCACGTGGGACTCTTAACAGTGAGAGCAGGGGTTGTCTATCACCTGCTGCCTGCTTTTGGAACTCATTCCTCCTACCAGATTATAACAACCAGCCTTAAGAGTTAACCAGTTTTTTAAACATAAGAAGTTAAGTTGCTGTTAACTTATGGGTGTAAGCAATTAGGAACTAAAATGGGATATACAAATAAGCTTGCAGGTAGGCTTCATGCTTTTCATCTGTGCTAAAGTAGGGACCCAGGGAAACATAGAAATTTGGTGTACACACACACACACACACACACACACACACACACACACACATATCTCTTACGGCAAAGGCAAACTCATGAAGCATTAATCGGGAATTTTATTGGGTGGTGAATGTTGTCTGTGGATCTAGAAATAAAATGATTGTGGATGCTTATTATTAGAGATATCTGGGAAGTACCTTGATATAAAATTTTCTTATGTTAATTGCTAGTTCGTTTGTTACAAGCCTGGAGTTGGGTAAATATATATCACTATCATAAATTAAGAATATTAACATTTTTTGGTATTCTATATGTCCATTGTATTTACATGTTCATACAAGCACCCCGGGGAGGGAATCAAAGTGGACTTCAAGACAATGTTTATCTACTTTGAATAAGAGCTAAATTTAGACAAGCTTTATTTTCTGCCTTTGCAAGATTTAAACCTAAAATGCATATTGTAAAATATGAGGCAAGCTTCAAATCCCAACATATTCTCCTGACTTTCTGTTTCTGCCCCTCTCTCTACATCACCTTTTAGTGAAGAGCATACCTTGTACTTAATTTAGAAACCATATATTGTCAGACATGTACCCTTTCACCTTCCCTGTCAATTCACTTGCATCTGTAACACTGTCGTTGTCTGAATTTCTTTCTGTTACTTTGGATGAAGTATCCCTCTTCCAATTAAATGTGTCAGGTAAGCCCTGGGTTAGACCTTCTAAAATCCCCATCCCTGCAATTACTCATCTCCTCCTGATTTCTTTGCAGGGAAAAGACAGCCTGAACTAAGGAAGGTGTGAATATTAAGGGGTGTATAGATGTGGATTTGATGGAAAACATCAATAGATTTTATTTGCAAACAACAGAAAAGGACACTGGCAAGTTGCAGCACATCTTCAGGCAAGTCACGAGATGTCACTGACAGGAGCAGTGGAAATCAGAAGAGGAACATTAAGTTTGTAATTTGGGTGGATATATTTGAGTGACAGTCAGAAGCATGGAGGGAGACAGGGGAAAAAGTGCCAGGCTTTCTAGAAGGCCACTGCTTTTCTCACAGAAAAAAAGGGTGGTTGGGAGGAAAGGGAGTGCTTAGTGACAAACATCCAGATTAGAATATAAAAAATGGAACAACCTCCGTCTTATAAAATGCTCTGCTCAGAAGTACCCATTACAGTCTCTGTTAGGTGCTTTCTTCCTGCCTTCTTGATGAGAGATGTCAGACTGCCTCAATAAAGCATATTTTTCTTTTGCACTATCCTCAATTTAATCTTTCCTTTGTTCCTCTATTGTTTTTTCCTGACAATCAATTCTTTCCTGCTCCCTGGACTTGAACTTGTTTCACATCAATACTGCTTTCTGCCCTTCTCAGCCAGATATGCAGAAGCCTTTGCAGCTTTCTCTGTGTAACAGGGCCCCAGACCTTAGTAGACCCGAGACCTTAACACATCTCCATAATGAAAGTACCACTCTGGCCATAAAACACAGCATGTAGACAGTACCACCTGCTAAATCTAAAGCAAAAACCTAATCCACCAAAGACCACAGTTGTGGGAAAGTCTGTCAATGTACTAATCTTGGTTTTTGGCATCTGCGGTTCCACTTCTGCCTAACTGCTACTGTTAATGAAAGTATGTCAGCATAAGATGTGGTTTCTGTACTCAAAAGCTCACGTTGAGAAAGGTGTGGAGCTACACTGGGAGCCTGAAGGCGCAGTGGAGTCACTGGCCAAGTGGTAAACTGTTTCTGTTAGGTTAGACCTATGTATACATAGCCTTCTCTGGTGAAAAGCACACAGCATCTGCACCTGAGTGCTCTTCGGCTTCCACAAATCATTCAGTGGTCTTTGTAGTCTATGTTTAAACTCTTGCCTGAAGCAGAAATTTTCTAATCTTTAAGTTAGAACTGGGCTTTGTACATGAAAATTATTCCTGTGTTCTTAATTATTGATCTTGGGATTTTCTCCTTTTATATTCCTTTGGCTTGGTGTGTGCTATTATAGTTATTGTGAAGAATATAAAGAAATAATAATATTATAAAATGAACACATGCATCAGGATTAATGTTTCATTTTTGTGAGCCTATTAACTCTCCCCAATTTATAGTCAGCAATTTTAGATAGCAGGATATATGTAGATAAAAGATATGTTACTTTTACATTCCAGTATTTGCTTAGTAGCACATTCATGTTTAGGTATCTTTCTATATAGTAGACATTTTAGATAATATCCCTACCCTGTTGTGTTATCAAGCTATTGGATTTTCTTTTCTTTTCTTTCTTTTTCTTCTTTTCTTTTTTATGTACTGGGAATTTAATCTAGGCTCCTGTACATGCTAGCAAGCGCTCAAGCCCTTGTCACTGAGCTGTAGCCCAGGCCTATTTTAATGTCTATTTTGGAATAGGGTCTCTAGCCAATGTATTAATGAACCCACTGAAGCTGTGCTGATAGACACAAGACATGCACAAGCTTGGATTTGTCAACATTAAATCTTGGCTAAAGAGGGAATCGTGATGCTTCAGTCCTTAGGAGGGACTAGTGACAGTTAATGGTGGCTGAGAAAAAAAAAAAGGTGTCCCTTTCTTTAGTGTCATAGCCAATGGCAAGTTGCTAATGCTCCAGAAAGTAACCTCCACTCATGCTTATGCATTCAATCACATAAGTATTAAGCTGATTGAATCATACAAAGAAAAAAATACATGAATGTGGGAAGCAGACTTTCTGGGATAAAGATAGTTTTCAGCCAAAGAAGGAGAGGAAGAGACAGTGTAATAAGGGAATGTAAACATATGAAATGGTCGAGAAATGAAAAAGACACAAGGTATTAAAACATATTTACAGTCTACTGGATTGCACTCTAGAATTGATAAATTTCCATCATTTTCATTAATCTGAAACATATAAGGAAACCTAAAATTCATTTCTTTAATGGAAATAGGTAAACCTAAAATATATTATTAGTTGATTATTTTAAAATTAGCTGGGATTTTACAGATACACAAGACAATGATCATGAATTTTTATAAATTATGACTACAACAGAGTGGTGGAATTTACAAATTTAAATGCACTGAGTCATATCTTTCTGAAAGTTTTGAACCTCAATTTGTGTCAATTTTGTACTGATGTTTTAGAAATGGTTGCAGATAGAGAACTGAAGGAAGTCACCACTAGAAACTAGCCACTGTGTACTAACGTTAGTAAAGTAAGAATATTTTCAAATATGTGTCAAAGCTCCTCTTTGACTGCTCCTTATGAATGAATATTTTCAACATCCTGTAATGTTTTGTTTTAAATTATGTCATGTTTCTCATGTGCATACATCAAAGTTTGAGAGTTTGATTTCAATATTATTTGTATTATATCTCAAATGAACTCTAACTTTAAATTCTAAAAAGGAACATAATCAAACATCCCAGATGCCTTTCCACAAAAAGACCTGATTAAAACTCTGTAATAAAGACAGCAAATTATAAGGAACACATGGTTTTCTACAGTTATTTGCACAATAACACTCATTTATACTGTTATTAAACCATAATGTGAGCATAGGATCCTGAATTAATCCCATGGAAAACCACAAAAAAATGGATTGACTTGAGATCATCAATATTTCTGTAAGCACATCAACTACAGTAGAAACACCTCCTTGGCAGTGATGTTGTCATCTCTACACAACTGATGTTCTAGTGCTATTTTTTGAAGTCTTCTGGGGTTTTCACTTTTTCTCTTAAATGAAGCAGAAATACTAATGTTTGTAAAAGGTTTCTATAGGATTATTGATTCCACAGTTCTTCATAGACTTTGGAAATCAATTTTAATTGCTCACAAAAATATTCAGAGTAGAAAGAGAAATGTCTGTTTCTTTATAGAACAATGTTGAATTTTCAATTTGCCTCTTATTTAAGATAGACATATCCAGAAATAAGTGAATTTTAAAACATAAATACCTTGAAAGTTTTCTTGCTTTGAAAAATAAATTATAAGAATAACTTAAAATTATCATAGGACCCAAGGAAGAGAAGTTATAAGTTTTCCTGTAGTTGAATACATATTTCTAGTTCTATCCATAGAGGATTCTGCTTTAGTGATACTTATAATCACTTTCTTTGTAAAGTATTTATTAAATGGGTTATAGTTAGTATTATATTACTTTGGCAATTACTAAAAATATTGATTGTATATTTATTTTAAAAGAGAAATAATTTCAAGGTATAGATTCTATTAATTTTCATTTTCTCAGTAATCATGTTTATGTAGCATAAAACACACTTTTTTAATTTTTATTTAATTTTATAATTTAATTTTTTTATTTTTAATTATTCTTGAATTTTAATCAAGAATCACTAGGCACATGTGCTCATCTCAGAAACTCAATGAAGAGGAGTAAGCAGACAGCAGAGATCCAGCAATTAGGACATAGGGATTCATTTTCTGCCCTGATCACCTGCCTGTCTTGTCACATGACCATTATTCCCTCCTTACAGCCTTGAGGTTTTTCTGATCATAAATATTTTGTTTAAAAATTGTACCAGGAGAACTTGAGAAACTAGGGTAAGCTGGTTATAATAATTGGCAGTAACAGTTTTTTCCTCAAGCCTCATGACTAGAGGATGTGTTGTATGATAGAATAGATGGGGGACTTTCAAATGATTAAGGCATCATACAGAATTTTACATTTTATTTAATACTGAACTTGCTGAGTTAAAATCTATAAATCTATTTTCTTGTTATGTCTATTGACAAAGAAGCTTGGAACACTTTTGATAGCTTTTATGTTATAAAACTATCAAAACTACAATAACAAAGCTAAATATATTATAATTTATCCAATAGTTGACTTTCACTAATATGTATATTTCTATTTCTGCTTGTCTCTAATAATATTTAGATAAATATGCATATTTTATTAAAATCATGAATTTATATATTTAATGATTTATAAAATTAATGTATAGCTTTGTTCAAGATCACACAAAATAATATGCTGAATTGACAAAAAAGGGTAATGCTTTGTGTGAAGGCCAGAAATAAGAACACACGTGAATATTATTTGCCATTTTAATAGTATAAAACTACTTCAAAGATAACTTTTTAAAAATATTATTAAACGTTTCACTTTTTGGAAAAGTAGTCTGTGTTTTAAAAGAAAGTTAGTAACTTTAGGCTTGGGAAATGTTTAAATTTCTATCACATGAACCATATTTATTTGCAGTGGTTCAGTTACTGAGAGTAGGTGAGAGTCATTTTTCAGAAAAGTACACCTGTGTAGCATTTACTGTAATAATAATGTATTTTAAATATGGAATATTTTTCAATGTTTATGAAAAACATGCTGAGATGTATCTATGTTATCAAGTAACTTCCAAGAATGCAAAAGGCCCTGGATTCTATTTGTAGTATTATGAATAAATTAGAAGAGACAGAGAAGGATAAAGATACACAGAGCAAGAAAGACAGATATTAGATGGATGGATGGATTCATAGATGATAGATGATAGATAGATAGATAGACAGACAGACAGACAGACAGATAGATAGATAGATAGATAATGGATAGATTACAGATGTGATAGAGATATGAAAATCTGTCTGAAAAGCCTCAAATTTCATTTTTATTCTCATTTATTTGTCTAAATTTTAGGGTAGGCTTGTGATTTGGGTTCCATATTTAAATCAGTTTTAAAGTTTACCGCTTATCAACACAAATTGCAAGGTTTATTTCACAGAAGAAGCTAAACACATAGAGAAAATTTCTGATACTCAATGAGCAAAGCTAATCGAATTCAAAACTCAAAATCCTTAACATCGCAGGCCTTTTTCAGTGTGTGTTATGAAGGGTTTAATTTTGTATGCATAGAGCAGATTCTATCATATACATTAAACTAACTTTATGGCAATAGGGAATATTTGTAGGCTTAAAAAATCCTAATTTTTATTAGAACATAGTTTCTAGCTATTGTCTTACATTATAGATGATGGCTTCAGCTATCTTTAGGTGGGAATCTGAATTATTATTATAAAATGATCCCCAACACACCTGTGCTCTTTAAAATAGATAGTCTATAGTCCTGCAATGAGGCTTGCCTATTTCTTGTTTATGCTCAAAGTTCAGCATTTAGGGCCAATTTGGTTGACATGAGCAATTCCGTGGAGTAGATGACATCTCAGTTAACTCCTTAGGGTGAGTGGTATCTCAGTTAACTGGACTTTTGAAATGCCAGAAGTTCTTCAGGTGAGAATTTATTTTGTTACTTCGTATGATGAACCACTTAAATATTTAGACCAGTTACTCCTGTGTCAAATAAATTTGTCTTAATCATGTAGTGTTTAAAAATAATGCTGATCAATAAGCATTGCATAGCACCATTTCGTGTTTATTATGTTAAAATTTTCTTCCATATATGCCCGAATCATTACATTTGAATCATTCTTCAAATCTATCTTATCAGGAAACAGGTCTGTATAAATATGATGTAGATTAATGAGACAATCAGATTACCCAATTTGGTTTTATAAATCTAGACATTCTGCTGCATGATTAGGTCATACAGTTTGGGTATTAAGCAGTTCAAGAAGTGGTCACATTTAATCTTTTTAAATGTTGCTTTCCCTAAACTTGGATTCCTCACAGTGGACATAGCAATGTAGGCAGCCTCACAATGACATACAACAAGCAAAGATGGAGTTTGATTAAGACTGCGTTCCATGTGGGATTTGTTCACTGTATGTATATGGAGTCATTGTGCAGGCAGATATGAAGGAGATGAGGAGTTTGGTTAAATTAGTATTTCTACATTACCCAATGTTTCTGGAGACAATCCAATGAGTGTCAGACCAACGTCTGATTTAGTGACATTTTCGAATGCTATCTGATCATAGACTACAAGACCTATAATCAAATAAAGATTTCCTCTGGTTCTACCTCCTTATGCTTTAAGAGAAAAACTAAAGATCACATTCATCTAAAGATCGAAGTAGAGAGATAGCAATGGATATCACAATTAAATTCCAAGTTCAAATATGTGGATTTCCTTAAAGCATTTCCTTTCCCAGATTCCATTCTAACCCTCTTTAGCTTATTAATGGGTTGACAGCCACCTCTCACCTAAAGATAACATGAAACAACACAGGGGATTGACCTTACAATAATTGAGTCTTGGGTTTTGCCTCTTGGAGCCCACTCTGCTGTAGGGATTCCACATTTTGATCTGGGCTGGTTAACCTCATTAGCAGTAATTCTCCACACCTGTACTCATACTTATTTGGGGACTTAAGGAGCATGACGTTTTTTGTATCTGAACTCGGCACCCCCACACAACCTAAGATTATCTCTTATGACCCAATGAAGCACAGAAGTTGAAGCAAGGACGTGGGTAGATGAGAATATATAAAGGTTATTAGTAGGTTGCCATGGGTATTTTGTACATGTTTGTATTTTATGGCATATATTTCAGACAATAGAGGTTTGGGCATTGGGCAAAGGAACAACAAATGAAGTTAGTTTGTTTTGTTTCTCCCTTTTTTACCTAGTGAGGTTGATGGGGTTTTGTTTGCTTTCCTAATGAGGTGGTGATTTACACATCTTGGATAAGAGCTATTTCTATGCCCTGCGTGTAAGATTTTAGCCTTGTAAATCTGATTTTGATGCGTATAGGAACTCAAAGCAGATGTGTGCAGCTGGGCAGACCCTTTTGCCATTGCTTTTCCTTGGAATGATAATCCACATGCCGAGATTTCAAATGAGTTTAATACACATTTTCTTGATTAATGGAAGATGGCAGAATGTAGGAGACTGAAACAGTTCGTGCTTTGCTTGATTAATTAATAAGGGACTCTCTTTTCCCAGCTTCGACTCATTATGCTAATGAAGTGTCATCAATTAAGGCTTTCCCTTGATTATTGAATCTGTCAGGTAGTGCTCAGTGAAAATGTTGCATTCCTTCCCTGTCTGGGTGGAATTGCCATTACAGCCTTTTATGAACTGCTCTTGCCATTAGCTGATGTTTGTTCTATTTTCTCATTATTGCATCTTTTTCCTTGACCTTGAGAGAGATGGCTGTGGAAAACTTAGAATGACCAGGATAATGTGATGTCTAGTGGGTGGATCAGGAAGATGTTTTAGCAGAAATATATACAATAGTCATCATTTTGAAGCCATTTGCAGTTATTAATGCTAGAAAGAAATTAATTCCAAGTCCACGTTAAATGTCCTAGAGTATGTCTTTGACATTGTCACCAATAGCTCTGAAGGAAGTCATTCACCATTCCTCTCACTATTATTTATAATAAGTTCAAGAGAAAGCATGTTGGCTAAGGTCAATATCCCATAGACAAAGGAAAACATTCCAAAATGGTGCATTCTCTTCAGGAAAAAAAATTCCTTCTCTTTCAAATATTGCTCCTATTCACAAACATGTAGAGGTGGCAGAAATGTGAAAAACAAGGAACAAAAACAAGTACAGTGATTTAGAAATCCAATAGCCTTCTATGTTAGTAGGCTCTTCTCACCTGAAAATGAAGACCTCGGTATGAATCAACCTCATTACTTTGTGTAGGCTAACACACTCAGTAGGGAATGCAGTACTGTAGGGGAAGGTGTGCTCATTAGCGAGAGTTTGTTGAGCCATTTAGAAAGACGGTAAGTAGAAGATGTAAGAAAGACACTCACAGCCACCATCCCATTCCCACTCTGGTAATTGACATCTTAGGGGAGCAACGATAATGGATTTGTTTAATTTTCTCTTTTAACTTCACCTAAGGGAACAAAATGATTTTTATAGCTTTATGGTACATCCCTTGCCCTGGAGACAACTAATATTTGTCAGCCAGTAGTTATCATCTGTTTAATTAATCCATCAATGTCTTGGTTTCTCTAAATGAAGAATGAGGAGATGATACTCACTCCTGGTGAATTTTTCTACAAATTTGTAGTCTGAATGGGAAGAGAAGTAAATGGGGATATTTAACTACCTTTAAGCAAACACATTCATATTGTGCTTTGAATGACTAAAATAACATAAGGTAGTATATATAGAGGGAATACTATATCAATTTACTTCCGTTCTTTTATTTCTTGTAAAATATACTTCAAGTACCAGTATATCTAAAGTCTGAAAAATCAATACAGAAAGGTCAAGCATACTGCATTGTTGTGTACTTTTAAATAAGTCACTAACAGCGCACAAAGGTGAAATGGGATATAAGCAGTTGAATAAAAGTGTTTCTCAACACAGTTTAAATACCTTTCCCTTGTGCATAGCAACATGGTTTTTATTGCTCTAGTAAACAATTTTCTTTGTATGGAGAAGAAAGCATTGTGTAATATAGCACAGAGCAGTATTTATGAACGAAAGCCCTGGACACAAACAGCCTGGTGTGAACCTCAGCTTTCCCTTGCTGACCAAATTATGAAATGTTCCCATGGCCCATTTTTTTCTGTTCCATGATAAAAGCAATATATACTTCATTTGGTTGCATATTGAGTTAATAAACGTAAGGTTGCTAGAAGTATACTGACATTTAAATATTTACATTCTACAAATAATATGCTATTAGTGGAAATAGAATAATAACACAATTGTGATTATAAAGATAGCAAAGTAGGCATAATGTTATGTTCTAGCTAATTTAGCTTTGGAAAAATAAATTAAGGCATGTCATGATATTTATAAACATTTAGTACATTTAATTATATTATTCCATTTTTTACATGTATCATGTCATCAGTATAATTACATAGCTTATTTTCATTGACCAAAATAGAGATATAACATAATCTCCATGATGAAAATGTATTAACTGAAAGCAGGAAATACATATGTGTTTGAGAGACATGTGTTCTAGAGCCAGCATTAAAATGACTTACGAGCATCTACTTTGTAACCCAGAGTTCTCTTTTCTTGTAACAACAAAATCCTGAGGAATATAAGAAGAGCAAACATGGCAAGCTTAATAGAAATGAAATATGTAGACACTCAATATCCTCCCTGCTGTTAAACAATACTGCTTCTTCTTTATATAAAAGGTAATATAGTCACATCATTAGTGATCTGAAATTACTTTTATTGAAACTTGAATTTTAGTCCATTTTCTGTTCTCTGTCTTTCTCCCGCACTCTGAACAATGAACGTTACTCTGTGAAATATAATGTAAACTATAACAGTATTTTTAAATTGTCCATCAGACCAATGCAAAGGGAAAGAAAGAAAGAAGGAAGGAAGGAAGGAAAAAAAGGAAAAGAGAAAGAAAGAAAGAAAGAAAGATCTACAATTCTTATTTTAAAGAGATGAGATAGTTTGTTCCAAAGTCTTTTGAGTGACCACAGTCTGGGAACATGGATGTAGATGACCACAAATTTCATTTCCAACAAGGAAGCAGTTTCAGGGAGTTTTGTACTTTTAAAGAACAAAGAAAGTCATAAATCACAGTAAGTTTAAAAATGAATTGGTGGGTCTAGCAGAGAAGAAGCTATAGCAAGATGGGGCAGGAAGACTTTGCTATATAGGTCAATGATGCTTTCTGATGATACTCTTAGCTTTTGAGTTGGTAGAAACTAGTAGTCTAAGTTAATAAATTCAAAGATTAAAATTTATTAGCCACACAATTTTAATTTTAACATGAAGGCAAGAAAGAAATGGCTGTTCCAGATGGCAAGAACTAGCCCAGGGTGAGGTGATGAAACTGCGGATGGGCACCAGGTCATTCTCTGCACAATACTGAAGCTCTAATAAGTCAAGTGGTCTCTGCATACACAGCTTCCTTCCAGGAGTTTTGGGTCACAATCATAATTCCCAACATCAATACATGAATAAATGAGCAATATGGAGAATATATTATAAACATATAGTCATATATGTGAATATATTTATTCACATAACTGAAGAAAAATGGTTTTCTCAATTGATAAATGTAACTAATGACATTTATCTATATGCTTACTTTGTGTGTACTGTGATAGAATGCTATAGGACTTTGCATATGTTCAATAACATCCACATGGAGAGGACAATTTGCTGGAGTTATCGCATCCTTTTTTTCCTTGTGAGGCACAAGGATCAAACTCACATTATCAGTTTTGGTGGCGAGTACCTTTATCCACTGAGCCAGTTCATCGATCCCACAAATTGCACTTTTAAAATGCCCATTCTATCAATGAGTACTTTTGTTTCGTCCTTAGAAATGATTTAATTTCTCCTTTATCCCATTCTTTTTGTATTTTATTTAGTTTCTCATAGCTATTCGTGAGTGAAAGACTTTTCTAATTACTATTTTTAATGAGTATAATGTTCAGACTATATTCTAAAATGCTCAAATGACAAAATATTCATCTTTGAAATACGTGACCATGTCTAATGTCTGGGTCCATTTAATATAAATTAAATGAGCATAAAGTTTTAATTCTAATTTCCTTTTCATGTGTCTTAACCCAGAATTTCTAATCTGACCTCCAGCTTTATCATTGACTAGAATTATCCTAAACGGTTAGAGGATAATATCATTACCAAAAATATTGTGTTTTCATTCCAGTGTTCACCACAATGAGGCATAAATTCTACAGAAACTATAATATCAAAATAGAGCATAGGCTTAAAAATACATATTGTATTTTGTAACATAAATGTTTGTGCTTCCAAATTAGTAACAGCATAATCACATAGTAGATTGTAGAAATATATATATGATTTTATTATAGAGATTTGGGCTATTCCAAGAGAAAATAATGATAAAAGCTATCATCTGTAATTCTTTGGAAAGTGGATCAAGTCTGTTTCACCTGGAATTTTAGAGGAAAAGATCTTTTAAAAAGCAGATAGTTGATGTCTGTGACTGTTATTTATGCATAGAACTATGACTTACATAAGGACCTGAGAGGTTCATCAAGAATTACTGTTTTTTGAACAGAATTTGAAAGGAACAAAAAAAAGTCAGGGCGTAAAAATGAAAGAGCTAAAAGAACCAACTCTTTGGACACTGAGAAAGAAGAAATAATACTGCAAACATTTATGAGTACTTAAGATATATTAAGACTCCTTAATCTCAGGACTTCAGTTTGTTCAAAAATCAGTTTGAGAGTAAGATAGATAGATAGATAGATAGATAGATAGATAGATAGATACAGAGAGATAGATAGACGTTTGTGTTTAGTCATGGGGGGAGACAAATTTGGCCAAAAAAACCCACTTGTATTAGATACATTTTTGATATTTGGGTTCTTCTATCACATTCACTTAGATGCGGCCACTGGTGACTATGAAGGAGGAATTGAACCAATGTCAGATGAAGGACCACAAAATACACTGTGGAGGAGAGTATTATCTCTCTCCCTCCAGAGAGCAGACTGAACACCAAAGCAGCATTACCAAACACAAACAGGAATAAATGAAGAAGGGTGCCTAACAAGCAACATGTTGTTTAGCTCGAAATCAGAAATTCCTTGATTTCCTCATTCCCTGCTTTCATGAAAACTGACACTGAGTATGGGAGAGCATCCATAGAACTGAAGGTCTTTACCTCTCCCTTCTCTCCTCCAAATCCAGTTTCCTTGCTCCTTATCAGACCACCTGCTGTAGCCTCCCTTCCTACTTGCCCCATCTCCAGCTAAACATCCAGATTTTTCCTTCTCTAACCTTCCTGTTATCTGTTTTCCCGTTATCCCCACTTAACACTTCAGTGGGCATTGTGTGGGGAACCACCAACCAAGCAAGCCAGAGAAGCAGTAGTCCAGAAAAGTACTTAGGAATAGCTTCAGCTCTTCATTCTTCCTCCTCTCCTCCATGTGAAAATCCAGAGTCTCATCCCCAGCTCTCTAGCACCTCCTCACTCCCAGGGCAGTAAGGAGATCCAAGTGGAGCAATTTGCTTCCTCCTCCCTGTGCTTCTCCACACCTTCTATCAATCCTCAACATCAACTCCTAGTATTTAGGAATATAATTTACCAAGAACTCCCAAAGCCACAATTAATCAGATTCCCAGAAGACCTTCTGCCAGAAAACACACAGCCACCACACTCTCCTAAGAACCAAAGAAGGCATTGGAAACCAAAAACAAAGTACCCAACCAATAAAAATAAGATTTGTTTTCAGCACCTAGATCTGAAATCTTCCCTAACCCAGATGCTTAGATGCCATGGTAAAAACAAATTAAATGACCATCAGGATCATATGCATTCACTAGAGCCCAGTAAGCCTACCACAGAAGGCTGTTCATATTACAGCGTAGCTGAAGCACAAGAAAGAGACTTGAAAATAAGTTTCATGAACGTAATAGAGGTGCTGCCAGAATTCAGCTTCAGCAGATAGAGAAACTGGAGAGGAGATGTGGCCTAGGCACTACTCAACACACAGGAGATTTATCTGAGGAAGCAAAACTAAATTCTTCATTTTATTTTTCTCTTTTTTTCTTCTTCTGTCTTTTTATTTTCCTCTTATCCCTTTTATAGCACCAAAGACAAACATTTCTACATAAGATATAATTGCCTCACAACTACAACTATATATTTTCCAAAAAATTAAAATATCTGAGCAGGAAGAAAGCTCATTATGATCACAAGTTACATCGTTTTTTAGCAGCCTACAAGTAATTAAAGATTTTCCTATGTATTAATTTTTCCACTGTAACGTCTTTACCCCAAAGCTATGATTTTTGTGTTACTGATTAACGAAGTTTTAAATAAACCAAGTATATATCAACCGTTTGTGCTGGTAGGCAGCTGTTTGAGGTTTCGGTGGAGCAGATTCCTATCGTATTTCTACTCTACAAAGCTTTACTCAAGTGATCGAGCTAACCAACTATTTTTCTGTTTTTCTTTACACACAGGAGGGTCATTTAATTTCCTTCACAGCTTTGTTTTTTCCAGAGTACATACTGAAAGCTTTGAATTAATTCTGTAAGTTATAGGACCAAGGAACTTAGGCCTAACCTTGGGTGTAGGGACATAATTGCTTTCTTTCTTCTTCAGTCTGTTTTTCCACAGGCAGAATTCATGAGTCTATAATGCAGGAAACTTCCTTGTTCTATTTTTCACCCGTAGCAAGTCTCACATCTAGCAAAAAAGGAGGTGACTTCTAATATTCTGTCTTTTGTGTCTCTCATTGCAGCAACTGGCAGAGAAGACTCAACCATTTTCCCTATCATCTTCATTAACTGTCTTTACCACCTGTATCTTTTAGTCAGTGGTAGAAAATTCATTAAATAATTTATTTATTTTTTTTCTTACCAAAGTTCACAATTTGGGTTTTACTCTTTAGTCATTAATATTACTCCTTGGAGTTGTATTTGCTGGGTCACAAGGGAAAGTTTGTTTGAAGAGTGCAGCTGTAAGCAGCCAAATGGTTGAGAATAGCCACACTAATTTTACTTAGCTTATGAGGGCTCAAGTAAAAAACAAGAGATATTGTTTTCACTCAAGTATTTGATATTTAATCAATTAAACTATAATTTGTTATTGGTTATTTTGCTTTGCTTTGTATTTTGGGACATGGTTTCTCTGTGTAATCTTGGCTGTCCTCTGTAGCCAAGGCTAGCCTGTCTCTATCTCCCAAGTGCTGATGTTAAAGGCAGGTACCACCATTGCTCCTGCAAATTTTCATTTGTTATATTTAATATCTCTTTATATGTTAGACTAACATTTGTACCTAGTCATATCAAATATTTGCCTTAATGTATTAAGTAGATGGCATCTTCTGTTTTGTTTTTGTTGTTTTGCTTTTTACTGTTGATTTTCAGTTTGATAGAAAATCCCTTTCAGTTTAACTGCAATGTGTTACATTGACTAAACTCATGAGACTTTAAACATAGTATTTTAATAATATTCTATGTCTTGGGGCTGGAGAGATGGCTCAGTGGTTAAGAGCATTGCCTGCTCTTCCAAAGGTCCTGAGTTCAATTCCCGGCAACCACATGGTGGCTCACAACCATCTGTAAAGAGGTCTGGTGCCCTCTTCTGGCCTGCAGACATACACACAGACAGAATATTGTATACATAATAAATAAATATTTAAAAAAAATATTCTATGTCTTACCTGCTATTGAATAAACTGTACACCTTGAGAAACCATTGCACTTGTCCTTGTCTGTTTTGTTTATTCATATGTTCATCTTGAGACAGAGCATCACTCAATAGTTCGGGTTGACCTATCAACTATATAGTCTATGTAGCCTTTGATTTCCAGTTCTCCTGTATTTTTCTCCAAGTGCTGGGATTATTAAAAATCAATGAGCTAATTTTTGTTTGTTTTGTATTGTTTCTCTGTGGCTTTGGAGCCTGTCCTGGAACTAGCTCTGTAGACCAGACTGGTCTCGAACTCACAGAGATCCGCCTGCCTCTGCCTCCCGAGTGCTGGGATTAAAGGCGTGCGCCACCATCGCCCGGCAAGGCACGGGTTCTTTATGCAACATTCCAGGCCATCATGGAATTCTCTGTGTGGAACAGGCTAGCCTCAAACAATGATCTTGTCTGTTTGTGCTTCCAGAATGTGGGGATTAAAGGTTCATGCAAACATGCCTATCTCCAATGAGCTCACTTTTACTGCCATTTCTTTCAGATATTTTCTTCAGTTTGCCTTGTTTATTTTTAAAAAAATGTGTACAGAAAAGTATTTTTTAGACACTGGACTTATATTGTTTTGTAATTTGTAACTACATGGAATACAGGCTTTTTATTGTTTTTGCTTGCTTCTGTGTTTTGTTGTTATTGTTTTCCTGAAATAGGGTTTCACTTTGTAGCTCTGACTGTACTGGAACTAGCTGTCTCTGTAGATGGGGATGACTGTAAACACACAGGGATCTCTATGGCTCTGCCTCCTGAGTGCTGGAATTAAAGGCATGCACTACCACTGCCATACTAGAATACAGGTTTTAAGTAATATTTCCCTATGTCAAATATATTCTTTAATTTATTAAAACAAAAATTATTATATTTAAACTTTAGTAGTCTGGGGTAGGGAAGCAACTATTTATAGACAGACTGTACTGTGTTTAACCTTTATCTATTGATTTTTAAAGGTCTGAATATGCAAATTAATGCAAATTTTAAGGAAGTCAATTCTTAATCTTAATAAATTGTTTTTAAGAATTTTAGAACTATAGTTTCCATGCAAATATACCATGTGCTAAGTTCAGCTATTTCTTCTCTTTTTAATAAAGTAGACTTAGAAAAACAGCCAACTCAGCAATGCTGTTAGCTGCTAGCCTGTTGTGTATGATTGATTTTACTTCTAAATCAATTATACCTTTCAAAAGTGAAGCAGCGTATCCCAGCCAGTTTTGTCTTTCTCAGTATTAAGTTCTGGATTTTCTCAAGCTGGCTTAATGATCCCACCACAATTTCCATTCTGCTCCAGTTTTATTCTTTGGAAGTATTTTTCATGTTGTAGTTGAAATATACCCTTTAAATGACTTAACTGCTTGCAATGTTGTTTTGATTTCGAAAATTGTAAAGTCTTTGGAAGCATAATGTAGAAATAGGGCGCAACACTGCTTACAGCATGCTAGCATATTCACAGAATATGCAGTACATGCAAAGCATATTCCCTTCTTAAAGCACTCATATAAGCATTAGCTATCAAATAAAATCTTTAACTTTTTTTAATATTCAAAATTAAGTTAATTGATTTTGGAGTTTTATCAATACTGAATGCCTAATCATTTATGTCGTGTTGCTTCTGAGTTTCACATAGGATTATTTTAAACTCTAGAAATTCATTAATTATGTTTTATG
Organism: Microtus oregoni; assembly: GCF_018167655.1. Taxonomy (NCBI): domain Eukaryota; kingdom Metazoa; phylum Chordata; class Mammalia; order Rodentia; family Cricetidae; genus Microtus; species Microtus oregoni. Next base: position 44,396,579 of record NW_024543068.1, on the reverse strand, counting down.
TTTTGTTGTGTTTTTATTTTTTGGAATTTCAGCTTTCCACTTTGCATTTATAATCCAACCTTAAAGAAAATATTGCTTGTAGTCAATTATTTTTTCTATGGGTTGTTATCATTCATGGCATAGGTGACTTGAGTCCACAGCAGGCTGGAGACAGACATATAAGCCATGCAGAAAGACCTTGGGTATAAGAGTTTATTTAGTCGGTATTGGGAAGGGTATAAAAGTAAGGGGTTATGGGGGGAGGGAAGAAAGGGAGAGAGAGAAGCAGGGACAGAGAAAAAGAGGAAAGAGAGAGGGCAAGGAGAAGTAGGGACAGTCTCTTTAACAGATGGGGAGAGAGAGAGACAAAGAGGAAGAGCAGATGGGAGATCCACTTGCCTCTGATGCAGGAAAAAGGAGATTGGGAGTGGGCAGGGATGATCTTTTAAAGGGACAGGGTAGCTAGGTGACAGGGCAGGCCAGCAGATTACAAAATTGGAGTACTATTTTTATAACTTACCTGAAACCAAGCATTTTAGGGCAGAGTAGATGGCTCAGTGGGTAAAGGCAGTTGTCGTCAAGTCTGCTGACCTGAGTTCCAGTTACTGGACACAGTAGATGGAAGGAGAAAGGCAGCTTCAACCAGTTGTCCTCTGACTTCCACAAATGTGCATATATGCAGATGTGCACACAGGCATACACACAGAAAAGAATATGACTTTTTAATTAAGATTCTAATTCTATGTATAAAGTGTTTAAGATTTTGGATCCTTTCCTTGTTTTTGACAACCTACATTTTTTTTTTTTTTTTGGATTTTTCGAGTCAGGGTTTCTCTGTGGCTTTGGAGCCTGTCCTGGAACTAGCTCTGTAGACCAGGCTGGTCTCGAACTCACAGAGATCCACCTGCCTCTGCCTCCCGAGTGCTGGAATTAAAGGCATGCGCCACCATCGCCCGGAAACCTACATTTTTATGTTTTTTTTTTCCCCATGAATGCAACTGCTCTTTAGATAAAAAATATAAAATAACCTACTGGATAAAGAGGAACAAAGTACAATCCCTCTATTACAGAAACATATGTAGGCTTCTGTTACACCTAAGTTCTTTTCCTTGATATAAGGCATTTTTACATCTGATGTTTTTCAGGAGCCTCTGTAATGCTTTCCAGCTCCCACTGTTACACAGACAAACAGGATTACCATTTTCCCATCTTCTCTTCTATGTATTTTATCTTTTTGATGACAGACTATTTGGGGATGTATTATTTTACAACAATTTTAATTTTCAGTTTACAATATTTACTTGTATCAATGGATTTTTGGTTTGTCTTGGTTACTGTGTTTTTTAACAGTAACAACTTGGTTGGTCTGGTAGTTAGTTATACTGTAACCCATGCTGCCTTCAAATCCATAACAATCTTCTTGTCTTCCCGAGGAAGGCTGGGACTGGATGTGTGCTTCGTCATACCCTGAATTGTAGAATTCTTTTCGAGAATTACCTATTTAATTTCTCCCCAAGGTTCTTTTCCTTTTTTCAGTTTAGTTTATTTATCTTGTTCATTTTTGTGTTATTAATTGTGAAGTTCTTATATGTTCATTCCTTTTTAAGGCATCTGTTTACAAGGTCCAGCCCTTTCTCATTTGTGGGCTCTCTCTTCACTTGACAGAGAGATACACCCCCATTTGACTGTTTGTGATTTTGATCCATATGCTTTTGATGTTTTCTTTTTCTCTTCAATATTTCTTTTTCTTTTATTTTTAATTGTTGCCTATTCTATTGCCATGAAGTATTTCCCTTAATCATTTTTTAAGTAACATCATGTTACTGGTCTCTTTTTAGCTCATGTTTTCTTCTTAGTTGAGTACTGTCACTGATAGGGAGTGTCTAATTTTACTTGTTCATATGTATATATCCAATGTCCCCAATACAGTTTACAAGAAAAACAAACAACAAAAAACACTATTATTTTCCCAGTGAGTGTCTTTTGTGTCCTTGCTCAAAATCTCTTGGCTTTCTTACACTTTTGAGTTAATATTTGTATTTCTATTTTGTACTCTGATTAGTGGTTTGATTATTATAATTTTATAGTGTGCTTTACATTTAGACAGTATTGATGTTTCATGTTTTGTTCTTTTGTCTCAACATTTCTTTAGATATTTGGAGACGATTGTATTACCATATATATTTTATTATATTTCTACATCTATGATGATTGTTGTTGGAATTTTGATAGTAATTTCATTGAATCTAACTCACTGTGAGTCATGTAAGCATAGAGTATCTTTCTGCATTGTTACCTGAATTTTTGTTAATTTCACTCATAGGTGTTTTATAGTTTTCATTGTGAAAATCTTTCACCTCTTAGTCAATGAGATTGACTTTTCATTTCTATTTAAGATAATTTATTGTGTGTGCAACAATGAATTTGAGTTTTTTTCTGTTATTTGAAAAATATTTCAATTGTGTGTGTGTGTGTGTGTGTGTGTGTGTGTGTGTGTGTGTGTGTATGCATGTGGGTTCGTATACAGTAATGCAGATTCTTGCAGAGGTGCCAGATCTAAATGGAGCTGGAGATATAGGTTGTTGTTTACAACAAGACCCTTGTGCTAAGAACTGAACTCCAGAAGCAAGTAAGAATAGTGTGTGTTGTAAATCACTAAACAGTCTCTCCGGTCTGATTTATGTTCTTTCAGTTCATATATTACTTTTTCAGGAACAGAGCAAAGCCATATCATTTCACTCATATGTAAAATATGAAAATTTACTTTGTATAAAATTGAGAGTTCAGTGGTGTAAGCAAATTGTCACCCAACATGGGACTCTTAATCCCAGGGTCATGGGTTTGAGCTCCACAAATGGGCACCAATTTGTTGTAAGACACTGCTTGTTTGTTCCCTACAATTCAGACCTGAAATATCCCACAGAATCTATATTATTTAAATCACTGCTTGGCCTATTAGCTCTAACTTTTTGTTGTCTAGCTCTTATATCTTAATTTAACCCATCCCTATTATTCTGTGTATCACCATGTGGCTGTGGTTTACTGGAAAGTTTCTGGCTCATCTGTCCTGGTGGCAACTCCATGGCATCTCACTAATTCTGCCTTCTTTCTCCCAGCATTCAGTTTAGTTTTCCCTGCCTACCTCTATTCTGTCCTGCCAGACACAAGACAAATTCTTTATTAACCAATGGTATTCACAGCATACAGAAGGGAATCTCACATCACAGTAGTAGTCATGAAAAATAAAGTGGGTAAAAGGTTTAGAAATACCTCTCATTGACACTTAGTCACTGGTAAGCACTGGGGATTTGTTGTGTGGTTGCACAAGATGGTCGTCTTAGACAACACTTATATGCCTCAATATCATAGATTTCAGATATCCAGAAGAACTTTTCCTTTACCTTTAACTTTCAAGTAGTGAAAAACAGTTTAACCTGATTTAGACCTTTTACAATATATTCTTTATCAAAATATTCTCTTACTTGCTTTTCATTACAATTTTATATTTCTATATATTGATTAAATATAGAAACTAAACCAGGGATGAAGGTCCATATATGCAAGACTGAAGAAGCAGAGTGACAAAAATGGCTGCATAGTAATACATTCCTTCAGAAAAACAAAAAGCTAGTCATTAAATAGAATTATGTATCTCATATACCTCCTTTATCCCAGTAGTCAATTAACTCCACTATGTGTGTGCATCCTGGGGCGATAGTCACATGCAGGGAAAATTGACTAGAATAGAATCATGGTACAGAACAACATTATAAGCCTACTCAAGCTACGAAATGTGTGTGTGTGTGTGTGTGTGTGTGTGTATGTGTGTGTGTGTGTGTGCGTGTTTCTGGAAACTTGCGTGTTTGATTCTCTATCATGGCCTTTGTGGAAGACCATGAATTTTAAAATGTCAGTATGGTTGGAGACACCTGGGTTTTGAACTCAGGCCTTTGTTCTACTTGATCCAAATTTGTTACCTCATTTCATTGACTGTACTCACATATGTTCATAGGGTTCTTAGGGGTGCTCTCCATACTCCCTTCCACATCAATGTGACTACATTTTATCCTTTCTGTCAATTTAGGTAAAATTCATGAACTAGAATAATTGGAGAAATTAAATATAGTAGATCGTAGCTGTTGCTGTAGTGTCTATGAGAATATTTAATTACAATGAGAATATTACCCTTTCTTTCAATTTAATTACTTTGGTAAAAGAATTCCAGATATACTAAAAAAATTTAATGAAATTAGTTGCTAATTAAGTGTCAATTATCTTTTCTGACATGTAAGCAGAAATAAAGATTGTGAAATTGGACTTAAGAGACAGATTAGAATTTCCTGGTAATTCAATAATTTCTTACTTTTAATTTTCGCAGGCCTGCATAATTGTCATTCCTCAGGACCATAAACCCATCTTATTAAGTTAGATAATAGACTTATTTAGATTGTTATGTTGATATCGACACTGTCCATAATAATGTGGTTGATAATAAGGCAGGTAAAAGATAAAGACAAATATACTAATCCCATCATGTATTCCTGATAGTACCAGAGAAATCGATGTACTTACGTAAAAAATAAAATTTAGATATACTTGTCTCCCCTTTAACCATTTATTTAGCTGTATTTTCCAATCTCTATCATCATTTTTTGCCTGTTTGTTAATCATCCACTATTTCCCACTCTTTGATGATTTTATCAATACATAGGAATAAAACCTCTATAATTTAGATAAAAGTATATTAGAGCTCATCTTTATACCCAATACTTAGTAGTGAAATTTAAATTCTCCCTATCTTGCTATATCTGTCTTTGTCTGTTTGTCTCCTTCTGTCTGCCTCTGTCTCTTTGTCTCTCTCTTTCTGGGAGAGACATATGCATACAAGATACAGTGCATGTGGCAGAGGACCTCCTGTTTGGCCTTATTTAAGAATGTGTCTCGGATGTTTGTCACTGTACAAACCAGACCAGCCGACTTCTCTGATTCTGTGACCTCCTCAGTCTGGGTCACCATTTCACTGAAGGAACACTAGCATTACTCATGCATACAACTCCATCCTCCTTTTAACTGTTCTTGGGGTTTGAACTGAGAAACTCACCTTATGGGGCAAACTCTTTACTCACAAAGTCATCTTCTATTAAGTCTCCAAATATAAGCTCCTCGACAAGACTTTGTACTAGACATCTTAGCATGCTTGTTCCATTGACTGCTCTCATGAAAGTGTATATAAAAGTTAATTTTCACTTCTATTGAGGGTCATTTAGGTTGTCATTGGTTAAGTCTGAATATAGACTATTATCAATATCCACTATTCAATAGCCACAGTTTCTCATTGGCTTATTATACCTGATTTCCATCCTTTCTTCCCTCTAGGCAATTTGAAATCTAAAGAAATACATTCATATAAAATTGTGTCACACATATTCTAGTTTATAGTTATCTCATTGTCCCACAGTGAAGTATGGATTCCAGGAACCCCTTAAGAAGGTGCTTCTGACTCCCATCTTCACCACTTCCATCTGCTACTTTGGTCCTTGTAGAGCCTGAAGAACGCTCAGACTCTTGTCTTGAAAAGTCTCAGGCATAACATGAGATAAATTTTGTCAAAATTCAGGGGCTTTACCCCTGTTTTGTTCTGTAAAAGTTAGAAAATGTATTGCTAATTATAATTTGTGTATACAATATATTCTTTTGCTTAATCTTTACCAATTGATTTATTGCCATAATGATTGTGTGTTAAATAATTATGCATTTAATGCTATGAATATGTATTATTCAAAACTAAGAAAAAATATATTTCTATTGTTTAAGCATAATATATAAAGATTGCATATTTTTTTGTCTCTGAAAATGCAAGACCGTCAACTTTGGAATAGGGAAGAGAATGATGGTAAGCAAAAGTGACTACAAGAGTAACAAAAACCTACACTGGTTACTTTTTTGAGTTATGCATCATCATACTTTATCAGAATATTTGCTTTGAGAATATTGCATGCTCCTATCTCGATTTAGTTTCTGCTTTTCTATTTTGTCAATGAGATGTTCCTGGTTACTTTGCCTACTTGTATCTTATTCAAAAATCAAAATTTTTATGTTACTCAGTACCTTTCAAATTTCAAAACTTAGTGACTTTTTTTTTGGCGAAAATACAAAGATACAACCTTATTTACATGCTAATTTTTATACGAAGAAGATGTAAAATGTTAAGTGCTTGTACAAAATCTAACATTCTTCTGAATTTTTAAAACAATCTTTTTAGTTTACATCCTGTCCTTAAAATATTATGCAAATATTTTTCAGAGAAGTTTTGCAGTTTTTAACCCCTTTTCTTTTACAATCACACTTCTCTTTAAAAACTACTATAAATTCAATCAACACAATTTCCTGTGAGCTTATCACAGATTTTACATGCTAGATTTTTGTCACCTCAAATAGATATTTAGAGCCTATCATCTTTTCTCTGAACATATTTTTGTATCCCTTGGAGTTAGACATCAGAAAGTTGCTCACTTTGATCAATAGATTTAAAGGTTTCTGTTTTGTCTACATGTTGCTGTTGTCCAATTTCTTTGGATATTTCATACTGGCTAACATCTGTGAATTTAGCTTTTCTGCCCTGTATGTCAGCTGAGAAAAATCAAGGACTTGCAATACATGTTCTGATTGCTTAGACACGCTCATCTTTATTGTTTTGTACCAAATGACTTTTACAGACTGGTTATATTAACTCTTTCTTAATCAGCAGTTCATGAGAGCTTTTTGTTGCATATTGTCATAAACAATTGGTTTATCAATAAGGAAATAATTAACCATTCTGGTGGTTTTTCAGTCATGTGATTTAAGTTTAATTGGTATCTTGTAATCATATCTTTCTTTCATGTACACATGCTCATTTGAGAAAGTCTAAATCATTTTTATTTTGTCCTTTGATTGATTTTTTCTAATATATCCTATTAGTTTTATAAACTAAACATATTCTTTAAGGTATACCTGTAATGGATTGTATGTATTGCAAATATCTTCTTTCAAGAGATGCCATCCTCTCTTATGGAATTCATTACTGTAATCTTTTAGTGCTATCTTAAGAAACAATTAAATATTTTCCTGATAAGTCTATTACACTTTCTTATTTAATAAATATCCCATTGCAAATATTTTAATTACAAAGATATTTAAGATTTATAATTTGTATACCTGAATTCAATTTTACATTTATGCAAACTCTAATATATCATCTAGCATAGTTGTATTTTTTTGTTCATTTTGTAATCCATGAGTTCCTGAAGTAGTCATTGTCCTTGCTCCAGCCTTGGGTTAATTTTCTATGTTGAGAGTCTGTGCTGTATGTTTGGCATGGATATGGAGATTGTTGAAAGTGATATTTATTTCTTGACTGCTTTATAGACTGTCACTCCCTCAAACCTTTTGATACTATTATTGGTCACTATATCTTCAAATATTGCTTCTTACACTTTTGTTATTTTCCAGAACATCAATTGCTTATGTATTAAGAGTTATTTTTTACTTCGTTTTTTCAATTTGTTTTCCCACAATTTTAACACTGTGCTTTAATTTATGGATATTTGTGCTTGCTTATTTTTTTTGTGAACCATTGTACATCTGCATTTAATCTATAAAAAACTCAATAAAGTACTTTATCTGATTTGTTACATTTTTTAGTAAGTTATTTTTATTTCACATATTTTTTTCTGATTACATGTTCCATTAAGTTACTTGGTTGGAAGAAATTTTAGTTGAATTTAATTCAGAAAGCTGAACCGTTAAAAGTATTACAATAATGAAAATTAAAGTAGGATTTAGATCCTACATTACTATGGGTTATGGGAACACAAAGATTAAACCCAGAGGCCTCTGCCTGGGGTAGAGACGAAGTCATAATTAACTGGATTCAGGTGGAACAGCTGGAGATACTGGAGAAACTTAAAGTGGTAGGAAGTCCAAAGTGCCTCACATTGAGCTATCAGCTGGTAGGGAGATCTGTGAAGACTTTCACAGGGGTGATTCAAAGATGGCATGGGGCTCTGATAAAGCCCACATGTGCTAAAAGAATTTCAAATCACTCTTGGTCTTCCACAAATATGGTCTTTTGTAAAATTTGCTCTCTGGAAATGATATTCTCTACCAATAATGTTTAGGCCACTGTGGAGAAAATGTATTTTGGACACAGGACTGCAAAAGAAATGTAAATATAAGACAACCATTCAGTCATACCTGCCCTTCCAGCATGTGCAGATCCCCAAATCCATTAAACACAAAAGAAATAGGTCCTTAAATAGCATGACATCAGCAACTTTTCTTTCTTTTTCTCTTTTTTTCCCGTGTTGAATAAGCTATTAAAAGCACTATACCATGACTGCACATTGAGTTACGGTTGCTTCAATTCAAGACTGCCTCATGATTAAACTTCCTCTGAAAAAAGTCTTTGGTCATTTAATCAAACTAGGAGTTGCCTTCCTCTACCAGCCTTGTTCTGACTTGACAACAAAGTTTAAAGTTTATTAGAATTTGTCCTTTCTCCTCATGGAAACACAGGTAATGAAGAACTTGGAACTCTAATGTTAAATAGCCCAAACCACAGGGACATAAAGTCCCTGATTTTACCATAGTTTTGTTCACTGTTACTACTGTTCTTTTCTAATTGTATCAGTGAAAAACACAGAAACAAATGTTTTGTTTTAGGTGAAAAATGAGACTTGATAATTATCTCCCTGTCTTTCAAACAGTAATATTCAAGCTTGCATAAATTCCCTCTTTTATTTTTTGCTTTTTCCTAGATATGTTTTCTTTTTGTAACCCTGGCTGCCTTGGAACTTTTTCTGTAGACCAGACTGACCTGGAATTAATAGAGATCTACTTATCTCTGCCTACTGAGTATTGGGATTCAAGGTGTATGCCACTATTTCCTGTCAACTCCTTCTACCCCCTCTCTTTTCCTTTCCTTGAAAATATATTTTTATACTACAATGTAGTATTATTACAGTTTCACCCCCAGATATTCTCCACCTCCCCTCTCATTTAAATCTATACTCTTTTTGTCTCTCCTTTGAAAATAGGCATATAAAGAATTATAATAAAATGAATTAAAGCAAACCAAACAAACATCAATAGGAGAAAACTTCTCAATGATGGCTAAGCAAGACACTAATATATGATCAGTGTCTAATATAGCAGAATATTGTAAGGAGTCCATCTGGTCTCTACATTCCTTTCTCAGGACACTAATATTTGGTTTGCTTCTAGGTTCCTGGCCTAGAAGGAAGTGGTCCTAAAATCACTCCCACAAGCTTTGTACCACATTTTACTAGCTCGTTTAACAGGCAGATATCATTGTGGAGCTAAGAGTTTGTGGCTGGGTTGGTGTTTACCTTTCTCTTTTAGTAGCATGGACCACTCTCAGGACAACAACTTCTACATGTGACCTAAACTAGATAATAAAACCAAAAAAAAAATCACCAGTTTCTGTTTTAAACTTCATGTCTCTTTTACGAAAATGTGGGTCTACATCATATGGGGTTTTTGGTGACTTGCTTGAAAAGACTCTACCTGAGATCTTTCAAATTCTATACATTGCGTTCTTTATGCATTAAGTATACTTATGATGAGTCTGTTAATTGATTTCATCATATATTTTATTCATTATTATGTGCTCAGTGTAAGATGATGACTGCTTATATTATCAAGGAATAATAAAATCAAGGCTTTGTTGGTCGCAGTTACTGCCTTTATTAGCAGAATGGGCATACTGTCAATTTGGGAAATCCTTCATTTAGTTTTACATATAATCTGCTTTCCTATTTCCATGACTACAGTGCTTATGAACTCATTTTACTAGTCCTGATTAGGCAATGGCATAGGATGGTTGCCATTGGCAGTTATTATAGTAGATGTTTGCATTAGTCGCTTCCTTCATTACTGTCATGAAATATCTATCTACTGAAGCAATTTAAATAATTGGTTTATTTTGGTTTATGTTGTTCAGGGAAATCTGTAATGACAGTGGGGAAATGGCACCTAGAATAGTGGAAAGTTGGTCACACTTGCTCCTGGACATGAAGAAAAGACTAATGAATACTGGTATTTAGCTGGCATTTTGCTATTCATCTAGTCATGAAGTCCAGTTCATGAAATAAAACTACTCACAATTAGCATTTAGTAACACCATTAACCTAATATATATATATATATATATATATATATATATATATATATATATATATATATTCCTACACAGATATTCCCAGAAACTTTTTTTAATATGGTGATTCTATGTTCTGTCAATTCAACAATCAGGATTAACTATTCCAATGAAGGTATATTTACTGGATATGAAGGTCTTCATGAATCCTCGAAGTTTCCCTTTTCAAATACCATCCTAATGTATCCTCCTCATACTTCTGTTATTTGTTTTCCATTATTTCTCCTCCTAGATTTATCATCAGCAAGCTAAGGCTTTTGACATTACCCATAAATGTATATTTTCTCCTTTTTAACTCTTCTCTTTGAACATAGAAAATTGCCCAGTTTCCTTACCAAATCTCTTTTCATTGTTTACTGCGATATTACTGGGATTGTAGACTAAGACTTTTGTAACTCTCTATTTTAGAAATTAGCACTTTGGCAGTCTTTATTTAGTTAATTTTGATATGATGCCCTGTGAGAATATTGAATGTATCAAATGAAAAGAAATCTACCTTTTAATAATGCAGCATTCTTGATGGTTGAGCAACTTGCTTTTTGGAAACCAAATAGTGACAGGAGTCTTTACTCATCCTGGGAATAAAGATGATACATCTTCACTAGAATACAGATTAATCATGCATGTAAGTTATCATTCCAGCCTATCGCATGGCTGCCAGATCCTCTTCCATGGGCTTAAAGAATGCTAGATTTACTTACATGTCATTTCCACGCAATGATACCGTTGGCAAATAGATTGTTTCAGCAATAACATGAGATAGTGAGCACACGGCCAAACATGAGTGTAGCTTATTATGTTAGAGTACCACTGGCATAAACCACTAACAGAAAGACCAGTTAAAGACTCAGAATTCATCAATGTGTGAATGACATCTTCGGAAGTTGAAATACTACTTCAGGATAAATTCACTATGTTCACTGAAACATAATTTATGAGGCTGTATTACCAATTACTATAACTGAAATTCTGAAAACCACAGCAGAAAAATTGGATGGCTACTATCTTGTTTATAGGAGGATACTTATGTTATATACATTTCTTACCTATATATACTTCCACCCTAAAATTTGATTGATTAGAAGTCAGGGAGGAAACTTTATACCCAGGTTTTATCCTCATTTTTAATATAACAAAAGTATAAGATAATCAACCCCAACTACAGTGAGGATCTGAGACTGGAGGTCTATTTCAATATGGAAATTAAAGTGAAAATCAAAAGATCATCTTTTGTGTCATTCATTTTTGTCATTTCAAGTGCTAATATCCAATGTAAAATTTCATAAATCATAGGATTACAAAAAGTAAAATCTTGGGGATTTATATCTTGGGCAACTAGGTAGCTAATCTACAAGACAATAATGATGATCATCTAAAATGGTCGTCACAGGGAAGGATTGCTCCATGAATGAAATCAGAATTTTTTGAGCACATCATCTGGTTTCCACATCAGCTTTATGTTGGCATGGATATCTACATATCTGTCACAGGTCCAAATGTGTGAAACTAAACATTTCCTGAGTAATCTTCAAAGGGATAAATGGCTTTTCCAACATCAGAGACATCATTTTTACACTGACTGATATACTGACTGGCTAATTCAGTGGATGCTTGTGTATGTGGGGATACACAGCAATATATTTATTAAGATCAAAAGACAATTTGTAGAAGTCAGTTCTCTCTTTATACTATGTGGGTTTTGAGGATTGAACTCATGCAATGAGGCTTGGCATCAAGTATTTTTGCTTTTTAAACCACCTTGCCAGTCCTTAAGTAAGTAACTTTGAGCAGCAATATATATTCTTTTTGGAAGGACTGCTGAAACACACCTGATCACAGTGTACTTCATTGCTGGTGCCTCTTATTTCATCCTTCATTGTACATGGAATTAACTCTCACATAATGTATCATACGCAAGTCCTTTGTCTCAGGCTGTGTAACTTAAAGGAGCCTGGAGTGGCAAAAGGGAGTTATATGTGTATTGAGGTACATGCTCATGACTGGTGAGAAGTATAAGTGTATTTTCTCTATTGGAGAAGTAGAAATGAAACCACAGGTATACAGGGGTCATTTATGGAAAAAAACTTCCCTCAAAGACTAATTTGGAGTATTATTATAAGCTATTACAATTAACAATGTAAAACTGTTATCACTGGAAATTATCAAGCTCTTCTACAAATTCTTGTATATATCAAAAATCTGCTTCAATGAGGAACAGTTACAGCCATTTTGATATGAAAACTGGTTATGTACCAGTATACTATGTATAATCATCTATCTTTTCTCCCAATGAACTGGTCATTGAAAACCTTCATGAATCAATCATCATGAGTTGAAGACAAGCTGACAGCGCAGTTGAGCTAGTCTCAGGCAATGCATGTCCCCTGGAGACTTTCAAGCCTAATATCAAATATGCTGTATTCTCAGAATAAGAGATTGTTTCTACACATTTCAGATTTTACACATAGTTAGAACATAAATTGGACAGCTAGTGATTGCTAGCTCATCTTTAAAGTTAGAAATAAAAAAAATTATAATAAAATTATATTCAACATATCCATATATAATTGTATTGTAAAAAATCTATAATGTTTGCTATAACTCTGCACTAAAACTAATGTGTTGAATTGGGAACACCAACAAATATTAGCATCACATGATGATGAATAGACTTCTTCAAATCCCCAATTTGGTTCATTAAAAACAAGCTAAAGAAAAAGCTCCCTGTGATTTATATTTGTAACTTTACTCTCTATAATGAAAAGCACAGTCAAATACGTCTCTAATTTTCATTACATTTGGTTTTCAAAGGATGAAATGAGTTCAAAAGAGGGAATGTTGGAATCAAGAAACTTAATATAGGAAACAGAAAAAAAAGTTCAGGAACATGATTCAGGCCATGTTAACCAAGCTTACTTGTGAACCTGAATCTCTTGGTCCAGAAATTTTGTTACCAGATTACTTATTGGTAAAATACCATAACAGGGAGAGGTTTGAGATAATCTGAGATTTTATTGAAGTGAAGAATAAATAAAAACATGCCCAGCATTGATCATGTTATTGTAGTCGAATCCACTCACATTGGGGATTTGAGGAGGTACAAAAATAGCAAGTGGAAAACTCTCCCTTAATACTGAAAGTGGTTCTATGTGATCACAGAAGGCATAGTGAGATTACACTCAGTAGATTTGTGCACTAAGGCTACACAAACAAATCATAGCATGGACCCATTTTGCAGAACGTGAGTATAAATTAGCTAGCATTATGACTAACACCTGAATTTCCTGTTTCTTGTGATAATTTATACTGTTTGAATTAAATTTTCCTTTTTGATAGTTTACTCTAATTATCACTGTGATGTCAATAGAATTGTAGCCTTCCATTTATTTCTGGTGTCTAGACTAGAATTTCACAGCAAAAAGTGCTCTTTAGATGTATTCAAAATCTAAAATGAAAGATTCACCAGTGAATTCAAGTTTCAAGTTACCATTCAACTTAATAAAAGATATATGAGAAAAGTAACTTTTATTTCCTTTTTCTCAATCCATGCAAAAGAAGTGGCTCCCTGCTTCTGTTTATTGTTTCTTAAAGCCAACATCTTCACGCAAGGCATGTTCTTTACTTCATCCGTAATATGTATGTAAATCTCTCCAGATATAATTAGTTCACATGAAGTATTGGGAGATTATTGAAAGCAAAGATTGGTTTTCAGCTTTTCAGAGTATTTCATTCAAAAACTACATTAAAATATCAAATTTCTAGGTAATTTTTTGTGGTTCAAAAACAGAATGTATGTAATTTTTAAGTCTCTTTCCTTTGATTACCAGTTTAGAGAATTTTTTTTTTTTTTTTTTTTTTTTTTGGTTTTTCGAGACAGGGTTTCTCTGTGGTTTTGGAGCCTGTCCTGAGAAAATTTTAAGAAAACATGATTGCAAATGACAAAGGGACAATTCCTGCCTTTAAATGTTATTCTTGAAAGATTGATTAGTTTGCCTAATGCACTACAATAAATAATGTCTCTTCAAATCATAGTAATGATCTAAATGTTTGTTTTCAACATCAAAACAACCACTGAGTCCACTGTTTATATTGAAGTACTCAGGAAAGCAAAAAGCAATCTCAAAAAATTTGAGAAAATAACCCAGTTCCGTTTTCTCGCCAAATATTTAAAAAGGCTATGTCTATTTTAAGAGTAAAAGAAAAATGCCCAAAACATAAAAAAAATAATAATTCTGCTTGGTGTTGTGTGGATCTTCTTTATTCCTTATTCAGAAGTTTTAAAGCTGTGGAGACAAAAAACATGTTCATAGCAGAAATACTAAGGATATTTATTACGTGCCTTTCTTCACTGGACCCTGGTGCTGATTTGTGCTGGACACTCTGGTTTGCTTTTTGGACAATGTCATGTGCTCTGTGTTGGACACTGTTTTAATTTTTTGCGAAGGCCCTGGAAAAGGTCCTATGTGTGATGATCATCAGATAACCTCAGCATTGCGAGGTCAATTCCCCAAACAATTCCTTTCTTGTACTGTGTGTATTAAGCAATGATTTTATTACATATTTGCTTAATAGATGGAAGTAATCTTGAGAGAAACACCAGTGAAACTGGCCACTTCTTTCAGAACAGACTGATTTTTAAACTTTAACACTGCAAAATTTTAGTGGATGTTAAAATTGTTAATTATGTTTCAGAGTTAAGTGGTCATCTTGTGTTAAAAATGGGGGAAACATAGATCGTTTTGTTTTCTTTGCTTTAAAAATGATTTAATAATATCGTTATATTTGCTTAAGTGTTCTATTGTTATTTTTTCAGTTACAATAAGCAAAAAGTAAGGGAACACAAGTGAAATATTAAGTGTATTACATAAAGAATTTACGTGTTTTGTTTTCTTAAGAATGAAAAGATTATTTTGACCATGTGCAATTAAGATACACAATTGCTTAACATTTTATAATATATAGAAAAAGGTGCATTATTCTTTCTCTAACAAAACTACATATTAATTTTGTCAGATTTCAGTTTTGAAAGTAGGATGACTTTTATTTTCATAAATTTAAGTGATTATATTTTATATAATTTAGAATTCCTGTAGATTACTAGCAAACTAAGTCAGAAATGTTATAAGAAAAGGGTATAATTTACCTATGGACTAAAAACACTACTAAGATCTGGCAATTACAAATAATGCTGCTATGAACACAGTTGAACAAATGCTTTTGTAGTATGATTGGACATCTCAGGTATATTCCCAAGAGTGGTATTGATGGATCCTGAGGTAGATTGATTTCCAATTTCTTGAGAAACCGCCACACTGATTTCCAAAGTGGTTGCACAAGTTTTCATTCCCACCAGCAATGGATGAGTGTTCCCATTATTCCACATCCTCTCCAGCATAGGTTATCATTGGTGTTTTTGATTTTAGTCATTCTGACAGGTGCAAGATGGTATCTCAAAGTTGTTTTGATTTGCATTTCCCTGATCACTAAGGAGGTTGAACATGACCTTAAGTGTCTTTTGGCCATTTGACCTTTGCTGAGAATTCTCTTTTCAGTTCAGTACCCCATTTTTTAATTGGGTTAATTAGAATTTTCATGACTAATTTCTTGAGAAACAACCTAGATGCCCCTCAATGGAAGAATGGATAAAGTGTGAAATATATACACATTATATACATATTAGAGTACTACTCAGCTGTAAAAAAATAATGACATTTTGAATCTTGCAAGCAAATGGATGGAAACAGAAAACACTATCCTGAGATAACCCAGACTTAAAAAGATGAATATGGTATGTACTCACTCATTAGTGGACTCTAGCCATAAACAAAGGGCATTAAGCCTATAGTTCACAAGCCTAGAGAAGCCAAATAACAAGGTGAACCCAAAGGAAATATATAGATCCTCTTGGAAATTGGAAGCAAACAAGATTGCCAGGCAAAAGTTGGGAGTATAGGAGTGGAGGTGGGGATGGGGGAAGGGGAGAGGGGGAAAGAGAAGGGAAAAGGGAAAGACTGGAGAGTGCTTGGGGGAGTGAAAGGGTGGAGATGGAGGAAGGGTGGATATAGGAGCAGGAAAGAAGATATCTACATTAAGGGAGCCACGGGGATGTCCCCAACTAGGTCCTTGTGCAGCAGAGTAGAGGGTGCCTGAACTGGCCTTGCCCAACTATCACACTGATGATTAATTCGAATATCACCATAGAATCATCGTCCAGCGAGGGATGGAGATAGAGACAGAGGCCAGGCGGTGGTGGCGCACGCCTTTAATCCCAGCACTCGGAAGGCAGAGGCAGGCGGATCTCTGTGAGTTCGAGGCCAGCCTGGTCTACAGAGCTAGTTCCAGGACAGGCTCCAAAGCCACAGAGAAACCCTGACTCGAAAAACCAAAAAAAAAAAAAAAAAAAAAAAAAAAAAAAAAAAAAAAATGAGATAGAGACAGAGACCCACACTGGAGCACTGGACTGAGCCCCCAAGGTCCAGTTGAAGAGCAGAAGGAGAAAGAAGATGAGCAAGGAAGTCTGGACTGGAAGGGGTTGGTCCACCCACTGAGACAGTGTGCCTGTTCTAAAGGGAGCTCACCAAATCCAGCTGGACCAGGACTGAATGAGCATGCAATCAAACCGGACTCTAGGAATGTGGCTGAAAATGGGGCCTGACTGAGAAGTCATTGATAATGGTACTGGGACTTGTTTCTACTGCATGTGCTGGCTTTTAGGGACCCTAGTCTATGTGGATGCAAAGCTTCCTAGGCCTGGATGTGGGGGGGGGGGCAAGGTTTGGACTTCCCACAGGGCAGGGTTCCCAGCCCTCTCTTAAAGAGGGAGGAGGAGGGAGGAGGATGAGCGGGGGAGTGGGAGGGGAATGGGGGGAGGGGAGGAGGAAGTATAAATTTTTTAATGGAAAAATAAAAAAACTACTAAGATAATAATATTAATATTAAAAAACTAATTTCTATCAAACATTTTCTTACTTGCAAAGATAATGACTTTTATGTGCATAAATATTATACCAGTGATTCATTGCCTTTTGCATCATAACTATTAGAATCTGAAAGTATTAAATTAAGGAAATTCCTTCCTGTTCGATCCTGTAATGATCTAAAATATAGTTTTTAGTTTTTAAATCGCATTATATATAGTGGTTTGAAAGAATATGGCCCACAAAGGAAGTGGCAGTATTAAGACATTTAGCCTTTTTGGAGTAGGTAGGGTCGTGTTGGAGGAAGTGTGTTACTGTGGAGGTAGGCATAGAGGTCTCATATATGCTCAAGATACCACCGAGTATCTTGGACTACTTCCTGTTGCCTACAGAGATGTGGGACTCTCAGCTCCATCTTCAGCACCATAACTATTGGCATACTGCCATGTCCCACCATTATGATAATAGACTAAAACCTCTGAACTGTAAGCTACCTCAACTAAATGTTTTCCTTTATAGTTATAGTCATGGCGTCTCTTCACAGCAATAAAAGCCCTAAGACATAACTGTACTACAATATTAAGTAACAACGAGGGAAACAATAATACAAATAAAATGAAATTCACATATGGAAATTTCAACTAAAAAAAAAACAGACACAAGATGAAATGAAACAGGAAAATCAGATTAGTTTCATCTATCTGGGTGCCAAAAATAGAAACATCAGTTCTTTGAGGATGAAGACTTCTAGATTATCTCTTTACATTGATGTATTTTCATGAACAATTGAGAAGGATTACTATCTTTAGTATACATGCTTCTTCCGAAAATAGATCAGTTTGCCTCAGGATCAGAGCTTTTCAAAGAGTGTATAAGTTTAAAACCAATACAGAGGGAAGCAAATACACATTTGCTTGTTATTAAAACATTAAAGCATTTTTCTTAATATATTTTCTCTTTGTTTCTATAGGATAAAATTAGGTTTACAATCTTTGGCATGCTTTATTTGGTAGACACAAAACTGACAGAGAAGAAATTAAAAATTGAAAGTGTTGTATAAAGTATATTCTGTGTATACTTATCTTTTTCTGCTGTATTAAGCACTGTGTATATGTAACTGTACGCACACATTAAATTATTAACACAGAGAAACGTCAAGTTTTGTGTTGTAAGTTGAAGAAGAAAAGTCTAGGAGATGGTTCAACACTTAAAAGTGTGTGAGAATAAATATGGTGAACTGAATTGGATCCATGGGTCCATTATAAAGATATATGGAGAAAATGGCTATATAAAATTACCCTGTGACCTCTAGGTGGGGCTGTGGCGCATGTAGTAGTAGTAGTAGTAGTAGTAGTAGTAGTAGTAGTAATATCAATAATTTCATTTTAAAAGAAAAATATTAGCTTCTCCTTATATGGAAGATGATATACTGGCCACTGACCATTTTGAAAATAACTTCCACCTTGACATGTGAAAAACATTCTCTAGCAGAAACATTCTAGAACTGCTCAAAGTAGGTACAGCTAAAAAAAATATTCTAAAATGTTACCTGTCCAGTTTTGTTAGCTGTGTGTGTAATAAAAAAATTCACGTATGTTATTTAATAAATATGTTTATATGCTAGTACTTCTTATAACTTGTAGTTTCAAGAATGACTGACTCTTAAAACAATAATACTGATATGTTTATTTGAGACTTTTAGACCCATTTCTATGCCACTGTGCACCTGATCCACAGAAACAAGGAGTAAGATGTCGAGCTAAAGACAGCATATGTTTAGACACACTTTCATGTCATACAGTTTCCTGAGCTGAATTTTCACAGGTGGCTAAAGTCTATATAGTTGTGCTGGTCTTCCAACCATATACTAATGGTTTGCCAGTCAGGGGCATCTTTTGTAATTAGTTCAAAGCTTTCTGGTTTATCTTACAAGACATGTCATTTGCTAAGTTCCTTTTTTTCAGACAATTTTTGATTTATTTTATTTTGTAGTGCTAAGGATCAAATCCATAGCTCTGCTTATTCTGATGATAAAATTCTGGGCAATCAGGAAGTTATCAAGTTACCCCTTAGTCAAGAAAACAGGCACTCTGAGCAGGGTGGTGGTGCACACCTTGAATCCGAGCACTTGGGAGGCAGAGGCAGGCAGATCTCTGTAAGTTTGAGGTCAGCATGGTCTATCTAAAAGAGCTAGTTCGAGGAAAAGGCTCCAAAGCTACAGGCACTCTGGGTTACTGCTCCATGTGTTAAAATACTGAAACTTAAAAAATAACTTTTACTAGGATATTGTTTTGATTCTGTTGAAATGATTTCTAGACCTACATATTTGTGAGATGATATATTTTCATGCAGATGATGTGAATCATCAAAAGTTAGAAGTTGTATTAAAATATTTGATTTAATTCTTGATACAGTTCCAGACAATTTGCTTCCAGATTCCCTGTCTTAACAGTGTCAGTTCCTAGTTTTACTTTTCATTTGTTCGCTAGCAGAACAGTAAACTTTAAGTATGAATCCACGCTATCACAGTGTATGCTTCATGCAGACAGCTTATCTATGAGTTGTGTGCAATAACGTTTTCTCCAAACATTTTCTAAGAAATAAAAAAATACTTTTTGTTTCTACTCATACTGAAGGCTATTTCTGAATTATGCTCATACTTTATACTGTTTTGTTCTTTGAAATTAGCTAAAGAAATGGTAATCAATATTTATTTGAATATTTATCCATTTTAAACTAGAAGCCATTATAAATTCTGTTCTTAGTTCTAAAAATATGTTGATAAATGGTAAGAATTTTATTAGAAAAATCATTTTCTTTGGAGTAAAATGAGTTACATTTCTTCACACCACTATTTATGATTTCATCTTTAAAGCAGATTTTTTATGAATAATTAGTCTATCATTATTTTTATGTAGAAATGTTCTGTTCTTGTCTTGTGTACTATATTCAAGTCAACACAAAAATATACACCTTCATATACTATAGATTTTTTGCATATATTTGAGACAGCCTCCCAAGCAATGGTTCTACAGACATACACCATTTCCTACTATACTTTTTAGGCTATGCTTTATAAAATTAATGAAGATCTTGCAATTCTGAGGGAATGATGTGCTTTTAAGGTCCAAGTGATACTGTTGAACAGATCCAGGTTTGCTATGTTTTATAAATACCAAGCATATATTGAATTTATAAGAACTTTAATTATTGATGTTGTGATATTATTTTCTACTCATATTTAAACTGTACTAATTGAATATCTAATTATATCATGAATTAATTATGTATAGTCAATATTAACTTGTATATAACTAATTTAATTTGTTATTAATTTAGATGTGCCTTCTGCATCTAAATGTGTATCTGAGGTTTGATTGTCAGATATTTTTCCTTGCTAAGCTTTGGAAATCAAGGATTTAAGTAGCTTACCAGATGAATTGAAGAGTTTCTCTCTTAAATATACTAGGTACAATGCTGTTTTGTAACTGAACTTATTAATTCTTTATTTTGTTATTTCAGTTCATTTTATATTGAGTTTTTAAATTATTCACTTAAATAATGTATATTACTGTTCAGTTTTTCTATACATTAGATGGGAAATTTTAAACAAGACAAACAATATTTCTGCACTTAGAGTTTACAATGTGTGTTTCAATTTTCATAGAATTTTTAATTAATTCAATACCATAAGAGACAACTATGTATTTGTGGAAGGAGGCTGCTCGTTTGTTTCCTGAATACTCAGACCCAAACAATCACACAGAAACTATATTAATTACAACACTGTTCAGTCAATGACTCAGGTATATTTATAGCATCTTGAATTAACACAGTTCTATTAATTTGTGATTCACTACAAGGTTGTGGCCTACTGATAAGGTAATGTTTCTGAGTCTTTCTCTTTCAGCAGCTACATGGTGTCTTCTTGACTTCACCTTTTCTCTCTCCCTCTCTCTCTCTCTCTCTCTCTCTCTCTCTCTCTCTAAATAAAATAAATGCATTTAAAAATGAAATATACAAGGCTTTCTTGACTGCATATCCACTTGGCACAAAATTGTTTTCTATTGGATGTTACTTTCCAAAAAAGGCTTGAAGGACTTAGAATGGAGATTCATATTAAGAAAGAGCAGAGATGGACTGTCAACACCTGGCTGAGTTGTTTCTGTACACATTTTTATTGAAAATTTTCTGAAAACATACCCATTTTATTTGTATTGACTTGTATCATTATACAAGCTGTTTTTCAAGAACACAATGCAAGATCAACTTCCCTTTTAAAATATTTTAAAATAATAGTTATGTACTGATACACCATGTATGGCTGTTCAGACATGAGACAGAGGTTGTTCTGTGTAGAATGGTGCTTGGTGGAGAATGTGGGGGTGGGAAACAAAGCTAAAGTTTTTAGTAATTTATCATTCTTATAAAAAACAATTTTGTCTAAATAATGTAGTAAAGAAAATTTTATCTTAAGATTCAGAAAGCACTTTACACTTTATTTCAAAATGATCTGTACTATCTAAAACCATTGTCTTCCATGTCCAAAAGAGATGAATAAAATAGCCAGAAACTTATTGATTTATTTGCTTGGCTCTCTCTTAGTATTCTAGGAAATCTCCTGTATTTTCTACCCCTGTCAGCAAAATAAACAACAACAACAAAACACACAGTTAGCATTTTGTCAAGGTGTTATTTTTCACCTAGAAGTTGAGAACATGAATTCCTTTAAAATGGAAAGGGGAGAGCATATACCATTTTTTCCAAAGTAATTTACACTTTCGAATGGGTGAAGTGGCAGATGGATGACAGTGAACTTGAACATCAAAATAATTAAGCTTTCATCTCCTATTCAAAGACTTCAGCTCCGAGGTCACAGGGAATGTGCAAAAGTTTCTCCTTTTAATCAATCCTGGATGATTAGTGACTTTGTCTATAGAATGATCTTTTTCCAACTGCAGCAGCACAGTGTCATGGTAGAATAACGGGAAAGATTAAGGAGTTTAATTTACTTAGCATGTTATGACCATGTTTATTAAAATACTAAGAATTACAGCAAACTTAATCATTTGTTAATATTGCTTTTGCCTCAATGGGGGTTATATTGAGAAAGCAATATTCCAGACATAAAGGCCAATACCAAGCGGTAATTTTTTTAATAGTTATTATTATTATTCCTTGTAAAGAAATCTCCTGGGTACTTAAAGTGAAATCTATTTCTTTATTGAAGTGTAATTCTTCTCTCCCCCTCAATAAGCTTTCCTTCTCACTTGCTTTCTTACATAGCGTTTTGTTTTGTTTTTAAATGCACACAGGCTCAAGTCATTGATAAATTAATCAGAACTTCTTATACAGAATGTGGTAAAGAGACTTCACTAGGCTTCTATAATCCTTCAACAAGTGCTGGCCACATATAGGGTCCAACTTCTGAATTTGTCATGAAATCAATTGACTTTAGAGCATGTACTTAAACAGATATTAAATATAGAAAAGAAATTATAAATAAAGAAATTAAGAAGCGTAAAATATAAGTGGAGCTTTTATGAGGAGACTGATGATTTTGTTCAGCTCAGCAGATTCAATCATGTTTGTCTATTTTTGTAGCCATTGTGTCTTTTCCAGAGTCAGTGGCCATTCCATTGCTTTGACCCATGAAATTGTGCAGAAATTAGGTTTCCACAAGGTTGAAAAATCAGTACAAGGAAGTTGAAAAAGGCTGTTCAGATTTTGTCATGATGGAATTTACACTGTTTAAAAATGACTTTTGATGGAAATCTTCCTTGGTACAGCAAATATGTTTTGTGTTTTAAAATTGAAAAGAGATTATTTATCAACGTCAGAACAATGTCTTGTCTTGTTTCTTCTAGATGTACCAGACAGCATAGACAACAATGTATTCTGTGCTTACAAGTAGCTCCTCTTGCAACTTGAAATTTATTCCCTGTTGATAAGATCTGTATTGCATCTGCTATATTTTAAATTCTGTGCCTTTCAACATTGACACACATCTTCTAGTGTTTTTTTTTTCTGGTTAATTACAGTTGTCTGATTCCCCAGTTTAATACTAAAGATGACTTCGCACACTGCAAACAAAAGTGGATACATGAATTTTTTCTCATTTTGTGTGTTTTGTGGACATTTTTGTTTGTTTGTTTGTTGGTCTTTTTCTTATATATTATGTTTCCCGATTTTGTTTTTATATTATATGTTTGTCTTGTGAGTTTTCTTTGTTTTGCTTTCTGTTTCTTTTTTCACTTTTCTTGTTTGCCTGTTCATTTTCTAAAGAGATAAAGAAAACATTAAGTTGGGTGGCTGAGGAGGTACCGAGGATATGTAAGCAGCTGGGAGGTCAGTCATGAATAGATTACATTGTATGAAAATTATTTATTTTCAGTAAAAATCAAGATGAACAATATATAGACCTATAAGCACCATTTCTTGGATGATCTGTTGCTTCATTCACAATTTCATGAATTATGATTTGAGACCTAATAGAGTCACATTTTCAATATTAACCAAAGTCATGTCTCTTTAACATATATACTCATGAAAAAAAACATGTAACACTGAAGAAAAAAAATTAAGCTTATATTATTAAACAAGACCTGTACGCCAGGTATTACTTTCCTCTTAATATAATATAATTCTTGAAAATACACTTGCCAAACTAAACACCACATAGATTGTTCTTATGAAACATTTGCAAATACTTAACAAAATTCAAGTATCATCAAAGGAATTCATTTTTAACCTTTAATTTTGTTTTTAACATTTTAAAATTTATTTATGAAGAAGAAAACAATCTTTTTTAAAATTTTACATAACAAGCCCAATTCCCACTCCCTCCCCTCCTCTCCTTTCCTCCTCTAAATCCCTCCACCTCAACCTCCATCCACTCCTCAGACAGGGAAGACATATTGCATTGAGGAAGGACCAAGGCTTTCCCTACTATATATAGGCTGAACAAGGTATCCCTCCAAAGAGAATGGTTTCCAAAAAGCCAGTACAAGCAGTAGGGATAAATCCTGGTGCTATTGCCAGTGGACCAGCAGTCTGCCCCTGTCATATAACTGTCAACAACAGTCAGAGGGACTAGTTTGGACCTATGCCGGCTCTGTCCTTGTCTGGTCAGAGTTGGTGAGCTCCCATTAGCTCAAGTAAGCTGTTTCAGTGTGTGTCTCCATCATGGTCTTGACCTCTTTGCTCATATTCTCATTCCTCTCACTCTTCAGTTAGACTTTTGGAGTTCAACCTAGTGTTTCACTGTGGCTCTCTGCCTCTGTTTCCATCACTTTGTGGATGAAGAATCTATGGTGACATTTAAGGTATTCATCAGTCTGACTACAGGGCAAGGCCAGTTCAAGCACCCTATCCACTACTGCTTAGGGTCTTAGCTGGGATCATCCTTGTGGATTCCTGGGAAATTGTCTAGTGTCAGGTTTCTTACTACTAGCTCCACAATGGCTCCCTCAATCTAAATATCTCTTTCCTTGCTCTCGATCTCTGACCTTTCTCCTTTTGTTTATCCCTCTAGTTCTCCCCCTTCCCATCTCCCCTTCTGTTACTCCCCACCCCCATGCTCTCAATTTTGTCAGATCATGTCTATTTTCCCTTCCCGGGGGATCTACATATGTTTTTCTTAAGGTTCACCTTGTTATTTAGCTTTCCTAGGATCGTGAGCTGTAGGTTCATTATCCTTTCTTTTACAGCTAGTATCCACTTACGAGTGAATATATATTATGTTCATCTTTCTGGGTCTGGGTTACCTCACACAGGATTTCTTTTTCCTAGTTCCATCCATTTGTATGAAATTTCAAGATGTCATTGTTTTTATTACTGCATAGTACTCTATTGTGTAAATATACAACATTTTCTTTATCCATTCCTTGTTTGAGGGGCATCAACCTTCAATTTTTTCATTCCATCCATTTTTCTCAATAATTAAATATAGGTCTACTGTGCTCATCTTTCTAAATTAAGTATAAATTACATACATTGATTCATTATTCTAGTATTTGCACACATATTTTGTAATATAATATTTAACAAACATATGTAACACATGCATTAAATATATTAATAAAAATGTGTAACAATAATGTACAGAGTGATGATTAATCGTGACTGTTGATTTGTCTAGGAGATTGTAAGTTCTTGTGTCTGTGTGTGCATTTTGGGGGGGGGGACACAAGGTAGCGTGTGTCTTTCGAAAGATGATCAGATAACAATTTCTCTGACCTAATGAATGATTTAAGCATTGAGGGAACCAAAAATTGAAAAGACAAAGAGTAGTGAAACTATGGAAAGTGACTCTTGTTGGCAAAAGAGTGTGAGGTGAAACAGATATAGATTATTTCTAAGCAGTGAACCAAAATTTATCCTTCTTTTTTGTTGATTTTATTGATCTATACATTTGTCTCTGCTCCCCTCCCGGCTTCTCCCTTCCCAGTCAACCCTCTCCCATGGTCTCCACACGCCCAATTAACTCAGGAGATCTCATCTTTTACTACTTCCCATGTAGGTTAGGTCTATGTATGTCTCTCTTAGGGTCCTCATTGCTGTCTACGTTCTCTGGGATTGTTATTTGTAGGCTGATTTTCTTTGCTTATGAGTGAGTACATATGATAAGATCACTTCATATATATGTAACCCCAGTAGCACAGACATTGCAAGAAACAATTAATAAATGGGACCTCCTGAAACTGAAAAGCTTCTCTAAAGCTAAGGACATCGTCAATAAGACAAAATGACAGCCTACAGAATGGGAAAATATCTTCACCAATCCCACATCAGACAGAGGTCTGATCTCCAAAATGTACAAGGAACACAAGAAATTGATCATCAAAAGAACAAATAACCCAGTTTAAAAAATGAAGTACAGACATAAACAGAGAACTCTCAATAGAGGAATCTAAAATGGCAAAAAGACACTTAAGCATGTGCTCAACATCTTTAGTCATCAGAGAAATGCAAATCAAAACAACTCTGAGATTCCGTCTTACACCTGTAAGAATGGTCAAGATCAAAAACACTGATAACAACTTATGCTGGAGAGGTTGTGGGGTCTAGGGAACACTCCTGCATTGCTGGTGGAAGTGCAAACTGATACAGCTCCTTTGGATGTCAGCATGGCGATTTCACAGAAAATTAGGAAACAACCTTCCTCAAGACCCAGCTGTTAGGAATATTTCCTAATGCGAGCTCCCTGACAATGCAAAGCCAAATTAAGAAATATCCAGGTTTAATGGGAGATCTGCACTCTTGGGTGGCCCCAAGGGGAAAACCGTGAAGTGGCAGGAATGCGACCCCCGGGAGTAAGAAAGGTAGACCAAATGTTCTTCTTTTGGGGGATCACTTAAGCATCCTGAGGAGTGGTCCTGACTCCTGGGGGTGGGGTCAGGACCTGGCCTGCTGGGATTTGAAGTCCAGACCAGGCCTGGGGGCTGGGATAGATGCTCGGAACTGGGACCTATGCTCCCAACATAACATTCCAGACTCTTTGGATATAGGGGTAATAGAAAATTGGAATGGTAATTATGACAAACACTTAGGCTGTCTTTGGAAAAAGGGTGTAGACTCAAATCTGGCTACTTCCTGTGGGCACTGGCGGTGTGGGGAATGGGAGAATCAGGTGTCTACCTTTAGCAAGAGGTGTGGCTGGAATGGCATCCTGTGAACTGTCATCCCGGAGAAGGCAGGCATCTGTTCCTTGGGGGAGATGAGAAGGCAGGTGTCTAGCGGGAAAAAAGTTGTTATCGATAAAGATGAGTATGCCAGAATGAGGAGAAGGTAGGCCCTTCATTGCAGCATCCTGGAAAACCAGAGGGTGGAAGGTCCTGTCTGCTGGACAGACAAAGTGTCTTGAGTAGGTTCCCGCTTGAGTCTGGAGAGATGGTACCAGCATTGGTGTACCAAGAGCTTGGCAGGCAGCCAAGGGGGTGGTGAGGATTATCATGTGAGGTCCTGTCCATCCAGGATTGAGAGATGTAGGAGTTAACTGTTTGAGGAGTACTCTGTCCCCTGGGGAGAGCGGGGCAGGTTTAGGGACATTAGGGTCCTCTGGTGTGGGGGCAGGGAGACAACTGTCAGCATGTGAATGGATAAGGGACCTTAAAAGGGAGAGGTAGTGTAGGTACCCCACCAGTGGAGGAGTTTGAACTGGGAGGTGATGGTTAAGGAGAAAGGGCCTGCCATAAAGCAACTCAAAAGAGCTCAGGCCTGTAGGGAATGTGGGATGGTCCTTAGTCAGGGCAATGGGGAGAAGGGAGGGCCAAGATAACCTGAGTTCAATGGAGAGCTTTATTAACTGTTGCTTGAAGGGTGCATTGGCTTTCTCCACCTTTCCAGAGGATTGTGGGTGGTAGGGGGTATGGAATTTCCAGGAGATGTTGAGAGCCTCTGACATGAGCTCCACGACCCTGAGCTACCACATCTGCTGTTTCCCTGGAGACCAGAAACACTTCTATCCAACCTGTAAAAGTGTCCACAAGTATTAGGAGATAATGAGGTTTTTTATGAGTAGGCATATGGGTGAAATCAACCTGCCAGTCCTCACCCGGTTGGTGTCCGCAAAGCTGGTGTAGAGACCAGCAGATGTGGAAAGCCCCTTGTGGGTTGGCCTGGGCACATGTCTAACAGGAAGAGTGAACCTGTAAAATATGATCTCAGAGATGGGTGGGGTTTAAAAGGGGCTCCAACAATACCACTTTTGGGTATATCCAAAAGATGCTCAGTTGTACAACAAAGACTTCTTTAACCTGCCCATTGCAGGTGTTTGTCACAGCTGCCAAGTCTAACATGAATTCCACATTTTAAATTTCCACTGTTATTTTCTAAGTTTAATTTACATATAGTAACATTCACTATTTTGGCTTATACTGCATCTATTAGTAATGACAAACATGGGGATTTTTTTTATTTTTATTTTTATTTTTTAAATTTATTTATTTATTTACTTATTTATTTATTTATTTATTTAGGATTTCTGCCTCCTCCCCGCAACCGCTTCCCATTTCCCTCCCCATCCCCCAATCAAGTCCCCCTCCCTCATCTGCTCAAAGAGCAATCAGGGTTCCCTGACCTGTGGGAAGCCCAAGGACCGCCCACCTACCACACTTAGCAATAAAATGGGACAGTTGCATCAAAAAGAACTTGTTCAAGTGCTGTATCTGTAATCAGCCTGGCATCTTGCCATCTGTTCTCAGAGTGCACACAGCTTTGATTTTGTAATTGTTCATATAAAGGGGACCATGCACCATGCAGTCCTTTGATCCTGCCTTCCATCATTTATAACACCTTGTAAATGCACACACACTGATGCTTGTTTCAGTAATTTGTTCATTCATATTGATTAATAGCATTACCCTGTATGGGGTCACCTTGGCCCCTTTATCTCTTCAAGAGTATTTTAGGATTTTTAATAGGTTTTAGAATTTAGAAATAAGCTACTTCATTTCTAAATGCAGCAGGAAGGACCTTGGTCCTGCCTCAAGTGATGTAACAGACATTGCTGGCTCCCCATGGGAGGCCACACTCTCTCTGAGGAGTGGACAGGGGAGTGAGGAGAAGTATAAGAAGAGAGGACTTTAGGGAGAAGGAACTGGAATTGGTATATAAAATAAGATTATTTTAAAAATAAAAAACAAGTCTATGTGAAGTATTTATTTTAAACAAAATCTTTATTTTCCATGAATGGCTCTATGACAGGAATTATATTATAAAGTAAGGATATGATTTTTTTTCAAACAGTATTTCTCAGTATAGCTTTTGAGCCTGTCTTGGAACTTACTCTGTAGACCAGACCTCGAAACTCACAGAGATCTACCTGTCTCTGCCTCCCAAGTCTGGAATTAAAGGGGTGCATCACCCCCATCCAGCTAGTTTATGTTTACTTATAAAAGAAAATGCTATTTTTTTTTACTGTAGCCCTTTTATGTTTAATGCAGAAGTGTGTAGTACTATGAGGCACTCTCTAGACTTGCTGCTGTGTGCATATAATTGAGGAACTTGCTATAATTGTTGGTAGTCTTATGGATATCTACTAAGTATGTCTTTTATTTATCTTTTTCTTTTTTTTCTTTTTCATCTTTATGTATGTGCAGTGTGTATATGTATAATGTATTGTGTGTGGGGGAGGGTGGTTGTGGGCACACATGGAAGATAGAGGGAATCAACCTCCTTCTCTCTTTTCCTTATACATAAAGTATAGACAGATGTTGCTCGTTCATTTCCCGACTGCTCAGACCTGAATAATCTCTCAGAAACTATATTCATTAAAACACTGCTTGGTTGATAGCTTAGGCATATTTCTAGATACATCTTGCATGTTAAATTGTAGTTACAATGTGTAGTGCATTTACATTTGACAAATTCAGGAAAATATTCTATCATCTATCCTATTTTTGTGAGTATAAGGTTTCATATATAATTTATCTTTTATCATAATGAAGGAAAACTATAATTATTAGTCTTCAGCTCTTCAAAGATGCTAGAAATATATACTATTACCTAAGAAAACAGAAAGTGCCTTGTCAGTAACTTCCAAAACTCTAGAACTGACAGAGACATCTCACTACCTGGGCAGTCACTCAAAATTCTTCAGTAATGTTGGGGAATCCTTCTTAAGCCCACAGGCCCAGCTGACTTTTCCATGCAGCAGAAAAACTGAAGATCTGCTAGCCTTGTAATGGCAAAGTTCATCAGTTGCTTTCTTCTGTGTCCTGAAGAGTGTCTGGGAGTTTCTTCTGTGAAGTAGGAACCCTGAAGGATCATCCCATATTTTCGAAAGTTCAGCAGTCACTTTTATGTGGGTCCTGCATGTTCAGTTCATACAGCATAACATCAGGCATTCCAGACAAGGCAATTTCTTGCCCAAATAGCTAGCAAACTCTATAAGGATACTCTTCAATGCCCATCTTCCTCTTGAAGTAATTGGTGTTGCCAGGAGCAGCCATATCTCCCTGTTGAGAAATGTTTAAGTTCTTATAACATTTTAAATGCCATATTCTATAGGTCTTTGAAATTTTGAAAATTATCTAACTGAAATATATCTCTGTATATCTAGAAAATCTAACTAACATGAGTATATGTTTGTTTATTACAAATGACTATCTATAAATCTGTAATTTTAAATTATAAATTACATTTTTATTTTATTTTTTTTATTGAGAAAAGGAAAAAAAAAAACAAGTTTCTGCCTCCTCCCAGCCTCCCATTTCCCTCCCCCTCCTCCCACCCTTCTCCCCCTCCCCTCACTCCTCTCCCCCTCCCTCTCCAGTCCAAAGAGCAGTCAGGGTTCCCTGCCCTGTGGTAAGTCCAAGGTCCTCCCCCCTCCATCCATATCTAAGAAGGTGAACATCCAAACTGGCTAGGCTCCCACAAAGCCAGCACATTAAGTAGGATCAAACCCTGTGCCATGGTCCTTGGCTTCTCATCAGCCCTCATTTTTCGCCATGTTCAGAGAGTCCGGTTTTATCCCATGCTTTTTCAGTCACAGTCCAGCTGGCCTTGGTGAGCTCCCAATAGATCAGCTCCACTGTCTCAGTGGGTGGGTGCACCCCTCGTGGTCCCGACTTCTTTGCTCATGTTCTCCCTCCTTCTGCTCCTCATTGGGACCTTGGGAGCTCAGTCCAGTGCTCCAGTGTGGGTCTGTGTCTCTATCTCCATCCATCACCAGATGAAGGTTCTATGGTGATATGCAAGATATTCGTCAGTATTGCTATAGGATATAATGACTTCTCGGATTTTGCATGCAAATGGATGGAAATAGAAAACACTATCCTGAGTGAGGTAACCCAGACCCAAAAAGATGAACATGGGATGTACTCACTCATAATTTGTTTCTAGCCATAAATAAGGGTCACGGAGTCTACAATTGGTGAACCTAAAGAAGCTAAGTAAGAAGGTGAACCCAAGGAAAAACATACAGTTATCCTCTTGGGTATAGGAAGTAGATAAAATTGCCGGGGAGAAAATTGGGATCTTGGGGGTTGGGTGGGATGGGGGTAAGGGGAGATGGGTAGAGAAAAGGGAGAAGGGGAGGATGGGCGGAACTTGGGGGAAAAGGATGATTAGGATAAAGGAAGGTTGGATAGGGGAGCACGGAAGCACAATTCTTAGTTAAGGGAGCCACCTTAGGGTTGGCAATAGACTTGAACCTAGAGTGGCTCCCTGGAGCCCAAGGCGATGTCTCCAGTTAGTTCCTTGGGCAGCTGAGGATAGGGAACCTGAAATGACCCTATCCTATAAATTACATTTTAAATGAGTTGTAAAAACACAATACATTAAGCAAGAATAGAAATATGAATATACACAGTATAACAAATTTGATGTTAAATTTGTATCAATAGACAAAAGTCCATACCAGTCTAAAGTACTCATCTTTATATTATATCCCTTTATTTTTTATATTAGAAATTGGCTGTGAACATTAATTTTAATTATAATTATATTGATTATATTTTAATCAACCCCCTTTCATTGAAAACAAACATTTATAAACAAACAGTTTTGAAATTTGGGCATAGTTTTCTCCAAACTGCTTCCTGCTGCTTGTTGGGCAAAGTATTTTTTAGGATTCATGGAGACCTTTCAGGGGGTCTTGTTCCATCAAACCACATTAACCCAGAAGGAATCCACAGGTTCTCATCTTCTGTGGCAACAAAAGCAGAACCTCTTTTCCAAAGCAACATATACTTAGACACAAATTTTGAAGGCAAGATATCTTTATGTTGACTTAATTTAGCAGTCCCCAGATCCAAATGTCTCCCTGCAGTCAAATTCAAAGAAAACACAATAATATGAATAATCCAGACTCTTTGTGTACATTCCGTATTTATGTGGCTTATTTTCCTGTACTCCTTTCTCTACTCTTATTCTTCTCTTTCCAAGCCTATGTATATATATTTAAACATATTGTATCCCATTTAAAGCTCTATTTTTGTTGCATATCTGAATTACTTTTCTGACAATCAGCATTTTAAAATGCTAAGCAGTGTAGTCTAGATACTGGCTCCACCACTCTTGGCCATTTAAGAAGGCAGAGGCAGTTCACCTCCAGCTGTGGGATCACCAGGTGGGAGCCATGCTCATCACCTCAACTCTGGGAAGCTGCTCATCCACGCTGTCACCAAGTAACTTAAAGCATGCTGCCCACAAACCCAAAATAAATGCTTGACCTCCTGAAACAGCCAGAACTATTATTCATGCTGCCATCACAAACTGGGGAGCTGTATCTCAAAGAAGCTGTGCACATTTTACTGCTAATGCTGATTCAAGAAGACTTCTCTTAGATAAGCCATGCCTTGCTTACCATAGGCAAAGAGAGCTTATCTTTAAAAAAAAAATGGCTACCAAGAAGCTTGACTCCAGTTTTTGTCAGCCTTCATTTTTTTTTCTTTAATTTTTTTAGGTCTTATGTGGATCCATGCCCCTGATGATGGGTACCACTCTGTAGACAGAGGCTGCTCATTAATTTCCCAGACACCCAAACTTTAATAATCTCACAGAACTATATTAATTACAAATACTGCTTGGCTGATAGCTCAGCCATATTCCTAGCTACCTCTTATATCTTAAATTATGCCATTTCTATTTTTCATATTTTACCACGAGGTTTGTGCTTTGTTACCTCTTGCTTCTTGGACAGCTACCTGTTGTCTGCCTACTTTGGCAGCTACATGAAATCTCTTTGACTCTGCCTACTTTCTCCATATCTTTTCCAGCCTGGCTATATTCTGCCCTTCCATTGTCCAAATCAGCTTTATTCATTAACCAATAAAAGCAACACATATACAGAAGGACATCCATCTCACATAAGGAAAGACCCACTAAGAAAGTTCAGAGGTCTTGGTTTGACTTTCTTGCCAACCCTCTTGTTTCTGGTGAGACTGTGTCTGACTTCTGGGGCTGAAAATTACAGGCTGGCCTTGATTCCTACCCATATTTGACATGTGTTCCTGGGCATCAGAAATCTGGTCCGCATGTTTATACACCAAAAATGTAAATCTCGAAGCAATCTCCTCAGACCCACGTATCCATTATCACTCCTTTATGACTTGGTTTAATATCTTAATGACCAATGCATTGAGCATCTTCTCACATGCTGGACATTTACCATCTTTCAAAGCTTGTTTATTTTAGAATTTTGCTCTTTTCTATTTCATACATTTTTTTTTATTTTGAGAACTTTAATATTATGGATGCAATGGGAAGAATATTTTCAATTATATTTCTTACATTTAAGTTGTCTTTTAATGTTCTTAATTTAAAAATATTGAAAAGCAATCTGTTAATTTTTTATGGATCATACTATTGGTATTATATCTATGATTACCCTGTCTGATTTACACTTCATCAATTACCTCAAACTTTCTTTTAGGGATCTTAAAGTTTTACATTTAATTCTGTGCTCTGTTAATTATAGGAAGTGGGGGGGTACATACAATTTCCCAATTTTTAGTTTGTTGGTATTGATCCAAATTTTCCAACAATATTTGTTTGATAAAATTGCTTTTCTCTAATAGCTTTACTTTGTATATTTGATAAAAACAATCATACCAGTTGTAGTTCTCTGATTCTGAACTTTCTGCTTATGCTGCCAATCAATGTGTTTGGTCTCTTACCTCAGCTGTCTTTATTATATTGCTGAACAGCCAACATTAGGGCTCTTCCAACTTTTCTTGCAATATAAAACTGTGGTTATTTTATTTTTCCATATGAAGTTTAAGATTAGCTTCAGTATTTATAATAATTTCCTATAGTTTTTAACTAGTTCCATATTAGTTTTACACATCAATTTAAAAATTATGCAAATCTTAACAATGTTTTTGGCAATTATAAAATCCAAAATCATACTTTTTCTCCTTATGTGTATTTTTATTATTTGTCATATTGTAGCTTTTCACATATAGAGTCTTTAAAATATATAATATACTTTTAGCTAAGTATTTTTGATAATGTTATTTTAAAATACACAATAGCTATTAATAGTACATTGAAATATAAGTTATTTCTTCATTGTTCTACTATTCTAGATTTATTTATTAGTACTAATGACTTTCACTGTGTGATCTAAAGCTTAGAAATTATGTGCCAACACCAAAGTCAAGCCAACAACTGCAAAGTGCCCTCAAGCCTGAGAAATATATGTGAAAGTGATAGGTAGTAGAAAGCAGACAACAGGGGAATTCTGCCCAACATTTTCTTCAGATATGTCTGCACAGGGGAGGGATATAGGGATTTCTGGTTGTCATGACAGAATAAAGAAAGGATCAGTTTGTGGATTTCTGAAAACATTAGGATCTTTCAACTTTTCCAGTTTTACACTTTATGAATGTGTTACTTGCAAATATTTGAGCAATTTAATATTGTGATTGTAAAATATCTTCTGTCGGGATACTCTGAGTACTAGTGTATATAATGATTACAACATTATAAAAATGTAATAAGCCATGAAATGCTAAGATAAATTTAGAGAGAAAAGTTTAGAAGTATTACATAAATGCAGGGAGGATTAATTGTGAGTTCCAAAAGTGACTGCAAATGTGATTAAATGCAAAGACAAACACAAATCAAGCTGAGCACACTTGTCTTTGGAAAAAAGAATTACAAAAATGTTTGGCAATAAAATGAAAGTGCTTATAAGTCATTTAAAAATAATGACCTAACCTTGTGAGATTTTATTGCTTCTATAACTTTAAAGCTATGGCCCAGTGCTTTCCATGTACTTTCTTGTAAAGTTGTAGCCTAATTATGAATTGAATAAATATGAAAGAGATCCTGTGAATCTGTGACAGTCTCCAGTGTTACCTCTGAAGTTTAAAGCTCTTCTAATGAACACTGCATGCACTGACTATCAATAGCGAGAGATTAGATACCACAATGCAATGAAGTGAAAGGGAAATTGGTTCTGCTTCTCGTTATGGCTATGATTGGATTATTGTAGAATCAGTGTTTGGTCAGAAGAAAATTATTTCTCTCTTTAGACACAAAATAGAACAAATGAATAAAAAAATCCTTTCCTGCAGTCCATGTATTTTTAAAGTTTTTAGAAATAATTATATGTTGTATATTCTATTTAATTCTGTACCTGAACCTTGACTCTTTTGTCAATATTTCATCAAACAATAATATTAGAGAAAAACAAACATATTTATCAGTATATGCATATAAAAATGGATGTGGTATTTTGTTTTTTGATTTTCATCTCTCCAAGTCATGACTGTGAATATTAGTGACATTAAAAAAATCTATATAAATTCACATTGAAATGAGAATATGAAATCTTGAGTATATAGGAAAGTGCCTGAAATTTTTTAATGAAACAAAGTTTTATTTACATATTGACACCTTATAGACAGTAATAAATATCTTTCAAATTATGATGCATCCAGTTAGTTATGCAAGGAAAATTATAACTACCATGAAAACTCCATGGTCATGGACTGTGAATTCATTGTTTTATATGTCAAAAAATAAACTTTACAGATATAATTAAACTAGCTAATAGTTGGATTTCAAACAGAAAGATACCTCTGGATTTTCAAAAACTAAGAACCCTTATAATTAAATTACCCATTGGAAACAGAAAAATAAACCATAAAGGTATTCAATGAAATTTGAAGTGTAAGGTTGTATTCATGAGCTTTGTATATATGTATATACATATGTGTATTTAATAATAAATAAAAAGCAGAGAACATGAATTTGATAAAGAGCATGGAAGGGAGTATGGAAATGTTTGAAAGGAGAAAACGGAAGGGAAATGATAAAATTATTCTATACTATAAGATATGCTAGAAATAATTTTAAAATGAAGGATTCAACATTTTACTTTTGAATAACAATAAGGCAATATGTCAAGTAAACCAGGACCTAAAAGTAAAATTCTTCCCAAAGCCAAAGAATCTTGAAAGAGGCTCACAGAATACTAGGATAGTATGAGTCAAGACTAATTAAAAAAAAAAAAAGGTCAATGAAGTTATTCTTAATGTTGTTCTTCTATACTTGCAGACCAGAACTTATCATAATCTCATAAAGGCTCCAACCAGCAACCGATAGCAGCAGATTCCACAACTGAACTTTAGGCAGAGCTCTGGGAATCCTGCAGAAGTAGGGGAGGAAAGATTATAGGGGCCAGAGTGGTCAAAGACATAACAAGACCATAGCTGTTATACCTTGATATGCCATGTTTGGTTAATATCCCGGGGAGGCCTGCAATTTTCTGAAAAGAGAATGAGTGGATCTGGGGAAAAATGGAGCTGGGAGTGGCAAATAGGATGGGAATAAGGAAGAAAACCCGTCATATAAAAGAAAAAATATATATATGTATATATATACACAAATATATACACAAATATATACATATATATGTATATATTTTTTCTTTTATAATATATATATATATATATATATATATATATATATATCCAGATGAGACCTGCTGCTCATCTATGGCTTCAGCTTCTTTCATCCATGTTATAAATATGAATAAATAAAATACTATCATTGAAATATAAACTAGACAGAGCTCAAGCATTTAATACTTTTATAAGAATATCAAGATAAAGTATATATTTAGTTATATGGAATGATTGAAAACAACTTAGTCTAAGAGGTTACAATAATTGCTTTGACAATTCAGATAAAATAATTTACAACTGAGTATAGTTTGGAAGGCTTCTTAGGATAATTGACATCTTGACTGAATTGAATCAATTTAACCATTTTATTTTGACAAGTAATTGCAAGTGTTAATTTCTATGTCATTGACTCATTCAAGTTTTGAATTATACTTGACAGCTATTCCATAGTTACAGAGTTTGAAAATTTTAGGGGAAATGGAAAGTACTAAGGTACGCTTGAAAATATGTCTATATCTATCTATAACTATACACCTATCATATACCTAATATCTAATATATATATATACAGAGAGAAAGTAATTCTGGCAAAAGACATTTTCTTATTATAGTTTGTGTTGATATATCGCTAATGTTTTTTTCCTAATTTATTGTTGGAAATTTTCATATATATATATATATATATATATATATATATATATATATATTATTTTGCGCAGACACACCCCTAATTGCCTTCTTATCCTCTCTTTTGAATCTCTTCTTATCATTAAAACCTCGCTAATTAATTACTAAACTTTATTCTATTTTTAGTAAAATAAAATTCTCTCTTTTCAAAGGTAAGAAAACCACCTCAGTTTCCATAGTGACCCATATGTATACTTTAAATCAGTGGTTTTTAACCATCCTAATGCTGTAATCGTTGAATACAGTTCCTTTTTTTGTAGTGATCCCCAACCAGATATTATTTTTATCATTATTTCATAAATATAATTTTGCTAATGTTATGAATCATTATGTAAATATCTGTGTTCTTTTTAGTAAGCAATATGTTTATTAATATAAAGCCAAAAGAGCAACACAACAAATGAAAACAACAATAAGAAGAATTAAACAAAATGAAAGGGGTATTTTCTCTAAAGAGAGGAAGGATAGCTTATGCATGGAATAGGTGCAGGAAGGAACTCAACACTAATTCTACTACCTAATTATATGTCAGCTTCAGGCAGAGGGAAATGAACTCACATGCACCTAACTGCAAAACAGCAGATAGAAATACCTGTCTGGGAGTTGGAACATTTGCAGCCACATCTGTAGGTGACTGGGTATCAGCTGATTTGGGCAGAGGCTTCTCTAAAGTCAGAAACTGCACTCGTCCAGCTTCAGGTAGAGTTGGTTCTTCAACTGCTGTCCCATGAACTCAGTGTCGTCCTGGGGTTTCAGTTCTCCTATATACCCTGCCACAGAAGCTGGTCTCAGATGTAGTAATGTCTCTCCTGTCCCTGAGACATCCTGCATTGGAACTTCTGGAGTTGTTGCCCTGAAGAGCCAGCCAAAATCCCTTAAGGACTCTTGTGCCACTAGCACTGATAGGAACTCCTCTGCTTGGATGGTGGCATCTGAGAAAGGCACATTGAGCCTTATGTAGTCCAAAAGTCCCTTCACAATGGCCATGTTTGGGTAGTCCCTGAAACCTGAGTGGTGTTTTTGAAGCCACATGGACAGAAAGCAGAATATGGCACTGAGGGGAGGAAAAGGTTGGCAAGAAGTAGTGACAGAAACCTGGCCTCCTTTCACCAGCACAGCTGTGTCCCTCAGTCCTTAAGGTGGGATTCCTTGCTCAGCCTTTATACAGGGGGAGGGAGGGCATGATCCTGTCCCAATTTAATATGCCAGACTTTGTTGACTTCCCATCAGAGCCATTACCATTTGGAAGGAGGAGATGGGAGGTAGGATGGGGGAGGCAAGGGAGGGCAGAAGGTGGGGTGGGAGAGAGAGATGAGATTGGAATGTAAAATGAAATAAACATAAATAAATTTTTATAAGACCATTTTTATACAAAGACACCAAGATAATACAGGCCATTCTGTAGCAAAACACTTTTTCTGGTCTCCCTGATCTACCAGTCCATCCCTGTGTTTGTGTTCCTGTGAGAATATTGAGGAACATTCTTTATGTTCACTTCTCAATTCAGTGTGTGGTAATGGGTTGCTGATGTCTCTGAATTTTCACATTTATATCATCCCTACTTCCTTTGTCTTCCCTAAGAATATAAGGAAGATGTATAAGCCCCAGGGTTCAATACCAACAGCCCAGATTACCTGGAAAAAACGGTCAACTATACATCAACTGTTGTGCAGAACCACAACACCTCATTGTGTGTTTTTCTCTCTACTAAAAGTTTGCTACCACCTGCAAGGTGCTGGACTCGATAATGAAAACATTAGTGATTACACACAAGTTCTGACTCTCAAGTCTCCCGGTTTGGTTTTAGGATGAGTCTGCTCTTCTCCAGGGGAACTGTATGCTCTCCTAAGACAAGTATGGCTGGTCCTGGGCCTGGTTCCTCAAAGTGGTAGGGCCAGAGGTGAGGGTGGTGGAGACAGCTCTAGATTTTGTCATTCACTTTCTCCAAAAAAGTGTCAAACACCGTCCTTTCTTACATCTTGACCAGAGCTTTTTTTTCAATTTTTATAAAAGGTTTTTTTTAGACATTATCTAGGTTTGATGGGATTAGTGGGGCCAGATCTGTATTTCTCTATAGTCTTAGTAGACACCTGCAAAAAGGTCACT
This sequence comes from Microtus oregoni, assembly GCF_018167655.1. Lineage (NCBI taxonomy): Eukaryota > Metazoa > Chordata > Mammalia > Rodentia > Cricetidae > Microtus > Microtus oregoni. Next base: position 44,357,310 of record NW_024543068.1, on the reverse strand, counting down.
TAATCCCAAAGGGGCTGTGAACCACATTTTATGAACCATGATTTCAAACTCTAAATTTATCTCTCGATTACGTTCATTACAAATACCTTTGTCAATCTTTCCTGAATTTGACTCTAAATTGCCTTCACGTGCCTAATTCTAATTGTGTATTTTACTGTCCAATATTATCTCTTCCACTATGTGCAGTCAATTCTGAATATGTAATAGAAAAATCTGAGTGTAAAGAATTCATTTTTGCCATGCATTGAATTGCAGGCCTTTTGCTCATTTTTCATTATCTTTCCAAACACTTTGATAGTCTTATTATATTTCTGAAATTATTTTCTTATTATTATTTTCCTGAAAGATTTATGAGCAATATCTGAACAACAATGTTTACAGGCACACAGTTCTCACACTGCACACTTCTCTGACTGCATATTACCAAGTCCATGCCTCACGGGCTAAATTTTGTTCAAGTCCAATCTCAGCTGTGCAGCTGTGTCAATCACATGTTCTTGTGACCAGGTGTGCCACGGATGACTGTGGAGATGTCCCTGTTATCAGGTGTCAGGCTGCTGGGGTAAGAAGCCAGCCAGTTTCAGGATGCCTTCCTTGCCAGCATGAGAGGTAACTATTTTATAAACATCATGAGCAGTGGGGGCACCTTCCCTGTGCTGAAAGTATTGATATTTAATAGTAAGTATTGTGCTTTGCAAACTTAGAAATCTTTAGGGTATTGGCTGAAGCTTTCCTGTCACATGTATCTTGTTTTACTTTTTCTCTTGCAGTAAAATGAGTAGCTCAAGCCCCATAGTTTTATCTAAAAACGTCAACTGGAATAAAAACTCAAATGAAGATCCAGATTGGTTGATTGATTGATAATTGAAGAGTGCTTCGAATCTGTGTCAATATGTACGTTGGTGTCACTATTATAATCTGGTGAAGTTTTACAGTGTGACTCTTGGAAAATGGCTACCTCTGTATTCCTGTTATGTGAAGGTGCTGCAAAAGTAAATACTAATACTTTGAGTCTGTAGGACATCACTGGCTTTTATGAGAAAAAGGGGCATTATTGTAGTGTCTTTCTCTTTCTCTTAAGAACTACCATAAAATATTAAAGATGTATTTTAAATCATTTCCACAGACAGATATTTCATTCCATCTCTTTGTTGCTCATGTGATTTTCAAAAAAAATATAGAGGAAATGAATGTCTTTTTTAATACTTTTGTTTGATTTCTAGCCGGCGGATAATAACACCATATCCATGTCTTTTTTTGAATGTTATTTACATTGTAATGATCAGAAGTTAAAGAGAAATAATGTTTTATCCCAGAAGCTAATCAGCTGTTTCAAAAATAACAAGCTGACATCAGCAAAAAGTGTTTATGGCATTCACACAAAGAAAGAAATAAGAAAGGCATGCAATAGATGGACAATTTAATGTGTTATTGCCTGAATTCTGATTATGTTAGTCACCGGTATGCTATCTCCCTTTCAAACAAATGTCTGTGGCAGCAGACATATCAACAGTGATTGCAAAAGAACTTACAAAACCTATGCATACTCAACCATACTAAATACCAGCATGGAGATGGGGGAGCAGCAAACAGTTCTAACTCTAGCCAGTGAGATATGGGCAATTGATAAGTGTAAATCACCAGGCAAGTTGATTGTGCACCACTGGAAGGCCATACAAAGACAGTATATGCTCTGGTCCAATGCTCTTTTACCTTGTCACTTATATTGTATTGCTTTAATAAAACGCTGTTTGGCTAGTAGCCAGGCAGGAAGTATAGACAAGAATTATGGGCTAACACCGGATGCAAGCATTAATAAGAAGCCTGAGATAATAGGAGAAGTAATTTATAATTAGTATAGACCTCTGTATGTTTCTTTGGGATGGAACGGCTGCAAGTCTGAGAGAGAGAGAAACCTGTCAACAAGCATATGGGCAATGAAATTGGACTTGATGAATTGAGAACAATAAAGAGTACATAACGTCGGGTAGGTGCGGAAAGGGCAAGTATCTAGGAGGAGTTGTAAGAGGGGGCAGTTATGGTTAAAACCCATTATGTAAAATTCTCAAAGAATTAATAAAAATTAAAACAAAAGAAATGTTAAAGGTAAGAATAATTGAAACTATCTGATTATGAGGAACCTGTCTGGAGAATAGGAGAACAACAGCGTTCTTCAGTTGTTTGTTGAGGTGCAAAGAAAATAATTTTGACCAGACAGGACATATAGTAAGTGTACTTTCATTTAATAAAAAGAACAATGGATGGTATAGCTTCATAGTATTTGATGTGTTAAAATCAGAAACCACCTGTGAATTTTGATACTCTACTCTCCTTGTTGGGAAAAGTTTCTATACCGAATACCTGATAATTCTTATTTGGTTATTTCTATAAATAATAAGCTCATTAGTCATAATGAGAAAATGTTTAAAATATATTTTATCACAGTGGTATGTCTTTAGTAGTTCTTACCATTTTATAGAATTCTTTCCATTGAAGAACTTTTAAAATTATTTTATGTATATTAAAATAATTTAAAACTTTAAAAAATTAACATTTTAAAACTCCATAGTTAACATACCTGCCTATATTTTTGAACAATTTTGTTTTATATTAGGTTACAAATAAAACCAGCAATGTTTTCTAATGATTCAGTTTTCCTATCTGTTTCTATTTATGTCAATATCATTATTGTAGAATATTAACCCTTTAAAGTATACAGATGATCTTCCCTAGCTCATTTTTTGTTTTTTTAATTTCAGTTTTTCAGTAGTGTTGTATTTGGAGAAGGCGTAGGAAACTTCATTTTAGTCTTGTCCTTGAGAACTGAAGTATGTTTTGGATGCTGTACCTCGATTCTACAGTATGAATTGTGATGTTTTGTGGCCAACAGAAGGATCTGTACTTTACACAGTTACACGAGGGACTAGAGTTGTGTTTGTTATTATCTATGATCTCTGCTTCTATTTTTAGTAATATGATCCAAGTTTCAATTGTAAACTTCAACGTAAAATGGGCTACTGTCTACATGTAAGACTATATTGGCAATTGAAAATGATACTTTTAAAAAAGCAAAAATCATGACATGCTCCATGACAGAGCACTCTTGTCAGTGCAGCTCATCAATATGCTGTCTTAAAGCTATGACAATCCTCAATCTCATTGGCTGAGGAGACTGAATGCTGAACATGCTATATCCCTTTAAAAATATAAGACAGAAGATGGTACCATAATAAATCTTTGACTGTGGAAAAGATGTGTATAATTTGTGTATACTCAATTGAATTGAATCACACACAATAAACATTAGTGAGGGAGATGAATTAAAACAATGTGCAATGACATACATAGATAAAATTATAAAGAAACATTATTTTATATGGTAACTTGAAAAAAAAAACTGATGAGGGCCTAAGAAGATGACTGACACAGTAGCTCAGAGTACTTGCTGTTCTTTCAGGGGACCTGGATCAGTTCACCTCCAAACACCAGATGGTTTATAACTGTTTGTAACTCCAGTTCTACTGGATCTGATGCTCCCTTCTAGTCTTAGGGTAACCAAGCCCAAGTATGGTATACTTTCATATATACAGCAAACACTCATACATGTAAAATAACAAATCAAAATATAGGCTACCATTTGCATGCTTGATTGCTTCAGAAATGTTCCATTCAGCACTTCATGAAATGAATTCGTTAGTGAGTTCAGGCACATACCAGAATTGCACTGTCACCTGCTAGCCCTCTCCAGTAAGTGTGCAATGTTCACCGACACCCAATGTACAAACTTTTCAGAATTTTACATCAAATTTCAGTTGTCACTAGAGCTTTCTCAATGTCTGCCTACTGCATTTCTGAATTAACAACAAATGCAGATTTGTCTTTGATGGCTCTTTTATAGCTGCATGCAGCTGGAGAAAAACCAACTGCCAAGGGAACTCAATTTTCTTTATCATCAACTTGACATTGGTTAACAGATGGCTTCTAGCTACTATGGTCGTCTTAATTTGTCTCTTTATATAGTGCAGCAAACACCCTTGGTTAATTGCCTGATTATTACATTTAATTTCTTGTCAACAATATCCATCCTTCTTTTGGAAAATATCCTAGGAGAAAAGTTGTGAGAAGCAGCAATTTGAAGTTACAACTGCGACCATATCTTTGAAACATAAAAGGAGTAGACCTGAGAGTAAGAAAATGTGTAACGTATCTTTGTTATTAAACTCTAATAGGTTTCTTCTGATGTGTGCTATTTAAAAAAAAAAAAACTAAAGGAGAATTTCTAAATCTAGATTCACACAGGGTTAGAAGAAAATCTGCAAACAAACAAATGAATGTAAACATTAAAGCAAAATGTAAGTTTAATAAATTAACATTTAAATGTAATTTTAATAGATTAACATTATATTGCTTAAGGAGTGTTCATTCACCACTTCATGAGCTCAACATCTCTCTGTGTGCAGGTACATACAAGAATTGCGTTCGCAATTGCTTGTCCCATAAAGAAAATCTGAAATTTTATCTACATCTAATAATGTACAACTTTAGTTCTCAATAGAGGTTAACCAAAATTTATGTCCAGTTTCCCTATCTTTTGGTAGTTAAGTCAGTGTTTCCAAGTGAACATCAAAATTCACAGCCTTATTTTCTCTCTTCTGGTAATTCAAAGAAATGAGTAAAATTAAAATCTGTTCATTGAGGAGTAAACTCAATTTGAAAACAAAATATATAGTATTATATATGTTTTCTTGACAAATATACTTGCACAGTTGCAAAAAAAAAGAATTCAGTATATGACAAAAGATGAATAAAAATACCTGTGTATGTTGTCTACACTGGCAGCAACATACTGATTATGTTAACACCAATGGAAAAATGCTAATTTTCACTCTTAATCTTAGCCTTTTTATTTTCATTTATTCATTTTTAAATGGTAAGACTGTCAGAAATGATGTAAAATTATAATCATATTCCCTTAACAAAATAAATTATTCAAACCTTTCCTGTTGCACACATTTTTAAATAAATTCAAACGGTTGCTCAGTGAAGTCAGAGAACCCTAAAAATAGTACTTTTGCCATTATTATAGAAGATATGAACTAATTTTGCCAGAAATAACTATTCTGCTGAAGTTTATGCTGCCACCTATGGGGAATGAACATTCTTAGTAATTAATTCATGATCCAGAAATTAATAATGTTGATTATGGAAGAAAATTGAAACATTTAACTTGATTCATTACTATCTAACTGCTAGAGGAAAGCCCATTTGTATAAAACCAAATCTAGGAAATCTGTTACCTTTCATTCTAAAACCTAGGTTTGTTGAGTTCACATGGAAACAAGATGCAAAATCCATGGTGCTCATTTCTAACAGACACCTGAAGTGTTAACATTGAGTATTTTCAAACCTAATAACAAATAGGACAAACCAAATCAGTTCCCCAGTGAAGGTTTATGTGAGCTAACTTAGTAGCACATCTGCTCTTTCTGTCTCCTGACTTTTCACAGTTGCCACTGGGAACTTTCAGGGTCTTGTTCAAACCTCAAATTGAATGGCAGTGATTCTGAATCTAGGGTCTGCCTGGATCAGAACACAGTGATGCAAAGAGAAAAAGATTAGATTAAAGAAAGTCATTGCTCCTTTATGTAACATGCCATTCAGTATGCACCTACGGAAAGTCACTGCTCATGTGTGTAATGTATTATTCAATCTGTACCTTCATCAGATAATGAACATGCAGTAATGTTGAAGAAGGCTTAGCTTTTTCTGTGGCACTGAATGGTGGTCTGAGCAAAACAAGTAGGCTCTAAATAAGTCTGCACTTTCATTTCTTTCAGACTGTTCTGTATTTTACCAATAAGATGCACCAAAACAAAAATCACAATCACGTGACATGATAGTGATCGACAGAAAGAAATGCACGTGTAAAAGTAGTGGCCAAGAAAGCTTTTGTCCCACAGGCCATGTTGTAAGTGATAAGTATGTTTTTAGAATCTGATAAATTTACAACACAATGTAGAAGCAAATAAGACTGATTTTCTTGCATAAGACAGAATTTTTCTTACTTTTGAAAGTTAAAAACTAATATGCAAAAAAACCCACCTCTAAAATTTGTACAATGTTGAAAACGTCTTTGTTAACCTACACGTCCCGATTGGGTTCTGTATAGGCAACTGATAAGCACTGCTTGTTTTCAACTTGTGGAATGAAGTCCCATGCAAAAACAACTAAATATTATTTAGTTTTTAAAGATATTTTTCTACTGTTTCTATTTACAAAAGTATTAAAGTTCTGGCAAGTGCTTGGCTTTGAAGATATTTCCTCGTTTGGTTGGTTGGTTGGCTGGTTTTTCGAGTCAGGATTACTCAGTGTAGCCTTGGCTACAATGGAACTCACTCTGTAGTCCAGGATGTACTCAAACTCACACAGAGATTCACCTGCTTCTGCCTGCCAAGTGCTGGGATTAAAGGTGTGCACCACCACTGCCCTGAAATTTTTTTGCTTGTTTTTAATTCTGTTTTATTTTTGAAGATATTTTAAAACCTATTGAATTAATTATATAATGATTTCTGATAGTTAGTCTTAATTATTATTACATGCCTATTGAATTGAAAATAATTGAAAACGAATGAAGTCATATGACATCAGGATGCCTTTAATAAATATAAATTCATACAGAATATTTTTGTTAATTTATTTTGTATTCTCGTATATATACCATTTGCTTTTAACCACATTATAAATTATAAATTGCATATTTCAGATCATTAATTTCAATATGTCCATTAATTTCAATATTTTCTCTTTTGTGGTTGTGACAGATAATTTATAAAACTCATATTAATGTGGCACATTCCTATAATATCACTCCCAGGAAGCATAAGTGAGTAGCTCTCTGTGAGTTCAAGGACAGCCTTGTCTGTGTAGTTGTTCTGTGTCTGTCAGGTCTATAGAGTGAGAGTTTGTCTACAAATGAATGAATGAATGAATGAATGAATTAACAAATAAATTAATAAACAATGAAATAGAGAAAAATGAATGTTCCCACATGACATCACTAATACTCTTCTGTGTATATGCTCAAAATTGCCTATCTTATCACGGGGATATTTGCATCACACTATTTAGATCTACTTTCTTCATTATAGCAAAGAACTATAATTCAATCTAGTTGCTTATCAACAGATAAGTGGATAAAGAAAATTGGGCATATATACCTATATGACAGGCGATATTTACACGTATCTTTAGATATATATGGATAAGGATAATATTTAGAATATTGTTAAGAAATTATGCTGATCTAGAAAGGTGATAGCAGTAGATTGTCCTCTAAGAGCGCCTTATTCACTAGCCCTGGATAGTTGGCTAAGTTTCTCATATCAGACAAGATTTCCCTCCAAGACACAATGAAATGATGAATGGATTGTAGGGAGCTCAGTCCAGTTAATATATGTGTGGGGCAATTTCTGCACCTACATCAGGGAATATCACTGAAGAGCAGGCAGAAAGATAATAAGCACCCAAATGCTATGAAATCCACTTTGAGACTACCTCTCTTCCAAATGGCTGCATAGAGAATACTTGAACAATGACAATAGACTAAGGTGTGAGGGGAAAATCTCAAGTGGTTCTACTACTAGACAGAAACTACAGGCAATTAATGACTATCAATAGAGGGAAACTTAGTTTCACAGAGGGCTGAGCATCCTGAACACTTAAACAATGTCAATATCAAAGATAGACTAGTGTGAAAGGGGAACATTTCAAGCGGTTGTACGTTTAGACAAAATAATACAAGAAATTAATGACTATCAAAAGAGGGAAACCTAGTATTAGACAGGGTTGAGAGCCAATGCAAAGTGATTAGACCTGCAACCATACACACACAATAGAAATGGATCCTACATGTCATATTTATATATTTGTACATATATGCCTGTATATAATTAAAAAAAAAACAAAGAAAAAGAGGCTGTTTGCTGTGGGACAATGGTCTGTATTCTGTCAATTATATTTTAAATAAACACTGATTGGCCAGTAGCCAGGCAGGAAGTATATGTGGAAAACCAGACAGGAAGTAGAGGCAGGTCAAAAAGAACAGGAGAATTCAGGGGGGGGGGGACAGTCCTGGCCCAACCACAGAAGAAGCAATATGTGAATGCCTCACTGAATAAGGTACTGAGCCACGAGGCTAACATAGACAAGAGTAATGGGATAATATAAGCTATAAGAGTTAATAAGAACCCTGAGCTAATGGGCCAATCAGTTCATAAATAATGTAGACCTCTGTGTGATTTCTTTGGGATTTAAAGATTGCAGGAACCAGGCAGGATAGAAACCTCAGTGAACAGCTGTTATCATATGAGGTGAGAAAGGATGAAAGAGACAATAGTGAGAGAAAGGAAGGGGGAAGTGTTATAATTATATTTTAGTTAAAAATATAAAATAATGAGAAAACTTGCAGCAAAATGGACTTAAATATGTGATACTAACTCAAGTCATGCAATCTTAGATAAAATAGACATCTGTGTACAGCAAAATATTAAAAAAGGAAAACAAGGAAAGCTTCATATAAGGAATGGGGAAGAACTGAGTGCTAATAACGGACATGAATTATGAGAGTGGATATAAAGCTAATTGCTTCTTAGTTCTGTTCTGTCATGATTTTTTATTTCATTGGTAAATGAGTGCATAAAATGTATTTGATAGTGAAAGTGTAATATTTAATGTGAAACTTCAAACTTCAATTCTGAATATCAATTTGAACTTGAGAATTTCATGAGGTTGTATAGACTTGTGTCTGGTTAAGTTTGTTGTGCAATGTTTACATTTATTTGCAAGAATTTACAATAATGAGGTTTATAAATTTAATGTAATTAAGCAAAAGTAATTTGGGGCCTGGAGAGATTGCTCAGAGGGCAAAACCTTTTATTGTGCAAGTATAGGGACATGAGTTCGAGAACCCATGGGGGAAAAAATAGATGTCTCTACATTAATATCTGTAATCAAAGTTCTGTAGTGGTGATGACAAAAGGATTGCTGGTGCTTACTAGCTGCTAGCCTAGATTCAGATCATTGGTAGACTTGGTACCAAAAGAATAAGGCAGGGAGTGAAGCAGCGAGCGAGACACCTTACAAGCTCTACTGCTCTCCTTACAGATGAATGCAATTGCACACCCATGAGCATATATGATGCTTGCACAAGCACTCATACAGAGAATTTCAAAAGTTGTTACTCAACATTAATTATTTCTTACAATCATCACTTTTTAAGACTTTTATTAACACAAACATCTAGTCACCAAACCTAATTTTTCTGGTTCTGTAAGTTTTGGGTGTGGTCACAAAATATTATGTTTCCATAATTTCACAGCTGATCCAGATTAATTTTTTCATGAGACAGTATTTTGAATATTTTATTAGCACACACATGCAGCAGCATTACTTGAAATGGATTAATCTGAAATTCTCTGTGAGCTACACCATGAGGACTGTAACCCTAAAGTGTGGACTATATAAAAAGACACTTGCGCCGGGCGGTGGTGGCACACGCCTTTAATCCCAGCACTCGGGAGGCAGAGGCAGGCGGATCTCTGTGAGTTCGAGGCCAGCCTGGTCTACAAAGGGAGTTCCAGGACAGGCTCCAAAGCCACAGAGAAACCCTGTCTCGAAAAACAAAACAAAACAAAAAAAAAAAAAAAAAAGACACTTGCAAGTCAACAGTTTGGGAAATAGTATTTTTTAACTTTGGTCTTCATAGCTTTCCAATTTGCCTATCAAGTTTAATTTTTCTCAATAATTAATTCTTGAAAAACAATAAAATAAGTTAAATGATATCCGTTGAATAAGAAATAAAGTAAGAAATAAAGATTAGTAACACCATTAACTAAAGGGATCATTTATAGTATTTAAGTTTGTTTTATAGCTTTTTTTTTTTTGAGACAGAGTCTCTATTTGACTATATGTCTGTGGTTAACCTAGGACTCACTATGCAAATCAGGCTGACTTAAAACTCACAGAGATCCATTCGCATCTGCTTCCAGAGATTTGGACTTAAACTGTGCATCACTATACCTGCTCCTTAGCTACAGTATTCTTACAATTATTTATAAATATTTCAAATATTTTTAATTTTGTATTAACTCTTAAATTAGTATTTTTCATTCTTCTTTACTTCTCTTGAGATAACTTTCAGAACTATACATGAGTTTCCAGTGAAATTTTTTTTTTTCCAGTGAAATTTTTCTTCTGTAAGTTTCAGGATATGCACTGGTTCAGAGTCATCTCAAGGGCTGCATCCCTGAAGAAAAGCGAATCTCCATTGTTTTGCAGCTGTTGATTTCCACAGCTTCTAAATTAAGGTTGTAAATTCATATGCCCATTTCCCATGCATGCTGGAATGATGACTGGTTGGATCTCACACAGGCCTTTTAATGCATATACAGTTGCTATATATTCATGGGCTCAACTCTCTGTTCATGTCGAGAAAACAGATTTGATGCAATCATCCACCACTTCGGACTCTTACAATATTCCTGATCCCTCTTCTGCAATGATCTTCAGGTTGTGTTGCTATTTCTTCAGCTACTGAATATCCATTTAGAAAGTCATTGTTCAATCCTATATATTGAGCTATTCCCTGTGTTTTCCTTTAATAGTTTAAGGTTTAATGTTCTATATTAAGATTTTTATCTACTTTAAAATGATTTTTGTACACATATGAAATATTAATCTAGCTTTCTTTTTCCACATGTAGCTACTCAGTTCTTTTTTAACATTATCTGTAAATAAGCTTATCTATTTCCTTACATGAGTTTTTCGTACTTCAGTGTAGAAACACAGAATTGTACCTGCATGGGTATATGTCTGTCTCCTCTACTGTATAACGTTGTTCTTCCTCACCATTCTAGGGCAGTATCTGCTGGTTTTGTTACTATGGCTCTGTAATATATATACATATATATATATATTTCCTTTTGGTTTTGTTGGATACTTGGAAATTTCTTTTTATACTTCCAAATTACTTTTAAGATTTTTTCTCTAAAATATTCTGAAAAGTATCACTGGGATTTAGATGGATCATCCCTGGAGTCTCTAGATCGCTTTCAGCATTATAACCATTTCCACAAACATAATTTTGGTAACTATTGGAAGGTTCATCTTATACAGTCTTCAATTTCTTCTTTTAGTATTTTTATGTTTTCCATATAAGGATCTCTCTGTTCTTGGTTTGTTTTTTTTCCAAACATTTTAAATATTGTGAATAGAATTATTTTCTTTATTTACCCAATATGTTCATTATTTGTATGTAGAAAAGTCAATGATGTCTGTATGATAATTTTGTATTTTCCAACTATGTTAAAAGTGATTTTCAGATATAAGAGTTTTCTGGTAATATTTGAGACCTTTTATATTTAATTCATTTCCTTTTATTTTCATTTTTATTTGTGTGTATATGTGTGTATCCATAATTTGCCTTTTGCACCTGAGTACATTATCCATAGAGTCCAAATTGTCAGTTTGAAATCCAGGGCATCAACTTAAAAATAAATAAATGAATAGATTAATAAATTAATGCAATCAAAAGTTGTTAGTGACCTGCCTTATATGGGTGCTGAGAACAGAACTCAAGCCCTTAGCTAGAACAGTATCTACTCGTAACTGCTGAGACTTTTCCTAAACCTCTTATTTTATGTGTGTGTGTATGCAATTTGAATTCTGTTCCTAATTGTGATATTAGGAATGATAACCACAGGTTCTCATTGACTAGTGTAGCAGAAGGATATCCAAGAGGAATTTAGGTGAGAGTTCAGTGATGATGATGTACCAGAGACTTTGAAACAGACCAGTGAACATTTTGCAGGTGGGCTAGTTGAACAAAAGTGTATACTGTGAGACTAACTGCCACTAGAATGAATGTGGTGTTGAAAAGAAAGAGTAGCAAGGTGATTTTGTTTGTTATTGTTCTTTATTTGTTTTGTCTTTAATTAACTTCTTGGGAAGTTATGTTGCAGAGGTGAGGGGGCAGATATGGAGGGAATGGTAGGTGAGCAGGGTTTGGGTGCATGATGTGAATTCCCAAATTCCGAATGAATCAATAAAGAATTACATTAAAAAAGAAATCAATCCAAGTGAGAATCTTCCATGACTGAAAATGAAAACATTGAAACAAAGAATTTAGCCTTTGATTCTTACAAAGACGACAGCGATGTAATGTGAAGGGATGTGGTGATGGGATGTAGTGAAATGACACATCCATGATAGTTTGAATGCACAGGAAGAAAATGAGAACAGCTGTTAAAGAGCCCAAGAGCCATTTGCACCAGTTACTAAGTACTTTTGTTTTTGTTGTTTGTTTTGAGTGGAATCTCACTGTGTAGACCAGGCTGCCTACTTGGATATCCACTTATCTGCTGTGATTAAAGGCCTGTGATGCCCCACTACACCTGCAAACACTGTTTTCAATGAATAGAGACTGATGTTTTCCTTGCAGGGTTGGCATTGCATAGGGTGGTTTTAGTCTATCAGGTGGGAATCTACTTAAAATTAGACAATGTCTTTATAGTAGGCACTACAATGCAGTTTCCTAAACTGTACTTGTAGCAAGAACTTGGGTAGCTTTATTTTTTACATATTATTTTTAATTATTTTCTAAAGTGTATGTTTAAAAGTTTCATTACAATAATATTGATTGTGGGGGCAGACAGAAAGAAAGGAAGGTAGGTTTCAGCTAGACCTTTGACGTTATAACTCAGTTCAGTGTTCACATATAAAGAAAACACAACGATCCAGACTAGCATCACCCAAGAACAGGGGTGCTGAGGAAGAGGAGGTGGGTGCGCTGGGTCACACTTTGGAATTCCCATTAGTCTGTGAAAGGACCCTTTCCTTTTATCCCTCCCTTACAAACACTTTCTTTTGAAATGGTTATCTTATTGCACAGGAAAACATATTCAAAACAATTTAGTAAGTCCTTAAAAATATTTAATTAGACTGTTTTCAGTGTTTGTAATGCCTTTTAGAATTTCTAAATTAAGCTATTTGACTTTTATTACTATATATTATATATGTTCATATTCTGTAAACAGTGTCATAAAATACAAAATGTATTTATCTGTTAATTAATTGTATTTTACTTTTGTTTCCTTAACATATTTTATTACATCAAGGATCGCTCATAATTTATTTTTACTAACTAAACTCGAAAATTCTCTGGGAATACTGGCAGATACATTCTTCCTTCACTCCCTTATCTATGCTGTATACATCTGCATTTGCTGTCCTATGTAAATGAATTCATTCCAAGGACTGATGATATATCTATTTTCATACTCATATATGGTTAAAATGAGAATGCTTGTTTAGTGGTTGAGAACAATGTTTGAAATAAGCTAGAGTCTTGTCAAGCCATAGTTAGAATATTTCCATTCACATTATTTCTTAGAAATCTACAGAACACATTTTTATTAAATAATAAATAAAGATTTGTTTAAAAAATATTCTTTTGTTTGCTAGGTGATGGTGGCGCACACCTTTATTCCCAGCACTCATGAAGCAAAGGCAGATGGATCTCTTAGAATTCGAGATGAGCCTGGTCTACAGAATGAACCAGGACAGACTCCAAAGATACATAAAACCCTCTCTTGATAAAACAAACACAAAAACAACCAAACAAAAATACCCTGGGGCCAATGATATAATTTGTAACTAATATTTTTCAATTTCTCCAAGTAATGAAAACTTATCCATGTTAATCAATGTAATGTAAAGATAGCACAAATTAATTTGCGAAGCTTACTTTTTTTTTTCTTTATAAGGATGCTGAAAACAGTATCCTCAGGGATGGCAGTTTATTCTCTTGAGAGGACCGTGGTCTGAGTGTTTTTCTGCCTGTGCTAGCAATACATGTCTTCAACACTTAATTTGTTAAAATTTTGAGATCTTCTACCATTCTAAAAATACAGGTAAATAATAATAATAATACGAGTGATAAATTTTGTTTGATTTTCCATCATCTACCAGTTGTTACATAGCTCGTGCTATCTGAAAAAAATGAAAGTTCTCTTTAGAGCCCCAAGTGAAGCCTGAACTATCTTACAGAGATCACAGAGACAGCACTATCCATCTGTTGCCTTACACAGAACTAAACTCAAGTCAAGTAGAGTTCAGAAGTAGATCTGAGTCTCCCCTTTGCTTTACAGGTATTTGAAAGCTCCCAAATGTGGGTACTGGGGATAGAATTCAGGTAAACTGAAGGCGCAATGTGTGTTCTTTTCCAACAGTGCTCTATATATTCAAGTGGTATTGCTGTGAGAATCTCTGACTTTTAAGAGTATAATTCTTTGAGAGTTTTCTTTCTTTTAAAGTTTGGATGGTTACTGAGAAGTTGAAGGTGTTTTTCCGTCTTCAACCTAGCAACTATTACAGAAGATGTTTCATTCCAGCAACTATTACAGAAGATGTTTCCGAAGTAGAGCAGTTTCTCTTTGCCCCAAATACTTGTTAATAGCCTGAAAAGGCCAAGGGCAGTGTACTGTATGCTATAGGCACAGAGATACATCATAGGTGAAAGAGACAGAGGATTTTGTGAATTTATTGGCATGATCCAATGCTTATAATGCTTCTACTCAGCATTAAACCCAAAAGTTCTATAGTGCAAAGTTCATAATTTTAGACAATACTCAATTAGTAAAGTTTATTAAACTTTTAGTAATGAAGATTTGTTCATTTAGAAGTACTAAGAAATATATTATGATTTTGTGTTTGTATATGTGTGTGATAGATAGATAGATGATAGGTAGATAGATGATAGATAGATAGATAGATAGATAGATAGATAGATAATTGATAGGTGGATAGATGATAGAGAGACAGAGAGATAGATGAAAAGATTCAGACAGAGAAAGAGATGGAGTCAGAAAGAGACAGAGGCACAAGGCATCCCCACTTGACACTTGACAATATTCTTCTTGTTGATGCACTGTGCATAGCCAAATGATGATGCCTTGCTAATTTTCCCAAGCTTCTTATTCAATGAATGCTAGAAATGATACCACGTGGGAAGGCAGAAGATGTTTGGTCCCAATTTCCATCACCCTGTTCACAGCAGGACTTCATGTGTTTACTCACGTGGCATAGCTCTTTGCCTCTCATCTAGTTTTACTCACTTTATAGTCTGTTTTTGTTTAATTTATTCTCCTTTATTACTCTTTTCTTTCTTTTTTATTTGTTCCACATTCCCCCAAATTTGAATCAAACTAACATAACTTCTTCTACTTGATCTATTACAGTCAGACACATCCATTTTCATTGGGACCTTCTGAGTTCTTTAGTCCTCTTCATATTTTTTTTTCTCATCAGCTTTTATTCTGTTTTCCCAGGTACTGAAACAATTGTTTCTTTCCCCATAGCAATGTTCCTTTCTCCTAAGACTAGCTGATTATTTACCTACTTATACTTTTAAAAGGGAAGTAAATCTGACTTTCCCAGCAGTTTCATCCAGCTCTCGTGGGCTTTCCTCCTCTGTTAACTCTTTCTTCTGCTTTGCTGAGAGTGGATCACCATGTGTTAATGGACTCACCTGTAGCTCCCTCAGTCTTCCTCCCACTGGGCTTCCTCTACATATTCTGGAACTTTTCTTGAAATTTATTTTTTAAATCTATGATATTTCCAAAACTTGAATAAAAATAGCAATGAAATCATCTACATATACTTTTATTTTTCTTTGTTTGTCCCCCTCCCCTTTTCTTTCCTCTTCACACAGCATGTATCTGGGAAGGCACAGTTTCTGGACCCTCAGTACTGGAGGTTCTGGAGTTGCTGCTAGCAGATTCCCTTGTGGTTGTTGCTGGGTGGAGTTCTACACTCACTAACAACATTCTGTTGGCCAAGGCCACTTCCCTTGGGCCATGATGGATGAAAACAGTCAATCCTGTTCCTTGGCTGACCTGTTTACAACCTCACCCCTTCTTCGGAGAAATACTCTTGGGTAGCTGGGGCTTGCTAAAATATTCAACACTTTGTACACACGATTAACTTACTTGCCTGGAGATGTTCATCTACATAAGAACTTATCATTGGTCATGTTGACATGTTTAGCTCTTCTCATTTTAGAGATTCAAAATAGAGTTAAAGATAGTATGGGTTATGCATGCACAGTTCAGATGAATACTTAGTTCTTTGTCTTTGCAGTAATAAGTTTATACACCATCTCCAGGAAGACCTATAATGTCAGGAATAGGGAGGGTAGATAGAAGGAAGAATCCAAAGCATGTGTAGATGACTTACACTCTGTTATAAATTAACTCCAACAAATTTAATTGTAGAGTTCTTCTTCATTAAATTCTGAACTAGACAACTGCTTAAGTGATATTAATTCATTATAAAAAAATCTATCTTTTCTTTTTAGCTACTTGGAGTCTGCCATTGCTATGGCAGTAATATGTTTAAGTATTATTATAAGTAAGTATTGCATATCTTTCGAATATAAAATCTATTATTTCAATGTTGGAAACTTTACTATCTCTAAAAGCACAGTTCTTTCTTTTCAAATTTAAAACCTTATTTTGAGAACATGTATGTCAGGGGTGGCTCGAACCCTCTTACAGAGGACTTGGATTTAGTTCCCTGCACCAACATGGTTGTCCATAAAGAACTGCAAATTCAGTTCTAGGGTATTTGATACCCTCTCCAGACCATCATGGGCATCAGGAACATATATAAGCATAAACACAAGCAGAAAAATACTTTAAAAATGTGTTTCAATATCATGGAAATTTCCTTACAATGTTCCCTTAAAGTACCTCTTTAACTGTCTTCATTTTTCTTGGTGCAAAAGTCTAGCAAAGCTTCTCTGGTTTATCACTTTTGTTCAGCTCTACCATTCATATTTATGATTAAAGTATTTTTTCTTTTTCAGTAATTTAATTTTTGTTGTTTATTGTTCTTTACTCAAATTTTCTGAAGCTCTCCTGGTTTCCTGAATGCTGAATAAAAAGATGACATGTCCTGACTGGCACCAAAATTTTTATTTCAGGGACAAGCCTGAATGGTTCCTGGAGTACTGACCATGGCTGGTCCTTCCAGGATGAGTGTCTTTATGCATTGAAGTGCACCAAAATAAAGAGAAAATCATGCACAGAAAAAGACTTTATTGCTTTCTACAGTTCACTAGTTTGATAGTGTTACTGTTGTTATTTTAGGTTTACTACAAAATTGAATTATTTTTATTTACAATTATGCTTACTTTATAATCATTTCACTATTCTCGCAATCACTGGTTTGTGTACCTCTTTATAAGGACATTGTAACATTCCTTCTTCATGGAACTCTTTAATGTTCATAAGGCTATGGGTGTTTCATCTCATTTCTTTGGGTCATTGTGGTTTGTTTCTTTTATGTAATCCATGCCAATTATTTTTTTCTCTTTTCTGTTCATTGAAAATACTTTTTTAAAATACAGGATATCCTGATTATAGTTTCCCTTCTCCTTACAGATCCAGTTCCCTCCCTTCTCCCCTTCCATCTGAATCTGCACCCTTTCTGCATCTCTTTAGGAAACACAAACATCTTCAGAATAATAATAAAAAGTAAAACAAGAACAAATAAACAAATCAGAACCTGTCAAACAAATAAATTAATAAAGGCAGGAGAAACAGGGTGATATGCATTCACACACTTAAAAAAGGAATCCTGTAAAAACTCAAAAGTAGAAGCAATAATAGATATGCATGGGCCATGAAAATTAAAAAAAAAAAAAAAGAAGGCCCTGACAAAAAAAAATGTTATGAGACAAGAAGAACCTCCAAAGAGACCACTGAGATCATTTCATGTTGGCCATCATCTACTGCTGGCCCTGGGGCCTTCCCCTAAAAGTAGTTTATATCTCCAGCGATACTTCCTATGAGAAAACTAATTTTTCATTTGTGAATGATTAATTCTCCTTTATCAATTCATTTCTTATTATTTTCTTGCTAAACTTTAACTCCTGGAGGTCCTTTTTTCTTGTTGTTTTGTTTTGTTTTCATCCCTATTTGAGGTTTTTCTTATCATTTTCCATGTCAATAAATAATTAAAGCAATGCAAGAGTTTCGCTTTTACTTAGTCATTGATATTCTAACTTTCTGAGCCTTGTTGGCCTCATTAAATTTCTGAAACTTGAGTCTTCCTTCTCCCTCCAAGGGGTGTGTCAATTTGGAGAAAATTATTAAGCACAAAAAAGCCATCAAGTAATAAAATAATAATAATCCTTTGTTGTTCTAACATTTAATATCTGAGGAAGTAGTAAGAATGGATTCTTGTCTGGGAGCATGTACTAACTCAGTCTACAGCATAGAAAAGAATTATCCATTGGGTTTCACAGAGCTAACTGCTTCCATAATATTTTAGACATAAAACTGTAAAAATAAATGATATTTAGAACTGATATTTTTTTCTCCAGAGCAAAAGCAAAACTATATTTGAAACAAGTATGTCTGCTTTATATAAGAGAAATAATAACTGGGAAGTGTGACTATAATACAGGCCGAAACTGCCTGAAAAGTTGGTATATGACAAATTATGCCTCCAATAGGTCCTGTCCTCCAAAGTGTCACCTGAGTTATTGTAGGGAGTCCACCATAACAGAAGCAGAGGTGCCCATGTTTGTGTCTTACCATAGTGTCAGAATTGATTGAATAACAATGACTTCACAAGAAATGCTGATACAAAGACAGTGTTTGGTTTTGCTTTTTGTTTGTTTGTTTGTTGTTTTGTTTTGCCAGGAACAAAAATCTATGAGAGATTGACTAAAGTAGACACCTAGTTCTTTTATTCCAATCTTAACTACTAACGGGCCTGGCAACAAAGAAGCTATTCTGAAATTGTGTTTCTCCACCAAACTATTAAAGTGTTGTAATAATGGGCCCCAAATAATGGGAAATTCCCCCAGAAAGCTACTTCGGGGAAAAGATATGTCCCCAGCCATAGAGAAAAGTTGTCTCCTGAAAAGAGAGCTCACCTTAGAGGATAAGATTGGACCCCAGACAATGATGGGTCAATGGTGGAAGAGACTAGCAGCACTTGTGTATGCATATACTTGGTTGTCTACATAATACTCTAAACTTTAATCTTACTTCAGGACTTAGAAGGTGAATTTGGGGTGCATAGGAGGTGGTTTCTGGATTTCTTTGTCACTTTTCCCAATGTGACTTACTTGAATGTATTGCCTTATCCTGCTTTCGACTGTTAATCTGACTCATTTAATTGGCCTGCTGAGGACTGGTGACTGATCTTGGCTTGGGGCACAGGCTGCGTCCCCTAAGTCTGATAGCATCACTAATGTCAACTGTTAGACCACACAATTACACATAGATAAGAGAGCTCTGGCAAAACGTTATGACATTGCAGAAAAATTCGGGAATACTCAGAAGTCCTGAGAACCAAGAAATCTGATGGAGATGGGAACAGATACACTGTGACAGATAACATAATCATCTCTTGCGTAGGCTGCTCTTCTAAGTTAGGCTGCTGAGGTTCAGAGAAGAACAGATTTTTGGACAGGTCTAGGATGGTGAACAGGAGGGTGTTATTGGTCAGTCCTTGATACAGAGACCAGGCAGTCAGATGATAAGACAGTGGGGCCCATTTTCATCACAGTGTTAAATGACCATCTCATTATGTGGTCCAGGAGAGGTATTTACCCTTTTATTGGTTTTGTGGGTCTGGTAAGTTTTAGATCTATTGTTTTCCTGATATGTTTTCACTATGCACATGAAACACTGCAGCCCCAATTTTGACCCAGAAGTTCACAGTGTCTTGCTTTTTCTGAATCTAGGAATAAGTTAATAAGTCATTTTTCAGCCTGTGCTGTTTGAAAGGTTCTGTCTGGATCACATGTCTACTGGGGTGCAGAGTCATCCTTCATGCTCAAAATGGAGTCCAAAGCTGTTTATAAAATGGAGACTTTTCCAAGGACAAGACACAGCCTGAAAACCTCAGCACAGTTTCACCATCAATATCCTTTGTTGCTTTAACACAATCCCTGAAACTTGGACAGAATTCTGGAAGACGTTTTCAGGAAAATAACCTTGGTAACTTTTCTCTTTTTGTACGATACAAATTCTCCTTTCATTTCCAAATTTCTGTGATTTTCCCTTCTCTCTCATCAGAAGCTGTTTGCTATTTCTTTGGGCAGGGAGCCATTCTAGTGTGTCATATAATTTGTTTAGTTCAGCGCTTTCTTATCATGCATAGATGAAGTGCCTTTTTTATCACTCGTTTAAATTATTGTTTTCCTCTGGTGATGGATTTTTGCAGTTTCTGTGTTTACTTTATTACTTGTGACTGAGGCAAGCTTTCCTATTGGGAATCCAGCAGAGGCTTATGCTTAGTATTACTTCATCTTCATTCAACACCACACTCTCAGCAACATCGCTGCACAAAGAAGAAAACAGCCATAGGTTACGTTCAGTCAAATAGCTGCCGCCTTCCTCTAGCCTCTCCCTGCGACGCAATTGATTTTAGACTTTTATAACCTGTATTAACATTGTTAATTTATTTTCCTAGCCCATTTTTTCCATGTAGTTAGGCCGTTGCTTTAACTATAAAGAGGAAAGCAATAAAATGACATGAACATTTTTCTGGGCGTCCTTTCTTTCCTAACTCAAATATGGATGTAAAATTTTTATGAAATGTCATCTCTAATGATTTAAGTACCTGAGTAAGCTATAGCCAGACTTTGGAAATTCCTCTAAATCAACTGAAGCTTTTGTATTTTACATGGATACACACAGAGAGGGGGGAATAGGGTGTGAGAGAGGAAGACAGACATGGAAGGAAGGAGAGAGAAAGGCAGGGAGGAAAAGATACAGATACACATAGATACATACACACATATGCAAAGGCATATATAAAATACAGGGATGTAGATACAGGCATACAAACACACATACACACACACACACAAGAAAAAAGGAGGAAACAGAAATAAGGAAAATTTTGGGATAATTTCTCTGAGCTACATTTCCTTCAGATTTCCTTCCATGTTGATTCTGGTAGCCATGAATTTATCATTAATTCTTCAGTTTGAAATGTTTGAATAATGTTATTGGATTCCAACTCTTAAACCCATTCCCTAGATTGAACAACTTGGAAATTATCATAGAAGATAAGAATGTCCTTTTTGTTGAGAACCTCAGAGAAGAAACAAATCTGCCCAGAAGTATCTACCACCAGTCTGTCAGTATTTCCTAGGTGCAACTAAAATCCTGATACCAGTGTAAATGACATTATATGATTTGTTCATGTGAAGATATAACACAATTCTATGTAGCAGGTTAAATAATTTACTACTTAATAAAGGTAAGCCAAATAATTGATATCATGCCAATTATTTTTAACAAACATCCCACAAGAAGTGGAACTATTATCAAGGAGAAGAGTTATTTTTCTACAGCTAGAGGGTAAAGCACAGATGCTGAGGAGTTAGAACTGAAGTGACTCTGCTGGAGACTTACATGAGGTCCAGAGTAGTGGGGGCTAATCATAATGGCTACATGCAGATTTCACTATATATTAAATTAAGACATATATTACAATTGAATGCACATAACATTTAAAACAGGTCTTGGCAAACAGGAAATGTTTGGAAAATGGAAGAAAACTGATCTCAGTGATTTTATTCTTTGGCCATGCTACTGTTTTGATGTGTCCTGAAAAGTTACAAACTTCCCTGTGATCAGTTCCCGTAAAACTTTAAAAGATTATAAAGGGTAAGGTGCAGTTAAATAACTGAGTTTTATAAAGCATAATTGGTAACAAATACAAATAATAAAACGATAATGATGGATTATAAATTTAATTTCATTCCTTAAAGAGCTATTTCTACTGTGTCAGGAGAGCTATCTCTATGTAGGTAGAAAGGGAAAAGTAAAAGACGTGGCAAGATTGAAAATTGCTCCGAATGTTGTAGGGTAAATAGAAGTTAGAGTCAAAAGGAAGATACAGAGCTAATATAGCCAAATCTGAAGCTCTGGTGAGCATGACTAAGAGGTCATGCTGTTGACATGAAATAACCAAGCCTGTTACCACAGGCCTCTTGGCTTCAGGAAGCTTTTAAAAATGGATGGAATTAAAAAACATTTTTTTGAGTGAGGTAACCCAGACACAGAAAGACAGTTATCAGATGTACTCACTCATAGGTAGTTTTTAAACATAAAGCAAAGAAAACCAGCCTACAAATCACAATCCCAGAGAACTCAGACAACAATGAGGACACTAAGAGAGACTTACATAGATCTAATCTACATGGGAAGTAGAAAAAGACAAGATCTCTTGAATAAATTGGGAGCATGGGGACCTTGGGAGAGGATTGAAGAGGGGAGGGAAGAGGCAGGGAGGGGAGCAGAGAAAAATATAGAGCTTAATAAAAATAAAAAAACTATAATGACACATAAATCAACAATAAAATGAAAAACATGAATCATAAAAAAAGAAAAACCCACGCCAAGCAGCATTGTCCTTTCATATACCCTTGCTCCTAACACAGCTAGCCATAATAGACCAAATAGGCTAAATTGGAAGGATGGCTTCAAGCAAGTCTGCATTCATTTCAGGAAGGAGATCCATTTCTACTGAACAGGAAAGGAAATGACATGAGGTAACCAAAGACTGCAGCTACATCTTGGTGGATACGATGAGTTAACTCTGCTACTCTAAACTCTAGAACTCGTCATGCAACATGAAAGCAAAGAAAGCTTTGTTTATGTAAGAGTCCTTGAGTAATTTGCGACATAGTAATGCTGGCCAAGTGATAGTGAATATACTGGTCAAAATTAAAGTGGAACTCAAAGATGGACAGAGAGGGACTTCAAATACCCCCAAACTGGGTGATCACTGTTTGAATATTACATGATAATGCCCTGGTTAGGGTTAAGTTGACTTATGAAACATGTAGATATGCCACAGGTTTAGCCCATGAAAGTCCTGAGAATTAATTAGCTCATCAGGAAATATATAAATCTGTGCCCAGTTTTTACCATTATTGTATAACTTAGAAAATCCCTAAAGAGCAATGCCTGTTTTGGAACACTTTCAGCAGTTTCTCTCCCTTGTCCTGATTCTTTCACTTTTTCTCATTTTTATGCAATAATGTTTAGTAAAGTCTGCTTCCATGTTGTATATTCCCATGAGCATCTGAATCATTAATCTTCTTTGGCATGAGACAATAAACTTGAAGCCTTAGATCTCTTAGGGCTGTGAGTATCTGTCATCTTAGGTTCTTGGATCATGCAAAATAGAACCAAGAAATTTCCCATCACTCTCATTCCGCATCACTATTATTTAATAGAAGAATAAATTTGCCAAGAAAATCCCTCTGCCAATAGTATTATAATGGTTTTAGAACTGCATAAATACATTGCATTATTATTAAAAGCATTCACTTGCCAATCATATGAGTCTTTATTCATTTCTAAAAGTTAATTGAACTTGAAAAAAACATCTTATTGCTTTCTGTGAGTTAGTGACAATGGAAGAACTCAGCTAATAGAATTGAAAGGATTATTTAAAGGTGTGTGTATGTATGCATGTGTGCATGTACACATGTCTATGTGAGAGATTGCTTAGCAGATACCTAATACAAATATTGTTATAATTGCTTCTATTATCATAATGATAGTATTAGCTTTTTTATTAGTAGTAGCTTCAATGATTGTGTTAATTATCTCAGTCTATTCTTAAGTTTTTCATTGTCCCACCCACTCCTGTTTACTTAATTATCATTTTATGAAAACAAGAAATAGACTAGGTTTTGTAATACTGGTGTTTCTTTGGAAAAGGTTTAGGCCACAGAAGATGTTTAAAATATTGTTACAAAAATGACTGAAGAATGATAAAGATGTCGCAAACTTTATCCACTTGCTTCGACAGTAACATTTAGTTAGCCTCTAAGTCATCTTGAATTCTACAGCAAGAATGAAGTTTTCTGTATGAACTATGCAAAAATTTCAAATAACCAAATTTCTTATTCTTTTTCCTTAGGGGAAAGCATGATATCATTGTGAATGTTTTGAGACCTGATAGATTAAGATGATGTGAGTCAGGAGAGGCCTCATTTTGTATTGGGAAGAGAGCAAGCATGGTTCTGAATGAGCTGTTGCATAGTTTCTTTTCCTTTATCCTCCGAAAGTCACATCTACCTATGCTGGCTCCTTGCCTTCACTTTAACCTGGCATATTCTTGTTCTTCTGTAGAGATTAGAAAAGCTGGCTGCCATATCGTTATTATTAATTAATTAAACCCTGCTAGTGAATTACAAGTGTTTTATTTGGAAAGCTGAATGATTTCAAAAACTGTGTGTGTGTGTTGTGTGTGTGTGTGTGTGTGTGTGTGTGTTGTGTGTGTGTGTGTGTGTGTGTGTTACCTGTTTACCAGCTTCTTAATGTCTGGAGAGAAAGGAGGCAGGCATGACACAAAGGAAAATGACAGTTTATAAAGGTAAAAGAGGAAACTCTATGTTAGGATGAGGTGTTTAATTTTAATTGGGTGTGTTAATTAGGTGATCCAAAAGGGGCTTTTGTTTGTTAGGCTTCAACAATTTGATAGCTGGATGTTTTTAATCAGTTTTAGGAGGAGAGAGTGGTCAAATAGGGAATAGAGATTGGTGGCAAGTTTTAGGAATGCAATCTAATAGTTTTTCTCAAGAGAGAGGAGGAGAAAGGAAAATCCTGCTGGAGCCATGCTCATGCTGGATAGAGTGCCTTCACCTAGTAGGAAGCGAGCAAGGTAACACATGGGAAATACTTTCTCTCTTCAAAGTTAAAGTTTTGTAGTGTTTTAGACCTGGAAAGAGTACCATAGAGCTGAGAACACAGCTAAAATTTCATGACACACATCCTAAGCTGACATGAAGACTTTAAATCTTTCTTTAACTGCTTGTAACATTTCTCATGACAAACGTGAAAATAAAATGTTCTCAAGTTTGTAGCAATAAAAACTAATTCCTTCTACTGTCAAGTACTTCATGTTAACTGTTTTATTATTTTTAGGCTAGAAATGTAATTCCTAGCATTGTTCTTATAACACCACTACAGAAGTGTGTTGTGCGTGTGTAATATATAAAATAGAAACACAAATAATCTAAAGTTTACTGTGCTTCCAATTTTCAGTTTGACATGTGACTGTAAAAGTTTTACTAAAGTCTACTATATACTGAAAGTATAAATTATTTAAATATTCATTTAAAGAGTATCTACGTATTATTGGAATGAAACTATAGTTCCTACCATACTTACAAAAATAGTTTACTTTGGAGCCAAATGCATGACAATGGCCTAAGAATACAGATTATGTTTGCCCATAATCCATGTTCCACAGTGGTAAAGAAAATCACAAATCAAGAAACTTTCCCAATATATTGGCCAAGCATTAGGTGGGGCAAACCGAAGTGCGGCCATTTCTGTATAGGCTTCAGCTGCTGTGCGCAGCATCCTTAGTGCTTTTGGTTGATGAAATGTAGTCATCAATTAAAACATTCCAAAGGGGGCTGGAGAGATGGCTCAGTGGTTAAGAGCACTGGCTGCTCTTCCAGAGGTTCTGAGTTCAATTCCCAGCAATCACATGGTGGCTCACAACCATCTGTAATGAGATCTGGTGCCCTCTTCTGGCGTGTGGGCATACATGGAGGCAGAATGTTGTATACATAAGAAATAAATAAATCTTTAAAAAATAAATAAATAAATAAATAAATAAATAAATAAAACATTCCAAAGGCATCACCTGGTAGTTACGAGGATTTTAGGTCAAGTGTTGGGCAACAAATAAATATTAGTGGGCAGTAGAAAGTCAAGATTAGTCTCTCTGCTTGAAACACTCCAACGTCTCTACAGCCATTGACATTTTGACCAATTAGCTAGCCTTGAAGAAAGTTCAGGTAATGTTCCATCACATAACTGTGGTGCATCAAGACGTTTTCTTTCCTAATGCAGCATACATGTCTCCTCATTCCAGATAGAGGAGTCCATGACAGACCAATATACAGGTCAAAAAAGCGCAACTTGGTGAACCCATGAATGTTATTTGGATAACTTACAGGAATATGGGTGAGGGGTTTACAGGAGTGGAAATGAAACAAAGAAAGCTAGAGCAACAATGTCTGCTTCATCACTAGTGCCAGCTCTCACGTTAGGAACCTGGAGCACACTGCCAGAAGCTTAACAGCCTGGAGAGAGTCTTTTCCAAGTGACTCTGTGCAAATGCCTTCAGGCAGTTCATCTGGTATCTGTTTCTTCCCTACAGCTGCTCTGGTCTCAGAGTCTTCCCTGGGTCTTGTCTCATAAAAGGGTCTTCTTTACACTTTAGCTTCTCTGAGAGTGATTCTCAGCCATCTTGATCACTCTTGCGTGGGGCAGAGGGGAGATCTAGTATGTTTGATCAGTTTCAGAGACTTCCTGAAGCTATGTGGACACATTTATCTTCTGACTTAAGGAGTTTTCTTGCAGGATGGAATGTTTCACTCACAGAGGAAACTGCTCCCACAACACAACAGACCAAAAATGTGGTAAATTAATGCACTTTCCAATACAATGGTATGCACATTGTGGTATGAATGCTACAAGAGAACAGGGCATCTCTGTTAGATTTCTCAGATGCTATCTCAAGTCGTAATTGAGTTGGGAGTTGGTGGAAGCTAGATATTCTATTCATACATCCCAAGCAGTTTATCTAATAGTCACCAGTATGTTAAGTCACATACAGAGATAGTTACAAGTATGTTAAGTCATGTACAGAGATAGGCAATAAACAATCAGCTAAGATAACTAAAGGTAACCCAAGATAATTGGCTATGGACCTATAAAATTTCACCCTCAGCACAGTTATTCAAGTTCCAATCAATCAACCAACATTTGAAGAGTGTACAGTGTGAAGGGTGGCTTATTTCTGGAAGCATTTAGTCACAATATATACTGTTCATTTGAAATATGTTGTGGAAATTATATATTAAGCATTAATGCAATGACTTTAGTCATGGTATCTTTGGTGTTTTGGAAACCTGGCACATCTCCGCCCTTTCCTGTGTTTTAATTATCAAATTGGGTTTTTACTTACACATTTTTTTTTTTTGGTGATGATGGCGGGGAATGAGACAGGGTTACTCTGTAGGTTTGGAGCCTGTCCTGGTACTAGCTCTTATAGACCAGGCTGATCTCAAACTCACAGAGATTTGCTTGCCTTTGTCTCCCAAGTGATGGGATTAAAGGTATGCACCAACACTGCCTGATTTACAAAATTTTTATGCAATCTATTCTTTTCTCTATATATTCCCTAAGAGAGTGGTGCTTCAGTTTCTTTGCATGACCACTAGAAGCTATACACTAGCATGTGAGAAGCAGTGATACACCTCATGAGTGGGCCAGCTTTTCTTTATTTCACAACAATTTCTGTCTTACTGGTTTAGTGGCTCCTCATGCTACCCAGGAACTCTGATTCTTTTTCTTTCTTTCTTTCTTTCTCTCTCTCTCTCTCTCTCTTTCTTTCTTCTTCCCTCATTCCGTCTCTCTCTCCCTCCCTCCCTCCCTCCCTTCCTCCCTCTTTCGTTTTCTCTCTCTCATTTTCTCTCTCTCGTTCTCTCTCTCTCTCTCTCTCTCTCTCTCTCTCTCTCTCTCCATCTCTTTAGCTCTTCCTTATACTCTTAGGTGTCCTGAGGGATCATAGGAATGCAAAAAGTTATGATATTTCTCCTGGAAACAAAGTTGATAATCATATCTCAGTTTCTTGGGCTTGCAGGAAAAGGAAAGGGGAGGCTGCCCAGGGCCACATGTATTCCTTAGCTTGGTTCACTGCCCCTTTAACATAAAATATCTTCATATGCAAGGGGTACTATCTCTATATAGAGTTGTCTTGACAGAAATTAATTGAGCTGCAATTGCTGTTTCTCAGCTGCTGAAAGCCGGCAACAATAGGAGGGGCATCTTTTCCTTCTCACGTCTACATAATTTTCGTTGTTTTTCATACTGTCTCCATGGACACTAAACACTAACTCTTATTTTCTTGTAATTTTATTTTCTTTGGTTCTGTTTCATACTTAACTACATTATGTATTCTTTAAAGAGTAGGGAAATTCCTAAATTTATTGAAATATGAAAGAAACTCCCTGAAATAAAAGACAAGTTTCAACTTTTAGTTTTATTTACCATTGGTTGCCCTTTACCTTAAGCATCTCCATGCAGTTCATGCTCTGTGGACTAAATCCATGTTCAAAACTGCATTCATAACAATTGAAATGCCCTAGTAAGAATGATCGCACTATTCCTATGATCTCGGCTAAGAGCCTTTAGGAGCAGACATGATTACTAGGGCTGAGGTTTCATGGCAGGAATCCATGTCCTTAATTAAATTAACCTAGAGCACTAGTAGACTTTCTTCTATGTGAGGACTCAGTAAGAACATGACATCCATGGCCAGAAAGTGGACCCTCACCAGACTCTATTCTTTTACAACTGTGAGAAACAGAATTGAATTTGTTGCCTTCTTATTTTGGGCATTTTGTTTTTATAGAGCTTTAGAGTCATGATTAGGTTCATTTTCCATGCTAATTAAGGCCGGGAAATTGCAAGTCCAAAAAAATAACATCAGAGAAAGCAGAAAACTTAAAGCACTGCAGAGACAGTAGCAGGCAGATCCGGCAGTTGAAGAAGCATGTTTATTGGGAGTAAAGAAACCCATGTATGTAGCAGGCACAGAGAAAAAGATCGTCTACCCAAAGGGGTAGGAGTGGAGGCTCAAGAATCTAAAAATACATTATCCTCTCTAGGGCTGGATTTTTTTATATCTCTGAAGAGCTTTCTTCCCCTAATTTAGATTTGGCCAGTTTAAAGAAAGTTAGAATAAGTGATTGGTCCATAACTGCTCTGTAATATGTCCTGACCTAGCCTAGAACATCTTGAGCCTATACAACAGCAGGGGGCCTACAAGCAGGAGCCAAACAAGGCCTTTGTTTTATTTTTATTTTTATTTATTTATTTATTTATTTATTTATTTTTATGTTCTATTGGGATCTCACCAAGGCCAGCTGGCCTAGGTCTGAAAAAGCATGGGATAAATCCGGACTAGCTGAACATAGCGGACAATGAGGAATACTGAGAATTCAAGAACAATTGCAGTGGGTTTTTGATCCTACTGCACGTACTGGCTTTGTGGGAGCCTAGGCAGTTTGAATGCTCACCTTAAGAGACCTGGATAGAGGTGGGCAGTCCTTGGGCTTCCCACAGGTCAGGGAACCCTGATTGCTCTTCGAGCAGATGAGGGGGGGGCGACTTGATCGGGGGAGGGGGAGGGAAATGGGAAGCAGTTGTGGGGACGAGGCAGAAATCCTTAATAAATAAATAAATTTAAAAAATAAAAAAAACGCTAAAAAAAATAAATAAAAAAGAGAGAGAGAGCACAAAATAGAAAAAAATAATAAATAAAGGCCTTTGTTTTAAACTGCCAGTCTTTCCTCACAAGTCAGGAGAGTGAGGAATAAGCCTAGCTACAGAAACCTGCTGTCTTCTATTTAAACTTAAGCCTCACGGTAGCAAGCTAGAAAATAGATTGTGGAGTTGGGCATTGGACCTCATTTTCTTCCTCCCAACCTGGCTACACCGGATAAGTCTCCCTTTCTTGCTTTCCACCATGATTTGTTTACTTGGCTCTTAAAAGATGGCTGGCAGGACCTAGCTTGTTAAGACTGTCGGGGCTCAGGCTCGAACTCCATAGCTCCAGATACAGCATGGTTTCCTATTGGAGATCTTCTCTTGAAGTATTTAGCAAATGATTAAAACAAAGTTCACATGTTAATTTCCTTACCCTGCCTGTTGTAAGTGTCTAAGAATTTTGTTTGGGGCTAGTGAAGAGGTTAAACATGTTGACTTTTATGTCTAGTCGTTTCTCCAAACCAGGAAAAAATGCAAAAATAAAATGTCTTTCTTAACATATCTATTTATACTCAAATCTATTTAAATAAAGGGCTGTGCTGAGTGCGAACCTATGGAGAGTGAAATAGCTTCAGTTTAGACTCCCTGACTATCTTAAATCTTTCTAATAAAGAATCTTGTGTATTATTTAAAACTCTAATCACTCTTTCCCTTGGTCTGGGTGAACGGAACGTGTCACTATTAAAATCACAGCAGTCTTCCTAACAGAAAAACCACCAAGGGAAAAATAAAGATATGAATGCAATAAGATTTTTTCACACTCTATAAAGTTTTTCCTCTTGTTAAGCTTTAAAGATTTTCTAGTGTTTGCCCAGATTAGCAATATTTCTAAAATATGGGATGGTTGTGAGACTGCCTCCAGTAAATGAAGTAGCGTCAGATACGCAGGAGGTAATCCGCTAGCTATTTGAAATTCGATACTTTGGAAAGTAGACATGAGGTCTGCATTTAAACTTAGTATTATTTGTTCTATGCAAGTTTGGAAAGAGTTCTTTCCTTGCTTTGTCTGTCAAGAACATCTATTCTCATTTCAGCAGAGATGTGTGAGACATTGCTAACATGAATTTCGTCATTGCAATTGCGCCTTGTCTTCTCATATGCTGGTTCATTACCCTCTCCTTACACTTACCAACTTCTCTATTATACCCTTCAAGTTATGACCAGTATTAATCCACATGAAGTTCATGCTGTTACCAACTTGATTTTTAACTCTTTATCTTTATCAAACTTTCTTCTTCTTGAAAAAAGAATGTGTGTGTGCACGCATGCACATGTGTGCACATGTGTATGGTGTAGTGTGCATGTTAGTGTATGAATGTGTGTGTCAGTATCCACAGAAGTCAAAAGAGGCTATAAGATCTCCTGAAGCTGTCTTATGTGCAGTTGTTGAGACAAGATAATACTGTGCAGAGGTTCCTCCATTTTGTAATTCTCACTTAAGAAATGTTACGTCTGACTTTAATTTAATCTCCCTGATGCAGAATCCCATGGAAAATTACCAAACTCTGTTCTAGGAAGCCAAGGTCAAGATGCCCCAGCTAGTTTACATTAGTTTCTGTTAAAAGGCCTGCTTGCACAGACGCCCCTCCAGCTAACTGCTCATCTTAGCTTCTGTTAAACTTTTCGCTTTTTTTAAGACCCCACCCCCACTCGACCATACTCACACTGTTGCTGCTGAGGCCAGAACTTGTTCTGAACACTTAGAACAAGGATATACCTGAACCCCTGAGTACATGCGTGTAGTCCCAGTTGGCTGCATAGAGGTTTTCAAATGAATAATGAACTCTGCCTGAGAGGTCATCTCTGGTGGGCTACTCATAATATGGTGAACCCCTTGGGTAAGGTGGTCAAAAGAGCATCAAGCATTCATAGTCCCAGAGCCATGTTTCCATCCCCTCAAAATATCTTTCTAGTTTTGCAAGTTAGTGATTCAACAGAAAATTATATGAAGAGTTTCCAGAAGACAAAACAACAAAGCAAAGCAGAAGAAAATAAAACATACCTAAATAATGGCTGGATACAAATAAGAAAGGATGGTTCAGATTTATATTCTAGCCCTGACTATCTTTGGCATTACAAGGCTTGTGGTCTCTGTCATGTCCAGGAGGCAGGAGTCTGCAATTGGGTGACATCCCCCTGCACAGATGTTCTTGATTGACTGGAACTTCTCATTAAATTACTTTGCTTTGAAGATGGAAACAAAGCATTTGTCTTTTACTTTCAAATTACCAACTGTACTCACTTTAAACAACCATCCACAACACTAAGAGAAAAGCATATCCCAGAAGTATGAAAGCTTAGGAAACACAGTGATCTTGACACTAAGATTTCCTAAGCCAACAATGCTGAAAAGGCCATGAGACTCTATTTCTTCCCTTGCCTTCTAGGGATAAGTGAGACATAGTAGAGAATCTCCCGTAAGAATGGATTAGAAGAGTTCTATCAAGATGTAAGGTGGCACTCCTAAAAGTGGCCTTTTTTTTTCCCAGATAAAATTGATATTTGTAATTGCTAAACATTAGTTCAGATATTCAGGAATAAATACTTGAAATTAAAAGGTTTTCTTTTGGTTTGGTTTGGTCTTTGTTATTGAATGACCAAAACATATATTCAAGGTCAGGTTTAGAGCAAGGAGACTTTAGTTTTGTAAGAGAGTTAAATCCACTTTCCATACAGACATGCAAATGGTTCTCAATTGGAGATAACCTTCAGTTAATAATGCTGGTATTTGATCTATTCTCTTAACTCTAGGATCCCATCTAGTGTAGTCCTGGGCAGGCCCTGTGCATGCTACCTCAGTCTTTGTAAGTTTAAACATGTGTCAGTCCTGTTGGGTTAGGCGGCTTTTGTTCCTTGATATCTTCCAAACTCCAGGGATCATATATTTTTTCTGTCTCCTCTTCCATAGAATTCCATGTTCCCTAGCTGGACAGAATTGATGGAGAAATCTTATTTTGGCTTGAGTGTTCCAAGATTTCTCGCTCTCTGCATATTGTCTGCTTCTGGGTCTCTGTATTTATTCACATTTTCTGCAAGAGGAAGAGTCTCCAATGATGGCTAAACAAGACACTAATCTATGCATTCAGCAGAATATCCTTAGGAGTCAATTATTGGTATGTTTCTTTAGCAGAACATTAGTATTTGATTTGTCACAAAGTTGCTGGACTAATTGGTCTTAATTTCTTGGTCACTCAAGTGATGTTGAATATAGTTTCAACTAGTGGAGTGGGTCAAAATTCAAATCAGATATCAGTTGGTTATTTCAACAAGATTTGTGCCACAATTTTGTTAGTATGTCTTACGGGCAGACTACCATTGTATACTGAAAGTTTGGTAGATGGATTGGTGTTCAACCTCCTCTTTTTGTGGAGTACAGACTACCATCTGGTACCATGGCCACCTGACTGAAGAGATGAAGTTTTTATACAGGCACCTGCTCAACTCCTCTGTGCTCAGTGTGTTGAGCATGTGCTGTTTTTAGCCATAGGCCTTTACTGTTTGTCTGTGGAGAACATGTAAGCAATAGCTTTGTTTTTTTGGGAGTTCCCATGGGTCCCTTTGTCCAACAATTTGATTCATTATAACCCATTCTCAGTACAGGAAGCTTGCTTGGTTGGCAAGAGATGTTCAATTGAGGATTTAGTTTTTTACATTATTTGCCAATTTTATTCATGTCTCTTTCATATATGTATACATTTTGTGAAGCTTCTACTTCATTAGGTTCTCATACTAGCCTTCAAATGGCCTTTTATTTTATCTATTCCTCTTCATAGTTGCTTCTTTGCCCCTCTCTCCTCTCCATATTTGATCTTTTATTCCAGTGCCCTTCTCTACCCTGACCATCCATAATTATTTCTCCTTCCTAGGGAGATACATCTTTCCAGCCCAACCCTAGTTCTTGCTTTATAACTAGGCTGCATGTCTTTAACACCCATCTTTTATAGTCTTTGTCAGTTACTAACAAGGAGAAAAAATAATTACTTTGTTTTATGAGTTTCTATTTTTTATAGTAAACATTGCTTTCTTATACTTCCTAACAATGATTTTTAGTTCATGTACTGTTACTGGAAGCATGTTCTTACTTTCAGTAATTTCATTGATTACAGTGATGATCATGAAGGTCTCAAGGTTGTCTCTGCCATTTAAAGATAAAAATGAGTCCTTAGTGCTAAACAATGAAACTTTTTCAGAGTGTGGTCCTCAAAACCCATATCAGTGACTCACAACCCCTTGTGAGCTTAGCTTCATGGGAACAGCCTTCCTTTTCTAATATCTGGAGGCACCTGTACTCACAGATGCACAGATGTCCACACATGCACACACACTAAAAACGAAACCTTAGCTCTCTTGATATGAAGACCTATGCAGCTCCTTGACCTTTCCCTGCATTTCTTCTCTCATATTCATATGTAACATTCTCTGATATCCACACTGCTTTTAATAAATTAAATTTTATGTCAAATAGCTGATTTTGTTGCTCAAAACTGTGTATAGCCACACTGTTACTGTCTTACCCAAGAATAAAGCTGTGTAAGGAAAATTCTGAATGCTTATGAGAAAATTCCAAGAAAACAAGACAAGATCCATTACCGCTGTTCTTGTGATATGTGCATTTATTCTTGGTATGTGCTTTTGTACCCCTCACAGGTGCAGTAAATAGGAGTAGATTTACTTCAGATCCACCATTATTTACTTTATGTTGTTACTCAAAAAATGTTTCCAAGCACAGCCTGTTCTTGAGTTTGTATAAAATGTGAAGCTGTGTGAACTTTGCTCACGAGACCTTCCTTAACCCTCAGAATATAGCTTCTAAATCAAGTTGGTTAGTGCATGAGAATTTAGTCTCCCTCATTTTTAGACACAATTATCTCAGGTTTATACTCTCAACTTGAGTGACGACAGATATATATGTAAATACGTATGTAGATGGTGACTTACCTGCATAGTTTCTAGGGAATAATCCTTACCGAATTCCATCTTGGTTGAAATATAAAATTTTAATAAAAACTTTCTTTAATTTGGCCCAAATGGTAGAACTTGTTTTTCTTCAGCAAATAGGGATTAACATTTGGGGCTCTGCAAATTCTCAAGGTAGGCTCTTTACTCTGCATCTAGGGACAACAGACCCTACCCTTTCTCTACTATATTTACAATGAAATGCCTTGATTGGAAAAGGAATAAAAAGAAGTAGCAAGAATTTTTACATAAGCTTCAGTTTTTGGTAAGCCATACATAGAAGTTTTTTCCCCCTGAGCCAATTTTTGGCCTTACTTCTGGATGTTGATCTTAGGGAACCCTACTAGTGAATAAGGGGGATCTGACATGGTCTAGACAAACTTGTTCAGGTGACAGGGAGATGCCCCATAGCCCTATGATTATTTCTAGACTGGGGGATGGGCTTAGTATAGATTTTATACTCAGGAAATCCAGAATGTCCCCAGTCTGGTGGCTATCTAGCATTTGGATTGTACAAGAAGGACTGGTGGGCCTCTGTAGTAGAAAACTCCAATGTTTAAATGACATTGTCCCATGTTTTCTGTTCTTGTAGACTCTGTTTTTCTGTTGTTGTTCTGGCTCTATATCTTGTCTTATGTGTCTTGTTTGTCTTTGTGTATTACAACTTTGGGC
Organism: Microtus oregoni; assembly: GCF_018167655.1. Taxonomy (NCBI): domain Eukaryota; kingdom Metazoa; phylum Chordata; class Mammalia; order Rodentia; family Cricetidae; genus Microtus; species Microtus oregoni. Next base: position 44,322,229 of record NW_024543068.1, on the reverse strand, counting down.
AACTAGTCAGCTTTCTTCCATGAGGAAGCTAGCAGCCATTCCCACTTGAGCACCTCTAAGTCCACAAGAATTGAATGCAAGAGCACACAGGGTCTCCTCCCCCCAAATACCAACACTAGAGGGGGTAAGTTTTATTTTTGTTTGTTTTATGTGTTTTGAGGGATCTGTACCTGTAAGTTTAGGAGAAAAGCCTTGCCCATTTCTGCTCTCCCAGCTGCTCTTTTGACAAGGCAGGCTGGTCCTTGCATCTTCCTCTTTCTCTTCCTCTTCCTCTCTGTATTTCTCTTTACCACTTCCGTCCTCTTTACCATTCTCTCAAAAAGCTCCTCACTTAAATTCTGCCTGCATGGTGTATTTGTCTCCTTCCCACGAAGGTCTGTCTCGCATGGTTTTATGACAGCTGTCACATACATTTATTGATTTAACTGAGTCTGATACCAATTCTGTTAACTCCATGTTTGCAACAAAAACTTGATTGTGTTCTGACAAATAATGCTTTCTTGGAGTTAGAGGACAGAGCTGGTCACCAGCTGACCATGGAGGTTTGGAGGACTGTAGACTTGGAGGAGACTGAAAATAGTAAGGCAGGGCTGCGAGGAGGTCTCTGCCCTTCGGGGCAGAGGAATGGAGGAAGTAGGATGCAATAGGGACTATTCCATGCTCTCTTATCTGTCAGGATCTTACCCCAATATTTGACTCCTGATTTTTTATTAATAAAAATTAATTAGATTAATGCTTCATACCTGTCTTATAAACTAAACTTATAAAAGATAGGTTTTAAAACAATTTTTGTTTAATTATGTGTTAAAGCTGAACCTCCATGCATTTATATACAAGACTATATCTTGCTGGCAACCACATTTTGTAACATAAGAGTTATTTACTTGACTTTGATTTTACAGACACTTGTTTATACTGTTAAAACTTGGTTTGGCCTTCTACAAGTTCTGGTTGTGCTCTACGTCTTCATTCTTGAAATATAAAAGGTACTTTATTTTGATATCACAAAAATGTATAGTTAAAAGATTTTAACCTCTTTAAAAGGGAATTTTAGAGTTTTACAGAAAAATTTTAAAAAACTGGATATTTTTAATAAATAGCTTTAAACATTTTTAGTTTACATAAACAAGGCTAGGGAATATTTTAAAATGTATATGATGTTTTATTAAAATGTCTTTGTTAATATCAATAAAGAAACTATTTTGGACCTATAGCAGGGCGGAATTCAGGTAGGCAGGGAAGATGGAACTGAATGCTGGGAGAAAGGAGGGCAGAGACAGAGAAAAGCGAAAGAGCAACCAGAGATGGATGCTGGGAACTTTACCCAGTAAGCCACAGCCACATAGCTATATACAGATTAATAGAAATAAGTTAAATTAATATATGAGTTAGCCAATAAGAAGCTAGAGCTAATGGGCCAAGCATTTATTTAATTAATACAGTTTCTGTGTGATCAGTTCGGGTCTAAGCTAGCCGGGTGGCTGGGAACCAACAAGCGGGCCTTCGTCAATATTATTCCTTCTCAAAATTCCCATCACATTAACAGCTAAACGAACTATAGCATTGCTAGTTATATAAAAACAGTCAATTAACTCAAAATATGATTTAAGATACATAAATACCATGAATGGAGTTCCCATAGCCTAGTAGAGACTGACTACTTACTATTTAGTCGCAGGCTCCAGATTTTGAATTTCCTTTGGCTATCTTCTAAATACAGACTTAATGATGCCATTCAACAAGCTGAAAACATCTGTCTGTAATGTGTATGCCTGGCTCTCTGGACAGAGCAATAAAAATGTTCATATTTTTTAACCCAAAGTCATAGCTTTTGCTATGGCTCCAAAATGTAAATCTTTTCCATTTGTTTTTACAGCACCTGTTGGCTGCTTTGTTCTACAATATAAATTTTAATGTAATGTTAAAACTTACATATCTAGAACTTTTATCTCCTTTGGTAAACTAAAATTCCCATAAACTTCAGGGAATCAAAAAAGATCGTAAGGCTTGGATATAGTTGTCACAGGTTAAAGAAGACAGTTCCAAATGCAAGGTTTGTCTTTAAGTTCCTGAATTTTTTAATTTTATTTTATTGGTTGTTTTTGAGACAAAGTTTCTCTGTGTAATAGCCCTGGCTGTTCTGGATGTAGCTTTTGTAAACTAGGCTGGCCTTGAAGTCACAGAGATGTGCCTGTCTCTGCCTAACGAGTACTGGGATTAAAGGAGTGTAGCACCACTGCCGGACAAGTTCTTGACTTTTAACTTCTGCCCTTAGTCTCTACTTGCCTCAGCAGATTTCCACTTGGCTGACACACAATTCAAGGAGCACCTGCAAACTTTAGCCTGCTGTGCCCTTGACTTGTTGAAGACAGATATGGATCAGTCCAGGTGACATCATTGTGCCCTGCACGTACATCTGGATCAGCTAACCAGATTCTTCTGATAAATGCCCCATTGCCCAGCTTTTGACTAACCTATCAGTCTTCTAAGGCCCTGTCCCTGACAATTGAAGCACAAGTTTCAGCTGGAAGTAACTAAAGAAGAGAGTTTATTGCCCCTGCTCCCCTTAAGAGGCTGAAATGCTAAGTGAAAAGGAAACTACCTGAAGTAGGGGACAAGGTAGCTGCTTATAATGTCAATTGATATGCCAGAAAAATGGGTTCAGATTCATTGATTAAAACAGTTGTACAATGTGATAGAACACGTGGCTTGCTCTATGCAGAACAAAAAGATATCTATCACAGGGCCTTTGACCCTTCCAATTTCTGTTAAATACTCTTGTCTCTTATATCATCCATTGAAGACTAAATAATTATTCCTATCTCGATATGATTAAATCAACGGTTATTAGATCCAAAGATAAACCCATATCCATCTTAGAGTCAAAGATTTGATGCAGAATTGCTTCAGGAGCTCCTTCTGCTCCTTCAGCCAATAGCTCTTAAGATACCAGCCCACTGGGGCGTGGTCTCTTATACTCTAAAAAGTGCTGGGAACCTGGTGCCCTCTCTCTTGCTTCCTGTCCCCTTTCTGGCAGCTAGACTCTCTGTTTCCTGTTTGCAACCAGAGGACTGTTGTTTGGGATGGTGATCTGTAAGTTTTTCCACTCAAATAAATAACCCTTTTTATTATCCCAAATTCTTAACTGGTGTGGGATTGTTTCACGGCTTCACAGAATATAACTTTTTTTTTGGGGGGGGGAATATTATACCCTAAGTTAACCTTTAAGCCCCATTTGCCACAAACAAGTTAAATGCCTAGAATTCTGGAAGTTATAATTCTTCAAAATGTCAATAAAGCCTCGTGCATGGAGACCTGTGGGTTTGTCTTTATAAGTCCTGACAAGATATGTCTTGGGTCCACTCACTAGTAATTTTCCAGGGAGTGGTCCTAACCAAATTCCAGCTTGGTAGGTATATAAAGGTTTAATAAAATCTTGGTTTAATTTGAAAAAAAGTATTTAGATGTACTTATTTATAATTATGTAAGAAATATAAATTTAAGACAAAAATATGGGGAAAAACAGTATACATATATATATATATATATATATATCAAAACATATCAAAAGCAGAAATGTTTTTTATTGTTGGAGAAATACTAGAGAAAATTTCATTAACTTCTCTTATTTATAATTCACAATTTTTCTAACTGAGGGAAATGTGTAACAGGGTAACTTTTCAATAGCAATAATGTCGCCTGGCGGTGGTAGCACACGCCTTTAATCCCAGCACTCGGGAGGCCGAGACAGGCGGATCTCTGTGAGTTCGAGGCCAGCCTGGTCTAGAAGAGCTAGTTCCAGGACAGGAACCAAAAGCTACGGAGAAACCCTGTCTCGAAAATCAAAAAAAAAAAAAAAAAGCAATAATGTTAAAAAATAACAATAATTATGATGAATGTTTTCTGTAATTCTGTTCCACATAAAATGCAACTTTGGAAAGCTATAATGTAATTATTTATATATCAAACAAATTAAATATAAAAATGAACATTACGTATTTATCTTTAAATTCACAAAGCCCACATATCAGCTAACTATCTCTCTCTGCCCCATGCCTATGGATGAGGAGGTAAGCCCTCAAAAACTGCCCCAGCATCGTACTTACCTACCTGCTGCTGTGCCCCCTGCCCTGATAATGAACTCCTTGAAACTGCAAACCCAAGCAAACTCATCTGTACGTTGCCTTTATCATGGATTCTTATTGCAGTAATGGAAAAGTAGTTAATACAAGTGTAAATCTTTATCAAATAGAGGATGCTGTAGAATAAGAGCAAAATTGAAATCTTTCAAAAGATTTCAATAACAGGGAATAAACATAAGGTTCTTGCACTTGAAGATTATAATTTCTCATTGAAAATATGCCATATCTAACTTTAGTGTAGTAAAGAGTTGGAGAATTCTATTTTCATTTACATAGAAATAGCCTAGTTTATTTACGTATGTTTAAAATTGTTTTCCTATTCCTATGAACCAGATTTTAGACATTTTTTGTCATAGAGCCAACTTAGATATTTTTCCTTGGATAACTGCAAATTGTTTATTGTCTGTTTTAAATGTTCTGAAACATATATCTTCCACACTGTGTACCGAGATTAGCACATAGTTGCCATAGTTAATTACAGAGATGCAAAATATTTAGTTAACTCTCTGTCTCACTCAGTTCTTGAGTCAGATAGTAGATGTTCCTCTTTGGAAGAAGCACACTTCATATTCATCCCTTTGAATAACACAATACATTTGATACACTGAGTTATACATAATGAAGTTTTAACAAGACCATGAAGAATCAAAATTAAGCTGGAGATGAAAGAAGTGATTACTCTTGGAATAAGGAAACAAAAAACTTAAATAAGCCTTCTATAGGTGTCTGTATAGATGGCATGGATAAAAGTGATTAAAAGTATTCTATATGCATCTGATGATAAATCCTCCCTTCTGGTGAGAAAATTCTTTGTTTTATTATTATGCTGTACACTGTCTAATTATTTTAGCTGTTCTATCAATACCCACCATGACACGATCTAGATTTCTTATTGAATCCTGAAGATGATGGAAGAGAGCTCTGTTATAAATCATGGTAAATATTGATTTGTCTAATATTATCGCAATTTTCCATGTATATATTTGTGTCTATATAATTTAGAATTTATATCACATACCTTATAGCCATTGTTAATATTTCTGGTAAAGCCATTTGGCATCTTTACAGATTGTTCTCGGCAAATTTGCTATATTTTCAATATAGAAATTAGTGTAGACAAGCAACACTTGTTATTTATGAAGAGATGCCAATGATTTAGAGATTAAATATTTTCTTGTACTTAAAAGATAGTATTTTTAGGCATGTGCTCCATATTTTGTTGGGAACCACATATAACTCATTCTTTTTAGTTTTCTGAGTTAAATATATTTTTAGATGTGAAAACTGGGGCTATTCTTCTCTTTTATTGTCTTTCCTTCTGTTTCATGATCTTTGTATAGGCATTTTGCTGATGTGAGTAATCATGGAGAAAGAATATTTAGGGATTATGTCATTTCTTACACACATTTTTTCCTTTTAATTTCTTCTTTCCTTCTCTTTTTTCTCTTTTTCTTTCCTCCACTGTTTGTTCCCTTCCCCTCTACTCCCCTGCTCCCATGTCCCTCCCTCTCCTTCTCTCTCTCTCTCTCTCTCTCTCTCTCTCTCTTTCTCTCTCTCTCTCTCTCTCTCTCTCTCTCTCTCATCCATACCTCACTCCATTCCTCTCTCTCCCTTCCTTTCTTCTTCTCTTCCTTATTCCTCCTTCTGTTCTCTTCTTTCTTTTCTATTACCTATTAGAAGCAGACTCATTTCTATCTTGTGGTCTTGGAAAAGAAGTCACTCCCTTAAGATTCATAACTTTTCAGCTGGACTTTGGGATCTCAGCCCAGTACTCTGTGGCAGGTTTCTGCCCCGGTCTCCATCAGTTACTGAATGAAAGTTCTATGACGACATTTAAGATAATCATCAGCCAGACACTGTCTCCAATATGCTTAGGGTCTTACCTGGGGTCATCCTGGGAATTTCTCTAGTGCAGTTTTCTTGTTAAACCCATAATGGCTCAAATATGAACAAAGAGGTCAAGACCAAGATGGGGACACCCCCTGAAACAGCTTACAAGAGCTAATGGGAGGTCACCAACTCCAGCTGGACAGGGAAGGAAACAGCATAGAACCAAGCTAGACTCTATGAATCGGGGTGTTAGTTGTATGGATGGGGCAGACTGTGGGGTTGCTGGCAGTTGCACAGGATTTGTCCCTGCTGTTGTCCTGGCTTTTTGGAACTCATTCTCTTTGTTGGATACCTTGCTCAGCCTAGTTGGGGAGGACATTGGTTCTTCTTCAGAGCAATGTGTTTTGCCCTCTCTGGGGAATGGATGAGGGGTTGGGTGGAGGAGAATGGGAGGAGGGGTGGGAGTGGGAACTGGGATTGGTATGTAAAATAAAAAAGTTGTTTTCTTTTTTAAAAAAAATAAAATAAAGATTTGTAACTATAAGTAAAATGTCTAAGAGAATATAAACCCCATTAAGATGAAATTATTGTTATTTCCCAAGGATGTGATTTTTTTACATCTTGTAGAAATGTATTATTAAGTTTTATCACCAATAGGGCCTAAGTTTCATAATATAAAGTATAATGTCTGTCTTTTTCAGCATTTTGATCTTTGCACTTATCATAGTTCTAGTAATCCAATCCATAGCTTTTCTTTTTTTTTTTTTTTTTTTTTTTTAGTTTTTCGAGACAGGGTTTCTCTGTAGCTTTGGAACCTCTCCTGGCACTAGCTCTTGTAGACCAGGCTGGCCTAGAACTCACAGAGATCCACCTGCCTCTGCCTCCCGAGTGCTGGGATGAAAGGCGTGCACCACCACCGCCCGGCAATCCATAGCTTTTTGTATAAACACACACACAAACACACACACACACATATATATTATATATATATAATTGTTATATATATAATAATTTTTTATGAGTACTGAAAAAACTAATTTTGAGTTCATTCATTAAATCTATCATGGAGATGACTGTCCTGCATGGTTCTCTGATTACTGCAGGTAATCAAGGTCTCTACTAGATCCAAAAGTACTGCTGACCTAAGTATGTGTGAAAGTTATTGATAAATTATGCCAGTCAACCTGAATATTTTGCTAAGTAATCAAAATTATTAGTAGTGTCACCTATCTAAAGTCTCGTTTAGAAAAAAAACAACAAAAACACAGCATATAATTTTCTTTTCCTTTTGTCCCCTTATTTATATATTCTATTTAAAAAAACTGATGTAATATAAGAAATATTCTCTTTAAAGAGAAACGGTTTAGTAATATTCATAATTAATAACGTATTTTAACTTTTACACATTTAATTTTCTATTTGCTGAGTGTATATGTTTGTGGGTGCGTGTACACATGTGCAGAGATTTATATAAAGCGTGTGAATTTGGAGGTGAGAGATCAACATTTGATGTTCTTAGGTCATGCTCTGTCTTCTTTTCGGAGACAGAGCCTTTTAGTGAGTCAGTTCTTACTGAATCAGATAAAATGGCTGTCTAGCAAGCTCCATGGAATTTCTAGTCCCTCACTACCTGTCAAAGGCTGGAAATTCAGGGAATTGCCTCTTTACTTGCCATTTTGCACACAAGTGTTAGAGCCCAAACTCAATTCCTCACACGTATTCCCTCCCTAGTGCAACATACGTATTAAAAATAATAACTTTGAGAACTTTTGTTGTTCCTTTTATCTTCGTTAAGATAAAAAGCTAGGTGTATCTTTTGTTGTAATTATAGAATAGACTGATTTTGCCTTTACTGAAATGTAGTAAGTATCTGTACAACAAACCTGCAAATCTCACATATAGTTTTGACACATCTTACATAACTTTCATATTTCTATTTTCCCCAGAAGATTCAGATTTAAATGAAAAATGGTTGCCTACCAACTAATGCAAGAACAAACCCTTAAGCATATATTTTATGTGATAATTGTTTTCCTTTCACATTTAGGAACTATAGGAAAAAGTAAAAATAATGAAGCTGTTTTTTAGTACCAAGAAGAAGAGCAATCACCATGTCTGTCAGGTCTGTGAACATTTCTTCTGTCATGGGAATTTTTGCAAAGAAAAAAAAAAACTATTGGTGACAACATTGCACTGTATTCAATTTAAGGAGAGTTACTTCATTGTTTTTTAAAACTTTCAGCCATTACCATTACCAGTTATTTGGCCAGGTCACAGAGACACTGTGCTGTCTGCATTTAAGGGACTGACCTAAGTAGAAAGACTGCTGTGCATCCCAAGGACATTCATACTCATTTAGCTTGGGGAAGGTCATCTTGTAAATTCTTTGGCACAACCCTTCCCTCTGCTATTTCATCTTCCACTGAAATTAAGCACAGTATGGTATTTCATATTTAAAATTGGTTTTTGCAAAATAGGCTGGATAGAATAAAGAAATCTATCTTTATCAAAGATTATTGGAGAACAGTTAGTCGTGTCCTTGTCTATCAAGCTTATCACAGATGCTCTTATCATAGTTACTATCAAGAAGAGAGTGGAAAAGAAGAGAGAAGAGTTCACATGATGATAACTGCATTTCTCATATGGTTCTATTTGGAAATTGATATGTTTTAGGATGGATTCAAAGAAGACAGTGTGAGTAATGAAAGGGCAAATTGATTCATCAGTCTCCAGTACCATCTTCAACTGCTCAAATATCTCTCCAATACACAGCTAAGCATAGAACCAGAACCACAATTTATTTATAGGACATATACGGAATAATAGTATATCTAATTTTTTAGAGCATAGGAAAATATAAAAGGATTTCTCACTCACTATCTTTGCTCAGAACAATATTCTTAAGGTGCTTTTTTTTTTTCGGGACAGGGTTTCTCTGTGGCTTTGGAGCCTGTCCTGGAACTAGCTCTGTAGACCAGGCTGGTCTCGAACTCACAGAGATCCACCTGTCTCTGCCTCCCAAGTGCTGGGATTAAAGGCGTGCGCCACCATCGCCTGGCAGGTGCTTTTAAAAACACTAATTTTTACTTTGAGTGTTACCTATAATTTTATCTAACTGGGTATATCATTTTTCTAGTTATTTTAAATAGGTAAGAAGTAGTGAGGGTTATCTGATTATTTTTATATGCCATTTGACTTTACCTGCAAACCTGTTAAATGTAATGTAACCCAGCAAGCCTGCTGTAATGTAAGGGTTATGTTTTTATGCAGAATTATTTTTTTTTAATTTGAGGCCTGTTGATGGTAGCCCTTTGCCAAAGATTCCTTGTTCCTTGAAGAAGCAAGTCTGATTAGTTCATCTATGATTTATCTATAATTACTTTAGACATGCTGTTTCTATCATAAGTACTCATCTTTAAAGAACATATCTACCAATGCTTCATTCACACATATAGTCAAAGAACTCCAAGTTCCAAGGTTGTCTGACACAGTGTTATGATTATTCTGGATGTATTTTCATATTTAAGTTCTTTGTTCTTAATTTATATTATTTCTAGAAATGTTCTATATATCAGAGATAGTAAAATATATTAAAAGCAAAAATTGTGTGTGAATCCTTTTCTAATGTATCTGGTTTTGCATATATTGTGTAACAGAGAAAAACAGTGACCAAAAAGCATGACTTAAACAAGGAAACACTCTTCATTATTCCCATTTACCTTCAAATGAATAAGTCCATTTGGATTAATTTTTCATTTGCTTTTGATATATTTTGAAATTACATCTGTGGATATAAACTACATATAGAACTAGCATTTTCATTGTGTCTGAAAATAATAAAAGAAACTAGGAGCATCAATGACATCAAGGTGTAGCAACAGAGTGTTACAGAAACAGCCTGGCTGGCACAGGAGTCTGAGCAATAAAGACACTCAAATGACTTGTTTAAGTAAGTGTAGAATTTATTTATCTCAGAAGTTTCCCCACTAGAGACATTGAGTAAAATCAATAAAAGTATTTGTGAAAAGAAAGGGAATACAAATGATAAGTGAGAACATTGCTCAGTGAAGCTCAATTTCTTGACACTAATGACTGAAACTAACAGGATGCTATCAGCAGGTGAAGCGGAGAGTTGTGGGGGCTGGAGACATGGCTCGGCAGTGAAGAGCTCTTGTTATTCTTGAAGAAGCCTGCCTTTGCATCTCCAGCACCCAGGTGACATCTCAAAAGTCTCTCTAACTCTGATTCCAGCGATCTGAACCCCTTCTGAGCTCTGCGTCCATCGGGTACATGTGCAGTGAATGGGCATACTTGGGAGCAAAGCACTCACGCGCTTTGGAACAATTAAAATACCAAGTTGAACTACATCTGAAACTCAGTATTAAAAGATTAACTGCAGATTATACAGCAATTTTAGAATTTACTCATCATCTTTTGTTTAACTTCCTGAAAATATATGATGAAGGTCTGGCGGAACCTCTAAGCTGAAATTATGCTGAGCTATCTACCCACTCCCATATATTTGTTCAGAGGCAAACATTGATCTTTCACCCATGTTTACTTTAGCTCTACAAATGTCAACTCTGATCTCACCATTTTTCAAATGTATATTTATTCTCCCATTAAATACATATAATCCTATTACAAACGTGCTTTGCACACATCTCCTGACAACGTGGTAGTTTTAATAATTTGTTCTATCCCAAATACCTCCATTTCCCTGATTAAATAGAAATCTGATTTATACATAATGATAAATAGACAACTTGGGTTTCTTCTCTCAATAGTAGATGTATTTTAACTTTCAGATTATACGTTGAGCTTACATCTTCTTTTCATTATGGTTTGTTGGTCCATCATACAGAATAAGTCTTTTTATAAAACTCCCCAAAATACAGGGAGCAATTTAAATTGCTATCTATGTGCCATGTCCACTTGAGTATGGGCCATGCAGATAACTAGCTATAGACAACCATGAGAACTTGAGATAATATTTTATTCTTGCTCAGCATTTATTTCAGGGTTGATCTACACAAAAGAAAAAATAATGGTATGATGGAGGAAGGTCATTGGTCAATAAAGAAACTGCTTGGCCCTGTGGGTGGAGTAAACAGAACAGAACACTGGGAGGAAGAGGAAGTGAGCTCAGAGTCTCGACAGCTCTGCTCTCTGGAGCAGACGCCTGAGAGAGACGCCATGCCCCACTCCCGGGATGAAGCTCCGACCCAGGATGGACATAGGCTAGAATCTTCCTGGTAAGCGCACCTTGGGGTGCCATACACAGATGATTAGAAATGGGCTAAATTAATATGTGAGAATTAGCCTAGAAGAGAATGGACCAAGCAGTGTTTAAAAGAATACAGTGTCCGTGTAATTATTTCGGGGCATAAGCTAGCCGGGCAGGCGGCTGGGGTGTTGGGGACGCAGCCCCGCCGCCGCCCTTATTACTTCAATGGTACACAGAAGCACCTAAATTATATCATCATGAATGTTTATCTCTTCCCCATCTTTTTGGTGAGACTACATATACAAAAAAAAGTCAGTCTGTATTTCTTAGCTGCATTGCTCAAATGGCATTCCATTTATTGATGATAAATTTGTATCAAGGCAAAACAATACTTGGCAGCAAGGATTAAATGATTTTACTCCAAAACCGTGGTGCTTTCCAAGGACAGTGGAAACTGACAGTGAATGTAGTTATTTTCTGTCAAGAGACAAGCAAGCTGAACTTTATCTGTTTAAATTCATTCCAGTCCTCAGTGACTCTAAAGGCATTACAGATCTGTGTGGGTTTTGATGTACTGAAACAAGAATAAGATTTCTTAGCAGGCATCCTGCTCTTCTTTAGATGAACCCTTTCATCACTCTGAAATAGTTCTCTGACCCATTTTATCTTTTTGCTTTTATTCTATAAAATTTCCCAGTTTCTTTCCTATGAAAATTGGGTTAGTGTACAGCTATTCAAAGACATGAGTTCAGATACAATGATTTTCAACTTACTACTACTATTAGTATTACTATAACTTCAATGAAAACATATGGTTTCTTCTCTATGTTTTCACAGTTGATCACTAACTTTTTATATTTTAGATAATAGTGTAGAGACTAAGAATTCAATGTGGATGAAAAATGAATTGAGTCAACCCTTCACTGATTAAGAAAGACCTAAGACTTTAGGTCTTAGGAAGAAGAATGCTAGTTCAAAAGTCTTTCGTTTTAATGGCTCTTCCAGAGTTGTATTTGCTTATAAAATGCACTTCTATAGAATATTTTAAATATTTTAAAATATTGTTGTTTTGGTTATTAATTATTACTCAAAAGGTTATGTGCTGAAGATTTGGCCCATTGAGTAATGACTGGATGATAATTAACAAATTAATTCATGGATAGTAGTTTATGGTGTTATGATGGAGGAAGGTCATTGGCTAATAAAGGCACTGCCCTGGCCCATTTTATTGGTTAGAGGATAGGTGGGAGGAGTAAACAGAACAAAATGCTGGGAGGAAGAGGAAGTGAGCGCAGAGACTCCACAGCTCTCTCGGGAGCAGACGCCTGAGAGAGAGATGCCATGCCCCGCTCCCGGGATGAAGCTCCGACCCAGGATGGACTAGACTAGAATCTCCCCGGTAAGCGCACCTTGGGGTGCTACACACAGATGATTAGGAATGGGCTAAATTAATATGTGAGAATTAGCCTAGAAGAGAATGGGCCAAGCAGTGATTAAAAGAATACAGTTTGTGTGTTGTTATTTCGGAGCATAAGCTAGCCATGTGGGCGGCCGGGTGTGGGGGACGCAGCCCTGCCGCCCCATATTACTACGGTTGGCGCCCAGACGTGTAGACAGCCGAAACTCACTTAAAAAACCTGAGAAGGCTTAAAAATAAGGGAGAGAGAGTTTAACACAGATTTTTGCTGTTTGTTGGTGGCGTGCTGTAGAGAGATTTCCTGATTCGGCAACAGTAGCAGAAAAAACGCTGTGTCATCTTAAAGCACGACTTCCTGGGGCTGTGCCACCATTGCGATCTCTGTCTGACTCCTGCAGGAAACAGAGCTTTTGAATAGACCATTTGGAGTAAAGTGCTACGATTTGTTTGATGGCAACTAGACTCGCTGTGTTCTCGGGTCTGCTCTGCTTGCTAGAGGCAAGCATGCGCTTTCTTCTAAGAGAGGCTTCCTGACTCAGCTTTAGCTGCAAAGCCTGCAGCTCATTAAGAGGTCCTGCCACGAAACACTTAAACGGTGTTGACAAAAAGCTGAGTGCATGCTTTTCGGTTTTCAGCCGTAGCAGGAAAAAAGCTGCGCCGTTTAAAAATGCCGGCTTTCTGGGCTGTCCTGCCAGGGCAAACTCTGACTGTTTGAGGCAGGAGGGCCGGCTACTGAGAGAGGACTTGAGTGTTGTCTGTTGTAGCTCACTTGCTGGCAGGGACCTTGAAATGCCATCCAGTAAACATGGCTACAGCCAGTACCTCAGCCATGAGGCTGGAAAGCTAAGGAATGGACTGGATCTAGCTGGCAAAGCCACGCCTTTAGTCCTACTGAGATCGCTTGGTAAATTAAAGACTCATGTGGTCAGAAAAAGAGAGATATACAGTAAAGAGAGATTCAAAGACAGAGAATTTCTGAATGGTTTAAAGTGTGTTAAAAATATATGCAGACTAAAAGTTGAAGTTCTTAAAGTAAAAAACATAAAAAAAAAAGGAAGAGAGTTGTTGTGTGTGGTAGCACACGCCTTTAATCCCAGTGCCTAGAAGGCAGAGACAAACAGATCTCTGTGAGTTCAAGGTGTAGTAGTGTACACCTTTAATCCCAATGCCTGGGAGGCAGAGACAGGCGGATCTCTGAGAGTTCAAAGACAGCCTGGTTTACAGAGTTACTTCAGGTCAAAGATACAGAGAACCTGTCTCAAAAAGCAAAGAGTTAAAAGTAAAAATAAACAAAATAGAGGTTAAAACAAAGCTGCACAAAGATGGAAAATACACAGAGAATCTTGATACTGTATGCTATTATGCTCTCTTTGAATTGTTTGAATGCTGAGGAAGAAGCAACAGCTGCTAAAAGATATTTATTGATAAATGCTGCTGAACTAATCCGACATAGATATTTTGATGCCTTAACTTTGAAATTTGGATCTAAGGACATGATGCTTTGGAAAGGAGTTTCTTATTTTGTTTTCACAGAGGATGAGACGCTGTTCATTTCTTCTATTCCGATTTGGTATGATGGACCACGCCCTCCTGAAGGGTTGCAGTGAACATCTTCAGAAAATTGCTTCGCTCAACTGCCAACTGAGATGAAACTAGCACACAGGTTATACCATGAAAGACCTAATTAACGACGCCCCCATTCAGCAGGAAGCAGTTTGGAGAGAAAAAACTGCGCCCATGTTCCCAAATATGGTTTATAAACGTCCTTTTACATTTAAAGGGGGATATGATATAGATATGAATAATTTACATTAGTATAGATTTTGCTTTATTGATAGAAATTTAAGGTCAATTTTGTTATATGTATAAGTGTTTCTGATTTTGATTAAGGTATTGTGATTGTGTAGTTCATTTAAATATGTACTGTATAATTGAGAAATATAGGTTGTTAATGGATAATCATCAATAATAGTAAAGCTTGTAGTCATGTTAGTTAGATTTTCTAGATATATAGAGATATATTTTAGATAGACATTCTTCGTGTCTTTCAAAGATTACAGAATAGGACATTTAATGTTTTAATAACTGAGGACTTTTCATGACAATGAGACACTCTGCTCCTGGCAGCACCAATCTACTTCAAGAGGAAGATGGGCATCGAAGAGGCACCTTATGGGGTTTGATAGCCATTTGGGCAAGAAACTGCTCTTGCCTGGACTATTGCATAAACTGGAAACAGAGAACCCGCAGAGAGAGGACTACTGAACTTGCCTAAGGTGAGATGATCTTTCGGGGTTCCTGATTCATGAAAGAGTCTGCGAGACATTCTGCAGGACACAACAGATAGTGACTGAACTGACTTTGAATTTTCCTGCTTTATGGAAATGTCTGCTGGATACCATGGGCCTGAAGGCTGAAGATGGATGCCCCAACGGTACAGAGGAACTTTGGGTGACTGTCCAGGCAGCGAGATGTCTCTGTCATTTCTAGAGTTTTAAAAGTTTCTTAGTTCTTGTTTACTTAGGTAATATTATATCTTTCTGGAGTCTGTGATGGAGTTAAGAATAGTTAGTTATAGTTATAGTTTTCCTTAGTTATGATAAAGATTATTGTAACTTTTACTTGATAACTGTTTTGTTATATGTAATTTTGCTATGTTAAATCCTTTTTTTTTTTGTTTAAACCGAAAAAGGGGAAATGATGGAGGAAGGTCATTGGCTAATAAAGGCACTGCCCTGGCCCATTTTATTGGTTAGAGGATAGGTGGGAGGAGTAAACAGAACAAAATGCTGGGAGGAAGAGGAAGTGAGCGCAGAGACTCCACAGCTCTCTCGGGAGCAGACGCCTGAGAGAGAGATGCCATGCCCCGCTCCCGGGATGAAGCTCCGACCCAGGATGGACTAGACTAGAATCTCCCCGGTAAGCGCACCTTGGGGTGCTACACACAGATGATTAGGAATGGGCTAAATTAATATGTGAGAATTAGCCTAGAAGAGAATGGGCCAAGCAGTGATTAAAAGAATACAGTTTGTGTGTTGTTATTTCGGAGCATAAGCTAGCCATGTGGGCGGCCGGGTGTGGGGGACGCAGCCCTGCCGCCCCATATTACTACAGTGTTATTGGAAGGTGGTACAATCTTCTACATGCAGGGCCTAAATAAGGTCACAGGGGGCATAACTTTAAAAATACGTCTTGTAAAACAACTCCTTTTCTTATATTTTATTAATATTTTCATTTCTTCCTGCCAGTCAGAATGAAACATAGCTCACTACCCTACTCAATTCACCATGATGCTTTGCTCACTACAGGTACATATTAATGGAAGCAAATGAAACCTATCAAATAGTGACCCCAATTAGATAAATATTTCATTCAGTCTTTAAAATGTTTCAGTCAAGTACTTGCCACCGCAGTAGAGCTGACTAGTACAGAGTTAATGAAAAACTTGTTTTTTTTTGTTGTTTAAGCTTGAGTGTAGGTATAAAACAAATAATAAGGAACTACAAGCATAAATGCATATTTCCATGGATCCAAATTCAAGACCTTGATTGAATTCTATGAATAGAGGTAGCTGAGTCTATTTTTTTAAATAACTATCAAGAGAAATGCATAGACAAAGTCTTAAACATTCCACATCCAGATATTTTTAATCTGTATAAAGACAGGCATACATTTTAGAGAAGGCTTGCATGTGGAAACATATATTGCAATTTTCTGCTTGAAGTTGCTAGTACAAATAGACAAGTCCTTTGCAGGCTAGAGCTGTGTCAGAATGGCCAGGCGTATTTCAGTCTTCCCATGTTCATTAATAGTAGAAATTGTGCATCATCACGGGGTTTCAGTTTTTTGCAATTCAAAGAAGGTGAATAAATTTCTAATATCAGTTTTATGACATGTGCATTCCTTAAACTGATAAACATTAAATTTACAGGAAAAAATGAAAAATTTCATATAATTTGCCACATTGAAGAGATTCAAGGACTATTTGTAAACAGACCCACTCTCCTAGGGCTTTTCTTTGCAATGCTGAATCAAATATTCTAGAAATTTCTAAAGGTTAGAGCATTGAAACATAATTTATTAGTGTTATTCTGGCGTTTCAGCCAATGTATTTAGAAGACCACATCAGATTCATTTTAAAAAGCAAGAATTGAAAAGAACATGAAAAGAATTTGAGTTTGTATGCACTGTCATAGTTGTCTTCCTGATGGACTGGTAGGCGAACACTAAAGTGAACTAGGAAGAGATTGTACGACACACTGTAACTTAAATTATAACACAGCTGCTATTGATGACAATGTAGTTTTTAATTTTTTGGGGTCTTGATTTCCTAACTCTGATATTTAATGCTATAACTTACCACACATATTTTTATACAAAATATATGGTATTTTGCATTATGAATTGTAAATATTGGCTAAGAGAAATAAGAAGAATCAAGGGCAACATTAGAATGTGGCCTCTGAATACCTGGTCTCATGGAAATAGGCGAGTGATATCAGCGTTGTTCCTCGAACTCTTCCTACTGGTGCTGATGGTGGCTACACCGAAATCCTTTCCTTCTTCCACTGTATGCTGTCATCAGTAAGATAGGAAGACCTCCCCAAACTGAAATAGAATTCTGTACCTAGATTTTTCTGGTTTGAAAGAAAGTAATTTTTAAATCTGAGGCAGAGGCACACAATCATTTGCAAAATTACTACAAAATTATTAGTAAAGGTAATAAACCTGCAAAGAAATAATTTCAGAAAGAATAAGTTCAATGAGAAAACCTAAAGCCACAGTTAGGATGATATAGATTTCAATATGAAGCGATGTAATCAACTGTCCTGCAAACATTGTGTTACTGTCAGCAAGAACAATAGTATGATCGTTTATTCTTATTCCTTCACATCACAAAGCTCTTTGTCACTTTCTTTAAAATAAAAGCACCATTAGTATCAGGAAATGTACAAAGATTCTAGTTTTACCAGTACCCACTTTGTTGAATGAAACATTGCTGCTCTCTAAATTTGTAGAGATGACATATGGGCTATAGATCTCTCTCTCTCTAGACTGACCTAAATCACTATCCATAGGGATGGAAAAGGATAGCAACGAAGAAAATAATAAATCGTGATAGGATGCGGTACCCATGGGAAAAGTCTATGAAAAACAAAAGATGGCGTGCTTGTGTGGGTAACAACTTTGAGAACAGAAAAGGAAGAGAAGTTTGGGTAAAAATCCAAAAATAAAGCTTGTGGGATAGCAAAATTTCTTGAGAGTCCTAGGATAGCTGAGTGGTAGAGACAGAGGGATGGATATATGTAGACGATCGTTCAAACTATGGAGATAGTATGGCTGATTTCAAGAAAAGATAAGGTTAAATGTGTATGGGGTCTGTAGATATACGGAGAAAGAACCTTCAAGAACACTGAAGACAAACACTCAGAAGCAGGAACTAAAGAATTGGTGCCCTAGGAAGCAAAAGGAAAAACAATTTAAACAAAAGAGCAATTTACCTAGTCTGCCATGTACAGCAGTCATAGAAGACAATAAGAAAACAGTTGAAGAGCAAAGTCAAAAGATTTTAGCAGAGAAATAATATAGCAACAGAACAAACAATTTCAGAGGAATGCTAGGCTATTTGCATGAAGAGGTGACTACAGGAATAACAGATACATGGTCTCGTTATGTCAGGCAGGGACCTCCATGCAAGGACACCAGAAAATACAGTCAAACAAGTTCTTCATTGCAATGACAGGAAAGGCAGGCTTCCCTGTTTTCATTTCTGTCTGAGGCCTCATCAATTAGGGAGGTTTTTGTGAACAAACATTAGTCATACAAACTTGTAGTCAAATGTAAATGTTTGAAGTAAAGCTACTTAAATATATTCTAGTTCTTTTATTGGTTTCTGAATGTAATTTAAAACAGAAACTGGGTAGAGTGTTATAAAAAAGAATGCTAATTACCAGGGATGTGACAACTGGCTATGTTTTGTTGAGAAAATATTGAAACAAAGATGTCAAGGTACAGAGCATATTTCTCGCTTGATACGAGAAATTACTAGCATCCAAAAGAATTAGCAGCTCACATGCTGATGGAATTATAATGTGATGTATAAGCATGGGAAAGCTGACCAAATCCTGTTGTGACCTCGGCGAGGGAGGGGGGGAAGACAGCCCAAAGGAAGACGGAGGCAGACTCCTGCAGGAGTAAATAAATGCTGGACACACGAGACCATGTACTAGCCTGTCAGTCTTATATAGATCATTTGTTTATTAGGTTTGATGTTCATCAGTTATATTTACATTTCATAGAAGGGTTACAACCATTTTTCCAGAGTTTATTTTATTTTTTTTATCTTGGAAATAAGGCTAATTAATTTATTAAATTTCTCATCGATAATAAAATTCTTTATGGGAAATATGACATTCATCAAGGGGGAAGGAATGAGAAAGATAATTATGGAGTATAACACAGAGGTAGGTGGTTGCCCACCAGAGAACCAAGTGGCTCAAAAGGAACGAGAAATAAATGAATAGCCCCTCAGGATAAAGACACTGAAGATCATCTTGAATACTTGTGCTGAAGACATGATATACAGTTCCTATCAACTTACATTAGAATATTGATATTTTATATAAGAAAAAATAATAATACTGAGTTTTAAATTTTTTGCTTCTACATTCTTTACCAATTCATTGCTAAAGTTATCTTTCTTCTTGCATGCATGCAAGATATCCATTGAAAATTACCTTCAAATTCTTGGTAAAATTGAACATATTACATTTTAATAGTCATATTTCAAAACAATCCTTTTAAATGTAGTGAATGGGATTCTCCAGGTAGAAACTGGCTTTCCTGATTGAGGACGTAACAGGCAAAGAACAAGATAAAATGCACTCTAGATAATCCAGAGTTTATTTTAAAGCAAACACCTCATTATAACGGATCCCCAATGATATTTGTCCATTTTCTATTTTTAAAGTCTCAAAACCTTGGAAAATTGGCCTGGTATGATAATTCTTTGATAGTTTTTAAATAAATTATGTTTTAGTTCTATGAAAAGTAAGATATTGGTCCCTTCCCAGGAATATATTCTTACCCTGTTCTTCTATACTGATTGGGTCTTCAGCATTGACAATCATAATAAAAATGTCTAAAAGCTCCTTTTAAATTTTGTAGATGCTGCTTTTTCAAGGAGCTTGCCTTTGTTTTTACAATTACGTCATCTTTTCTTACGTTTCTGGTAAACCTTATTTTCTTGTTGTAGCTTTCCAATATACAGTGGGTTTTTCACCAGTTCTTTCTGCTTTTCTTTCTTAGTGTTGATATAGGTTGTTATATTTCACATTGCTACTTTTAAAGTAGCAAGGAAATTAATACCTGCACACTTAATGCTAAGCTCAGTTTCTTGACTCGTAATCCAGGGCCCCTACCAGGGAATGTTGGTGCCCACTTTCAGTCTGAGGCTTCTCACATCAATTAAGGCCATCAAGAAAATTCCCCTCAGACAATCCCACAGGTCAGCCTAATCCAGGTAATCTAGACTCGCTTGAGACTGTTCCCAGGTGATTCTAGGCTCTTTCACATTGACAGTTAAATTAAGCATCACAAACATCACCTTAGGTAACCTAAGAAAAAGGTTCCAGTGATGCTTCATGCCCATATGTTCAAGTCCACACATGTGCTTCTGTTTGCCTGTTGCTATTCAGCACTTATATAGTTTTAAAAAAAACAGAATGAGAGATCATCTATTGAATGAAGCCAACTGTGGGATTCGAGCACTGGAACTATTCTCCAATGTGTTTCCTTCTCTCCCTCTACAGGGAGGAGTTCTCATCCTAGCCTCCAGATTGCCTAATCATTGCATTGATTAGAATGTGAAAAATAAATTGATTCAGAATCAACACTTTTCAATTTATACCCCAGGTTTCTCACCTACAATATTCACTTTTAGTTATTAAAATGAGTTTCAGGTTGTAATATGTTATTTTAAAGGTTTTATGTGTTAATGACTAAAAAGTTACTTCGCTATTGATTTCAGAAATAACTTATTATTAGAAAACAAAGTTGGTATTATATTAAAGAAATCATCTTTTCTTAATTTTTATTCATTCTTACTTTTAAAAGTAGTTTGTAAAAATTATGCTAGTCACGTTGCAATATCTTGCAAAAGTTATTACTAAATGTACATTTTCTAAACTAAGACATGAAGAACAAAGGAATAAACAGATGATGTAAATTTGACTATCTATTGGTAGTAATTGACCAATTAGTGAAGAGGAGCTTGAGAAAAGAATTTGGGAGCATATGTGGAAGAGTCTCCACTTGAAATTACACGTTAAGACTTGAGAGAACACATATTTATAAAACATGAACAGATGGCTGTGGGGTGCATGAAAAATAGGATTTACAAAATTGCACTGTTTGAACAAATTGGCGCTTTAAGTACTCAGAATAACATAGTTAGCAAATCATTTCTGCATTATCAAAACAATTTTGAACTGAAATTTTAAAGGAGAAAATTATCAAACAAAGTGCAAACCATGCTCCACCCCAGCTCTTGTCTGTAGCTTTCATGAATCAAATGCATTCAACTAATTGAATATAGGGATTTCTACCTTTCCCACTCTAATACTGTGCTCTATATCTGGTGTCTGTGGTTCTGCACATTGTGGTTTGCTTATCATTGACTTTTAACAACGACAGTTAACATCTTCATATAAATTAATCATACAATATTTGTTCGTCTGTGTCTAGGTTACCTCACTCAAAATGATTTTTTTCTAGTTATTTACATTTACCTGCAAATTTATTTTGTTTTAATGGCTGAGTAATATTTTTTTGTATAGATGTACCACATTTTCTTTATCCATTCATCTGCTGAAGAACATCTAGATGTTTCCAGTTTCTAGCGATTATGACTAGAACATCAAAGAACATAGTTAAACAAGTGTCTCCGTGGTAGAATCACTGTCCTTTGGGACCAATATTGGTATAGCTGGTTCTTGAGGTAGATTGGTTTCCATCATCCTGAGAAACCACCACACCAATTTTCTTAATGACATTTTCATTGACGCATCAAAGTACAAAACTTGTATGTATATGTTAAATTGATGTGACATTATACTTTGTTGTATGAATGCAGTTTATAATATGGAAGTTAGGGTAAACGTTTCCCTTTTCTCAATTTTTATGTCTCTTAATAATAAAAAGTAATAATACAAAAATCCAGATAAGATGACTTTAATGCTGAGAGGCTGAAAGAAACTATGGATACCTTCAAATATTTTATTAGTTGTTATTTAGTAATTCTGTGCACTATTCTGCTTAAAGATGAAATAACCTGATGGTATGGGTAGAAGAGATCAGTATCAACAATTACACTCAGTTTATGGACGTTTCTCAGCAGCAGCAGCGGCAGCAGAGAGAACATCGGCAGTGGTTGGAGCCCTATCTTCTCCTGATCAAAGAGGTCAGGTTCATACCCTGAGTAGTGTGGGGGTGGATACAGGGTGGGAGGATCTTGATCTGCTGTAAAAGGTGTTGCCTGACTTTCTGACGCCATGGTCCTTCTTGGTCTTAAAAGGATTCTACAGTAGTGTTACTCTTGGAACACACGTACTGAATCACATAGGATAGAGGTTTTCCTTGTTTTATAAACATGGGCTTAGTGCTGAAGGGAAACTGAATTACAGCATAGAGGAAATCTTAAAGAACTGGGGTTTAAATTATTAAACATCAGTTAAAGTTGGCATGGGTGTGTAACACTGAGCTGAGATTGTCGAATTATTGTTGTTGTTTTGTTGGGCTTTTTTTTTTTTTCCTTTTGGAAGCGGAGCTTTTAAAGAAGGATACATGAATTAGACAAGACTCATGGTGCAGTTTTCAGTTCATATACTCTTCTCAAGAAAAGCCAGTTTGTCTAAATAAGAGTCTGTAGGGACATGAATAAGTAGCCTGTGTTAGTTAAGAAAGAATTTGCCATCAGATGAGAGTTAGATATATGATTTTGATTCCCTGCAGGAGAGAAAAGCTGATATCATTAGTATTAAGAACCCATCAACACCCAGCATGTTATTGAGCTCATGACTGGAAATGCTAAGTGATACTGACTCACAAATATTTTCAGGGTCATTTATTGAGAGAATGTAGGCAGAGGTAGACAGTTTTAAACTTGCTGAACAGAAAATGAATGTTAAAACCAAAACACTTTGGTTTGCAGAGGTAGCGTTATATATTAATGTCACTGTTAGTTAATCAGTTTTAAAGCTACATCATTCTTCATATACAAAGAGTACAGAAAATAAATGGGGTAGGTTAGCTGTTCGCGTTTTTAAAGTATGCCCAATTGATTCCATACAAACTCTGGATAATAATGTTAGAGGAAATTTGGTCCTCCATTTTTTAATCTGCTAGAGTGACAACTAGAATATTAGGATGAAAAGTTAAAATAAAGCTGAGAGCCAGTGAGTTAAGCCACCTGCTGCCAAGCCTGACACCCGCATTTTAATTTCCAAAATCCACACGATAGAAAGGGAAACAAGTTCCCCCAAGTTCTCCCTCTCACACACACTAACTAAATAAATAAATGAATAAATAAATAAATAAATAATTTTACAACATATTGCATAAGGAAAAATAAATATTGAAACAGAGATCAGAGAAACCCCAAGCTAAAATATTTTAATAAAGCAATATATTTGCTTATATGAAGCAATATATTTCTGTATTTGAAACACAAGAAAATGGGATAGTAAAAGTCACTGTATAAAGATTATAAGTTTTTAAGTTAATAATTTTAATTTTATTTTCCTTACAAATGTGATTACCTAATTCACTTGCAGATCTTTTGAATCAAGGTTTTTTAGTTAGTGTTGTGGAATGACTTTGAATGTTAGTGTGTTACTTCTCTACTTCTTTCCCTGTTATCCAGGTACCAAACTGTTGTTATTGCTCTTTCTTGTCTGCCATTTGTGAAAAGAACTGACATTTAAATGGAGCACATGTATGAAACTGGCAGCTACCAGACTCACTGTTACCCTGAAATACTTTAACTACTTTTTTCTTAGCCTGTTATCCGCATGGTGATAAGAACAGCACGTTCTTGTCAAATAATTTAATACACTTTTGAAATTTGAAATCGAAGATTTATTATGATTTCGGCCACAAAATACTATTCATTCTGACAATCATATACACAGCAGAAAGTGGAAGAAAATGAAGACTCAGGACATCTAGATTTAAATCAATGTGCTTGCTTTTTCATTTTTTTGTTTATTTTTCTCAGCTTAAGCAGTAGTACCGTGGAAATCATATTCTAACAGAAAACAATACACTTTGAAAAGCCAAGAACATCATTCCCATATTCACATTTCTGTTGTTTATTTTTTTAATCAATAATGTGTATAGAGTTACCTGGGGAGTCCATTATAATGGAGATTGTTTTAGGACTGTGGGTTAGGGACTGAAGCCTGGTGTTTCTAATTAGTTCAAACCATATCTTGAGGTTGTTGCACTCAGGACAAAAGCAGAAACTAGAGTTTTCAATCTCCAGTTTTGTACTCCTCTTGACATTCTATTGCAGTTGAATATTGCCTTATGAATCTTTCTAACTTGACTAGTAACCTGGGTATTTTTACAGTAACTTTTAAAATTATTCCCTTAATTTTGAAGCACTTGTTTTGGTACTACTTAAAAATGAATACCTAAGAGTAATGATGATCATATTCTTAAAGCACAACTCTAAACACCACAGTTTTAAATGTCAATGTGTGGAAATTCCAAATCCATAAATTCTAATATTTCTGATCTGAAATACCTAGTAGCTATAATCTCAAAACCATCTTGAATGGTTAAAATTTAGACTATTGAAATATAAAACATTCAACTCTTAAATTTAATGTTTCTTGGGATGGGTGGAAAACAGATTTAGTTGGTCCATTTCTGCAGTACCAGCAGTCTTCAAGTTGAGACAAGAAGATAATTAGTTTGTGGTCAGCCAGATTTCAGAATGAGCCCTTGTAGATGGAGCTGGGAAAGGGAATTAGGGAATAGGACCAGTGGCTACTTCTAGGGTTTTACTGCCTCTCACCCAAGCACGCGTGGAGAAATGATTGTTCTTTGAAAGAATTCAAACGTTCAGTGAGATTGCACACCAGAGTTTTGTTGTTGCAGTCATTCCCTCTGAATCCCAAAACACATTAAACAGTGCTTCGGGAGTTGCTTGTTGATGATGACAAGCCAATAGAGCCAAACCTCAAAATAGAACCAAGCACCTGACACAGGCCTCACTCTACTATAGATAGCAATTCAAATCTGTCCCTACTGCTTTGTTAATCATATATGCAGAATCTGTGTTCTTGCTCTATCTGACAATATTAGAATGTTCTTTTATTTAATGACCAGGAAGAGAGAATTATTTATTAAATGCCTATTGAAGATGCTGTAGTCTTTATATGAGAAAGGGGATTGTAATGAAATTCCATGCTATGGTTGCAGATTTGGAATTGGCTAGGCACAATTGCTTCTAATTATAAAATTGAAGGTGTTCTCTAAACTTAGTTTTCTTTTGCTGTCCAGTGCACTAGCAGAAAATCTAGATGAGTTTCTTGGCCATATGACAAGGTGAAAAAAATCAGTTAAAAATATATTATTTGCTTCTAACAACATTTTTTTTCAGTCCATAAATTAGTTTAGAGACTTTTAATCAACTAAGGCTCATCTTCCTAATGAAGCCAGGGAAGCTACTGACTCTTTGGAAATCAGTTATGCACATGATAGGAAATGTCAGACAATGAGTTGGCTGCTGGATCACCAGTCCTGGGTTCTGCTAAAAATATCTCTGTATATGTCCATGTGCAATGGATTTGTTCACACCCACAACATCAGAGCCCAGGGTGCAAGGGGTTTTACCAAATTGTATGGTTGATGGCTGTATCAAATCAAAGTAGAATTTTTAAAAGAACAGCAAAATGTAGAAATAAATGTGTATATATTCTCTATTCAAAGAAATGCCTGAAAGGAAAGAAATATATTATATACTTCCTACAATTCTTGTATTTTCTTGGCTTTGTTTGAGGTAATTTTTCATCTTTTCCAGTTGTGTTTGTGTTTTCTAGATTTCATCAGAGAATCTACTCACTTCCTCTTTAAGGACTCCCTATCATCTTCATATAGTTTCTTTTAAGGTCTTCTTCTGCTGCTTCTGTTGGAGGAAGGCTGTTTATTTCCCAGCCTTCCAGCAGCTTAGACCCAAAAATAATTACACAAAACTGTATCAATTAAATCACTGCTTGGCCTATTTGCTTTAACTTCTTGTCGGCTATCTCTTACATTTTAATTTAGCCCATTTCTAGTAATCTGTGTATCAACGCATGTCTGTGGCTTACTGGGTAAAGTTCCATCTGGCCCCAGCGGGGCTACATGGCTTCTCTCTGATTCTGCCTTCTTTCTCTCAAAATTCAGTTTAGTTTTCCCTGCCTAGCTCTGTTCTCCTATAGCTCTGCTATAGACCCAAAGCAGTTCCTTTATTAACCAATGATATTCACAGCATAGAGAGGGGAAATGCCACATGCTTCACCTGTGTTGGGATATCCACAGTCTGCTGTGGTAGGATAACTATGCTCTGGCGGAGACACATTTTCCTGGATGTGATTGACACTGGCATCTTTGCTTCAGGGTTTGGGGTGATTAAAGATCTAGGTACTGATTTTTGTATATGTCTTTTTAAGGCAGGTGTTTTGCTCCTTAGTTGCTGTTTCCTCTCTGAATTTCCAGAGAGTGTGTTGGCTCCATGTTGCTTATTTTACTGCCCTGCTTAGCTGGATTCTTCACCAGGAAGTTTTGAAGGAGTTGGAAGCTGCTGAAAGGGGAGGCCAGAAAGAGACAGTATCCTGTAGTGCTAGGGTCTTCCCAGCAAACTGGGTCTGGGGAAACATAAAGAGTGGAGACACTCTGAGGGCAGTCTTCTGACAGTCCTAGCCTGTGGTTAAGGAAGAAGTTTCTGCCCAAATTAGGAGTTGAGAAACAGTAAGGTGTAAAGGCCATGGGGTTGGGATGGAGTGAGAATGAGGATGAGTTGGTTTTCTGGCAGGCATGTCCTATAGATAAACAGAGAGAAATGACCACTTTTGGGGGCTGTGACAGAGCAATGTGGTGGGGAGGGAAGGCCCGTGGGTATGGTCCATGGAATCCAGAAGAGATATGGGCAGGGAAAAGGGGAAGCTGAGGCTATTGTTCTGGTGCATGACCAGAGGTGACCCTGATAATTGAGTCTGGGGTAAGGAGAGAAAATGGGGATGTCTGATGACAGCCTACCTGATCTTTCAGCAGGCTTGGCCTATAGCTGAGCCACTCTTGACTATCTTTTAACCTTTCCTATTTAAAACTGTAACATAAGTTATTGCAGTGTTTTATGCACTGTACTTCTTTTTGTGACATTTCTAATTATTTTGGAGTTATAAATTGTGTGAAGACCCTTAAAGAGACAGTATATACCTATTCTCATGACTAATATTTAAAGAAATGATACTATCAAATGCTGTTGAGAGCAAAGATAATGTTAATCATTCACAGTGTGATAGATAAAATGTAAAACATTGGAAAAAAGTTTTCCAGTGTCTTTTAAAATTAAAATTAGAATTAAAATAAAATTCAAAAATTGTACTATTTTTGATTGTACTCAGCAAATGAAAATTGCAGCCATTCAGAGATTTTACATAATTACTTTACTTTATTGGTACAATAGGACCAATGTAGAAACTATTCAGATTCACTTTAGGGAGTGAATGATTTAAAAATCTGTGGTATGTCAATACCATGGAATACTACTCAGCAATAAAAAGGAATAAAGTATTAACATACTCAAGAGCATGAATAAATTTAAGAGAAAGTATGTGAAGTTAAGAAGCCAAGTCATAAAAAACTAAATACTGTATCATTCCAATACATTCAAAATGATAAAGGCAATATCGACACATTAGTGATTGCCAGGGAGGAAGAAGGAGTGAAAGTGTGTGATTACAGAGGGGTCAAGTCTGTGAGTGCTGTGCTGATATTACAGTGGAGATAATCTGTGTCTTGACTGTGATGGTGCATCCACAAACATTTCTACGTCATGAAATTTTATTTAAATTGATAGAAATATGCAATAGAATGAATGTCTTTTTATTGGTGAAATAAAAACAAGCTCTGACTTATACAAACTATTAATTACCAGTTTTTTATTATTATTCTTTAAATTGGAAAGAGAGAAACATTGGAGGAAGAGGAGTAAATGGAAAACTACATTTTTCTATGACTTCCTCTGCAATTTCATATGAGCCTGTGGTTATCTAAAATATCTTTTAAAAGCCAAGCCTTTGTTTAATGTTTTGCATAGCTCAATGAGAATGATGCTAATTATTCACAATGGACTTGGACCTTTCGATATCTGAGCTACAGTCCAACCTCTTGCCAGATGTAAGGGTTTCCAACGCCTCAATCAAGCTCCATCCTCTTGATTTCTAGCAAAATCTTCAGAAGTGAGATTAGGAAGAGACTGCTGTGGTACCAAATCTCAAATAGAGAGTACATAACTTCAGTATACCCTAGTGTAGTGTTTGAAAAGCCTCTACCTCATTAGAAACCATATGTTCATTATCAGGAAAATATATTCCTCTTCTCTTTTCACATTATCATTCCTCAGCAAGGAAAAGTTGTTTTAAAATGGCAGTACCATTGCATCTGCTTATATGATGTCTTCACGCATATTCCATGCTTGTTTTCTGGAAGGCTTGCTGATGATCACCATAATTTTTTTTCTATCTAGTTTTAAATGTTACAAGTCATTGATATTAGGATATTTCTGTGACTCAGTCTGAATAATTTTATAGATATGTTGAAGTTGGTTACCTCTTTCTAATGGCAAGCACAGTGATTTCCATCTGTCTCTTTCCCTTCTTCTGTCTGACATCTACTTAACTCAGATAAAAAGCTTGTTGTCAGTAAGATCAATTTTATCCTGCTTTCAGATGTCTCTGGTGTACATTCTGATAGTTCCTCCTACATTTTTTACATAAATTGCTTCTCAGGCTAATTATAAGTTAAGGAAGGCAATGGATTAAATTCTAAGTTTTTAGAATATACAACTATGTGGCCACCTGAAAAACAGGACTTTGGAAGCAGTGTTCTTTTTTCTTTCTGCTCAACAGGTTCTAGACTGGTAGGGTATATTTGGAGACAGATTATATATTCTTCCTGATTTCTACAGGTCAAGCAATAAACTCTTAAATTTGAGAGCACAGGAAAAATAAATAACATGTTTGTAAAAAACTAATGCTGCAATTTTATTTGATAAATATTATAATTTATTTGAAGTAGATTATTAGTTAAGGATGTTTCCTCTAGATGAAAATTTAGTTGTCCATTATTAATGTGGCAGATTACTATATATTCAATTTAAACCCAACTTCTGGTGTCTTTGGCACAACAATGTTAAGGTTACAAATTATATCCTTTATTTTTCTGGGATAAATAAAGACAGTTTCATCTAATAAGATTGTACTGAGATTATTAAAAAATGGAATAGGCTCTCTAGAGGCCTCTACTCTGCCTTACGTCATCTTCCACAGTTCTGTCCAGTGTTAGTTTTACGAAATGGCTCAGGAGAAAGACTGACTCCCAGAGGAAATTGTGTCTGCACAAACAGTTATCTGAGTCAACTGAAACTCAAAGGTTTTCTGAAACATAAATGACTCAGTTAATTCTAGGATTATTATTCATGTTCAGTAATCTCATTTTGTGCCATTTCTTCAGGTTAACAGTTTAGAAGTAAATCATCCCATGAATTAAGTTTCTTTCCCAATTGTTCAAATGCAACATATAATACTATTTCCACAATAAACCTTTCAAATGCATGTTACCCGACTGTACTAACTGCCCACAAGCAACTCATAGGTGTTCCATATCAATAATCTACCCAAATCAGAGCAAGTATGTCTTTTCTAGAAACGTATTTATGTTTACGTAAATATATATATGTTTACCCTGGAAATCATTAAATGAAATGTTAATTTTGTAGTTAAATATACAACCTCAGAGGACATGCCTATAAGATTAAATACGGAGCTTTGAGTCTGGACTCTTCTTTGTAGTATGGAGGTCTCTTCACAACTGGACAGCATACATGATTGTGTCTCATGGTACCGCAATATTTGTATTTTTATTTCTGCTGAATCATAACTCCATACCCCCAAACTAATCATGTTTTTCATGTACCTCTGATGTGTTTGCACTACTTTGTCTAGAACACCATTTCTCAGCTTCTTTGAATTGTTTCTTCCTAATGACTATTAAAGTCTACTAAATCATGAAAGTGACATTTAAATTACTTTGTACCTGAAACATCACTAATAAATCAATTGTAGTGATTTTTATATTATCAGGCTTATTTATAGATGTGTTGCTTTCTACTTATGAGAGCGTTGAAGTAAAAGGATATGCAATATTAATAGCTTGATCCTCCAGTGTTTTATAATATGCTCACAAATGAAATACATTGATACTATTCCCTCCAAGAGTGAGTGAGATTCCCCTTCCTTCAATGTGCCTATATATACAACTTTCTTCTAACAAATGGAAAATAACCAAAATGACAATTGTAATTTGTAAGTCTCAGATATAAATAATAAATACCTTGCCACCCAGAAGTGGTTTCAGCACTAGTGTGCTATGAGGAAAGTGAAAACTCTGGGAACCACTTTGGCACTGAGCTGTAGTTATGAATTAGCTTGACAGAAAATAAAATGAAGATGTTAAAAGCCTTGATGAAAGCCTATGTAAAATGTAATAGAGGCGTTTGCAAGTAGAAAACAGACATCAAAATCCTACTAGAAACGGGATAAAAAGGAAACTTTTATATATTATCACAAAGTTTACAGGAATTATAAATCAAAAAGACGTTAGGGAATAGAAAATGTACTCAACAAGTTTTGGATATTCAGCTGCACAGCTTTTCAAATCAAATATTGAAGAAGCCACTTGGATTCTTCTTACAATGTTACAAGAAAAAGATAAAGTACTCTTAAAGCATTCCATTGCTCAGAATTTATAATGTTTGCAGATGGAATCAGCATCAAGAATCAACTTCTAAAAAGAACATCAAATAAGTGCTGTAGAGTCCTTGTTAAGACAAAGGACTTCTGAAAATTTTATGGGAACAGTTCCCATATCTCTACATCAAAGTATTGAATGACTGAGAAGTTTTTAAGAAGGAGTCCTTGGTAAACAAGTAACAAATAAAATGTTCTAGACACATCAAACAGAAGTGGTGGTGGGACTTTTGGCATGATAAAGCCAATAGGCAGCCACCAAATTTTATAATAATTATATTTGCAAACGCAATACCAGCTTTATCTGAGACAAGTGTTTCTAGCAGTGCAACACATATTTTCATAACTCTCATTGGCTTTGATAAGCTACCTATATGTTTTAAGTTCACACTGTACACCATGGAGCTTACATTTTGAGGAACAGATTTGCCTGTTAAGAGCTAGT
Organism: Microtus oregoni; assembly: GCF_018167655.1. Lineage (NCBI taxonomy): Eukaryota > Metazoa > Chordata > Mammalia > Rodentia > Cricetidae > Microtus > Microtus oregoni. Next base: position 44,291,091 of record NW_024543068.1, on the reverse strand, counting down.
GAGGGATTGGAGTCTCATGTTAAAACATTTGTGGTTAAAATAACTCAACTATAGCACTTTGACCAGGTATATCTGACAGTGGTGACCTATCTCCACACACCCTCACAAGACACTCAGTTTTGAAACTCTAAGGAAGTTTTACAATTTGTCCGATAGATTTGATAACAAAACTATTAATTGGATAATGCCACTAAGTTTTTGTTAATTTATTGCACAAGAAGAGGAAAATCACAATTGCTGTCTAGTAACCACATTATTTGGCACATTGTTTTGATTTGCTAATGCTTGTTGGAAGAAAAAAAACTGTGATAGTCATTTGAAGGCAAAAAATAAAAAAAGATAAAATCATAGAGATACTATTCCAACTACTTTGAAATAAATTTTATCTCATACTTTAAATTGTGTAGGTTAGCAGTGACAAGTTAAAAAATGTCATACACTGACTGACTTTTGTAGCTCTGCAATTCTCAATGAGATCTGTATGGTAAAACATGACATTGATTGTCCCTCCTGACTGTAGCAGATCCAGCTAGGCAAGATCTATATACCAGTGCAATAATGAAATAACTACTCTGGGAATAATAAGCAACTCTGTTCTACAACTTAAGTTGGGTTCTACAAGAAGGAAACTATGCTTGGTACTCTAAACCTGGTCAGGAGCACAAACCTTGGTAATTCATGGACTTAAGGACGAAAACTATTATTGTTCTCTGCTAAGAAAATATGTTGTCAAACTTCCTTCTATGTACTCTTTATACTCATAGATGAATGCACCTCTCAGCCTTTGTCACAGAAGCTTCCTTCTTACAGTGAGCAGCAGTTAATGCAGAGACTCACTCAATGTGGTGAGAATTATAACTCTTGTGTGATGTGAGATGTCCTTCTGTATATGTGTTGCTTTTATTGCAATTATTATAAAATTGTTTTGGTCAATGGTTTAGTAAAGCAAAGTTAGACAGAAAATCCAAACAGATATAATGAGAAAAAGTAGGTATAATCAAAGAGATGCCATGTAGCTGCTGAAGGAGAAAGATGATAGACAAATGCCGAGGAAGCAAGACATGTGGAAAATGAGGTCACTAGAACATGAGACTCTTAATCTCAGGGTCATGGGTCCATGCCCAACACTGAGCACCATTTTATAAGTGGAGACTGCTTCTTCATTTCCCAGTCACCCAGACACAAACAATCACAGAGAAACTGTATCAATTACAACACTGTTTGGTAAATGTCTCAGGGGTATGTCTAACTGGCTCTTACATCTTAAATTAACACATTTCTATTAATCTGTGTAACACCCCAAGGTTGTGGCATACTGATTATGACGTTCCGACATCTTTCTTCTTCAGCAGTGACATGGCATCTCTTTGAATCTGCCTACTCTCTCTATATATATCTCTGTTCAGATTTTCTGCCTAACATTACTTTGCTAAGTCATTGGCTGAAACAGCTTCTTTATTAACCAAGTGGCATTACAGATAGCTTTGGACACCCAACATGGGTGCTGGGAACTGAACTCTATTATTCTGGAAGAGCAGCAAGAACTATATGCTGCTGAGCCATTTTTCCATCACCTCTGTTATTTGTTTTTATTCTGTCTGGGCCTAAGCCTTATTGCAAAATGTCCCTCATATTCAAGACAGGTCTTCCTATCTGGTTAATCTCTCCATGAATGCTTCGACAGACACATGGCAGATACAATTACTAATGTTATGTGTAGCAGTTCAATCAAGGAAACTTGACTGGATACAGTGGCTCATAAAAGTAAGCCATTTATTCATCTGCATTGAACGTCCCTTTGTTGAGCAATAAGGTCGGGTTGAGCCACTGAGACCTGGGACTTGTCTGTGACAGCAGTTATTATTAATGCTTCTTCTAAGCTTATTCATCTGAATTTCATATCCATTACTATCTCAATTGTTAGAATCCCTTGAAGGCCATAGACATAGTCCTCCAATTCCTTAGTATCCACCAACTGGGCCAAAGGTGCTCCTCACACAGAGGCTGCTCGGTCAGAAGGTGTTGGGGAAATGATATCCAATGTTCCACTAGAATACACAAGACTTCTGCAGTACACCTCTGTTAGCCAAGTCAGCAGGGAAAACCAACCCAACCCTTCCTCTGGCTTGAACATTTCAGAAGTTACCCTGAGGTTTTGGAAACAACAGTCTGACCAGGCTTCTTCATAAAATTCCGTGCAAGTAACAGAGAAAAGGCTAAGAAGTCAGGGCCAGGTTACATCTAGTGTTGTCAATGAGTCATGCAGATTCAACAATGGGAGACATGGGACAAGAATGGTAGCAGTGAATCTTGATGAATACATGCTGACTCACTGAAGACATCAGATTAGCACTTCACAAACACTGGAACATGGATGCCTTGTAATTATTAAATGAATTGGGTCATACACTAAAATAGTAAGCCATTATATATTTGAGATTGATTATTTACTCCTATTCCCTTTTAGCAATTTTCTTACATTCAGCCCTTTGATATAGGCCAAAAGAATGCATTTTTCCTCAGTCCTATTTGTTATCAGAATTCCTGAACATAAAAAGAATTTCTTTTTATGATATCTGAGTTTGTCCTGATGTCTTAGCTTTGGGACTATTGCATAAAAGTACTCATTTACTCCTAAAGCACAGCCATTTCTCATTCTGGACCGCTGTCATTATTTGGTATGTATTTTTGTTCTTGGTGAGGATATTTTATAATATTTTATTTATAATATTTTATAAATTTATTTCATGAATTTAAAAAGTATTTTAAGTCCCTTCCTCATGTGACTTCTAACTACATGAGTGTGACCTGGGCAGTCATAAAAACACATCTATAATATTAAAACAAGAACAGTCAGAGCTGCCCCGAGACTCTGAAAACACCCTTCATTCTTCTCCTGGCATTCTCTATAACTCCCTAGACTCACAGTTTGTGCTTGAGCATTCTCTTGACTCCCTGGATTCACAGTTTGCACTTTCAATGTGGAAACAGCCCTGGATTCCTTTAACCCTGTTAATGTCCAATTAGACAGTTAATTTCTTTACTGCCCTAAGGACACATGCCAATGATGAGTTTAAAGTAGTTCTATTACAGGCTTAAGATTCCAGACACCTTACTACTGGTTTTAAAAATGAGTAATAATTGGTTATATCTTAGTGTTCCTATTTAAAAGCCCTGGAACATCAGAGAACTTTAGGAACTTCAACAAGGTTACCAAGAAAGTGACATTCAGAACTCTTAGATTCTGAGCAAATCAAATAATTAAATAACAAAATAAGACCAAGTTTATCACAATCCATGTTATTCACACACATATACATGAAGAGGAAGAGCATGCTTATAATGTTGCCTTCATTTTGAATAAATGGAATATGCATCAAAATTAGGGATCCAATACTCTGGCTTGTAGTTTTGAAGACAGTTAAGTAAAAGGTTGGACTTTGTAACTATTTCGACTTTCAGTTCTTGCAAAAGAGAAAGAGTGAAACTATGTTGTTATCATCACTCATTTCTTGGAAATAGCGTCTATCTACCGTTTGTACATTTGACACCTCACACCCTTCACTCACACCCTGACTCTAAGGGACCTGATCCGTTTGCAATGGCATGTAAATGACCCTGACACTGCAAAAGCTCCCCACTTCTGTGACCCCCTGAACAATTTCCCACTAGTAAAATTTTGTTTTGACTTAAAAAAACATGTCTTGATTTTTACATTTTTTTACACTTTAAATCATTGGCTTACATAAGCATTCAATAAACAAATATAAAAGTATTTAAGTATTTAAGCATCTAAGCATTTTGTCAAATATATAATCTCATATATTGGGAATCAAGAATCTTAAAAGTGCATATAGCAAAACTATTAAAATATGTACACTGTTTTTATTTGAAACATGAAGAGTCAGCTGCATTCTTATTACTGACATAAGGGAATCTCATAAATTACAGCAGAAGGAATAAAGCAGCATAAGGAATACTGCTATTTTGGTGTAAAAATCTCAAAAGCATATGTCTGATAATATGTTGTTTGAAGGAGAAAATTTTCAGTGTTTCAAAGTATAGTTCAAAACATCTCATAGTAAATACTAAAACAGTGTATCAAAAATGAAAAACAATTGGTAACTAAAAATGCATACATTCACATCCACGCCCATACCCATAACCATGCCCCGCACATACATATAAATGTGTCTATGTTGAACACATGTATGGTAAAAACTAAATAACACACAGTTTATGAATTTATACATTTAAACATTTCTAAAACTTATATTTTGTGTTTCAGTGTTAATGATGAGGTAGGATAATACAATTTGTTTTTATTCCTGGTGATTGAGTCCAAGGTTTACCTTCTAGGCCATTTCTCCATTCCCTTCTATATACATTGTAGTTGCAGTTCAGGGTCTCACTAAGTGGCTAAGGCTGGCCTTTTTGCCATTCTGTAGACTCAGCAAGCATACTTATGATCTTCCTGCCTCAGCTGTTTGAGCAAAGTATTACAGTCCTGTGACACAAAGATCAACAATGATGATTCCAGAGCTAATCAACAGTTACCAAGATGTTGTTATGGATTTTCACTGAATGGTCTTCACTTTGAAATAATAGTTACAAATCACAGATATAAGATTTCCAAGATATGTATCTTAACAGTTTGGATAAGGGTGCTATGGATGGAGCTCGGTTAGTTGAATGATGGCCTACCATGCACGAAATTCTGGATTTGATCCCCAGCATTGCCTACACTGGATGTAGTGTCAATAACCTGCTATTTCAGCACTTGAGTAGAGGAAAGAGGACGGTAGGGTATTTACGTATAGTCTGAAATAGTGAATTTGAGGCCAGACTAGGCTACTTGACATCCTCTAAGACAAAAAGTTAACCCAAAAAATGTCAACAATTTAGTTAAGGAGAAGAGTATGGCTATTTCCCTATTTTGTTCACAAAGTATATAGAACAGGTCTAATACAACTATGAATAGCCAATGTCATTTAAAGTCATTCCATATTCATATATTCTCTCAATATTATTTCCTTTATCCTAAAGCTATCCTACAAGACAATTGCATTTCATTACAAAGCATGTGGTTGATAATGAAGCGTAGTTAAGAAGTCATAACAGGGTTTCTATTGCTGTAAAGAGACACCATGACCATGACAACTTTTCTAGAAAAAACATTTAATTGTGGTAGCTCACTTACAGTTCAGAAGTTTAGTTCATAATTTTCCAGGTGGGTAGCAAGGTGGCATGTAGGTAGACATGGTGTTGGAGAATGGCCCGAAGGTTCTTACATCTTGATCCCTCAGGCAACAGGAAGTGATTTGACTCACTGGGCATGGCTTGAACATATAGAGACCTCAAAGCCTGCCTCCACAGTGACATACTTCCTCACCAAGACCACATGTACTCCAACAAGATCACCCCTCCTAACAGTGCCACTCCCTTTGAGTGTTGCGTTTTTTTTTCTCTTAACACCCAGAAGAATAGTAATCAAGGCCTTAACTGTTTCTTACACATGTTAATCATGAACCAATTTTCATTTTTTCCCAGTGGCAATGAATATGTCTTATATAATAGTAAGGAGAGCAGAAACTCAGGCTCAGCAGTTTCATTAAAAGTTCCGAAATTTCAAAACTTCAAATTATTCCTCTGTTTCACATCTATGTCGGGCAGACATATGAGTCAATGTGAATTTAACTCCTCCATTTGGTGATTTTAAATATGCCTGTTAAATGTATAAGAGAAAGCTATAAAAAAGAAACTTTATAACAAATGCCTTACATATTTTATCAAGAAGAGTTAATATTTGGATCAATATTTAATAGTTGCATAACATTTGGATAAATTGTTTAAACTTTTCTTTGCTCAGTTATTTTAGACAATATTTCCTAACATGCTAAAGTTTATTTACAGGTTTCTCAATTATTAGGCAGTTGTGAAAATAGGAAATATGGCTTATTCCTTTTATATTTTTATCTTGGCAATTACTGTGTTGATGATCATACTTTAAATAGTTAATTTCTACTTTTTAAACAAACTAATATTGTCACATTTTTATGGCTGATTTTTTGACATTGTAATAGAAAATCTATTTTCTATAGGTAAAAATGTCTATAATGCCTTTTGTCCAACTGAGACTCTTTGGAACTTTCCACAGTTTATTGGTTAAGATGAATCTGTGAGCCCAGTATAAAGGGCGGGTACCAATGCTCATGTTTATTCATTCATATAAATATGTAAAATTCTGTTTATGATGAAGGCAACTTAAAGTGAGTACTCTGACATCATGGAAGAACTGCACAAGTCTTCAAGTTGTATATCAAGAAATACAGAGAAAACAGGTGTGACTAAGGGTTGAACTGATATTTTAAAATAAAAAAAAAACAGAACAGGTATGGCTTTCTTGTTCTGACTCTACTCTAGGATGTGGATCATTTTCTGTTTTTTTCTTTGCCATGTTGGCCCCTGTAGTCCATGAACAACATAGATGTGTTTAACTCTTAACTCCTTCTACTCTGTTAAGACATGTAGGCTTCAGAAAATTCAATGAATATGACATTTTTGTGGTGATCATTATTTTCTAACATAACTAGTCAAAGTAAAACATGACTTTAATCTTTAATAGAATTCTTAAAATAAAATCCATGCCTCACAGAAAGAAATACATTACCCATAAATTTGTATGCTCATATCAAACAACTATACATTCTTTATATATTTTATTATTTGGTGCAGGCTATTTACAATTTTTTCAAACATAGAAAGGTCAATTTCAATAGTTAGTATGAGATAAAGAAAGTTTGAAGATTTAGTAATCACAAGAATTTCCCCAAGGTCATTTTCTACATACACACCTCTTTCCATGGTATTTTTTGTAACTGACAGTGTTATAACTGAATCATTCTTTGATCTCTCTATTCTCTTGAGTGTGAGTCACAGTACAACAGAACAAATGATCACATAACTTTTATTAAAGAATTGAAAATATTTTTGATAAGCCTCAATTTATCTGTATGACTCTCCTTCCTTTCTCTACTAAAGATATAATATACCAATTGGAAGGAACATTTTGTCTCCTTGGAAAGAGAGGACACACACGGATACCAACTGTCATGTATTACCAATGGGAGGGAATGAATACCATTACAAAAATCAGTAAACACACATGGGTAAACTTTCAGGTCAAATAATAGTTAACAAATGATGAAATATGTTTTTCCTGAAGAAGTCAATCTGTTTCCAAACATATTATGTTTAGTTACAACAGCATTCAGAGGAATGACAAAATATGCTATTATTTGCACCACACTTCCTGTTAAGAAAGCAAGTACCAATGAATAAGAGTTCACTTAATATTGTGCTGTATTGTACTGCATTGACAATGACAAAAGTTAAATGTTTTGTACGTTCAACCAGATTGTTGAGATACTAGACTAGTTACTTTATCATTAATGTATACTTTTGCCCAAACTGTAAAAACAAGCCATATCTCCAGAAATCTACTAAGTTAAGGAGCTAAGAAAGGTCTAAAGAAGTTAAGTTTTACACATGACAGAGAAGAGAACATATAACTTAAATTTTAGGATTTTCTCAAAGGCAGAGGCACGGTTTATAAACTCTGATGAATGTTTGTACAAAGAAAATTGACTTTTCTATTTCTAACTGCAGATACAAATAGAATATGGTCATAGATAAAATCTGTACTTATTCTTTATTTATAAACTCAACCTTTAAAACTTTTAAATTATTTTATAGCAAGCCTTTATATATATAAAGGTCATGCTGCTATTACCTAGAGTGTCATGTTGGTGATAGAACATGGTCAATGATTCTCTTCTGTCTTTTCTGAGTATAGCATGAATATATACATACACTATTTAGGATAAAATGGCTAAAAACAGGATGGTGAGATATCTTTGTTGTTCAGAGTTGAGTCTTTATCTTATAGTGAATCCAAGTTCTATTCCAAGAATGTTTGCTGGACCACCCTGCATGGAACACTAGCTTCAGAGGAGCTCATAATTTCTTCTGGTTGTGATGGATACTGTACACATATGTGCTCTCTCTCTCTCTCTCTCTCTCTCTTTCTCTCTTTTTCACACACACACACACAGAGACAGAGAGAGAAAGAGAGGAGAAAGACAAAAACAGAGAGTTTCAAACATTTGATTACTGAACAAAAATTAATGTTTGAAATCATAACAATATAAAAATATAATCAATAGTGATTAGACAATTTCCCATTTAATACTATTTTTGTAGTTTTAGTATATTTAATATTTAAAAAATGTTTTTGTTTGATTTTATGTGTATGTTTTGTGAATACTACATTAGAATATGCTAATGTGTGTGTGTGTGTGTAAGTGTGTGCCCTTGTGTGTATGTGTACCTGTGGAGGCCCAAAGAGGACATAAGAGCTCCTGCATCTGGAGTTATAGCTGCTTATGGATCATGGGATATGGGTGCTTAGAACAAAATAGAAGCCCCCGAGAAGAGTGGGAAACAGTGTTGAGATAGTCCTCCACATTGACTGGGAATGACTGGACCACTTTTGACTTGGGGGCCTGCAAGAGACCCCCAATGAGTTTTCTGTTGGTATTGAGGTGCCTTGTCTGTCTTTTGTTGATCTGCATGCTTAGTTCCAGTGTCAGCCGTTTCCACATTCTACATATACCTGAAGGTTGATTCCTCCGATTCTTGCCATTCCCATAGGAGATATTATTCCAAGGAATTCCCTGTTTCCAATCCCTTCTCAGATGTTCTATTCTACTATAATGAAAACATTTGACATTTTGATGTTTCCTCATTTCTTTGGAAATGGCTTCTTCTACCCAAAATTCAGTATAATAGTCAAATGTCTCAATGTTCATTGTATGTAGGATCCATTCATCCATTGGTGCTGATCTAACCTTTAAAGGCCCAACTATCTTATTGTATTCTAAGTTGACACTTTCAAAAGCCAGAAATTCAATAAATACTCATCTAGTATCTAAATCTGTTACTCTTATTTGTATAGCCTTAATTAGTCTTTGTAAAAAGTCACTAAAGTGTTCTCTCTTGCCCTGTTTTAACAGTGGTTTATGATTCAATTCATTTTCCTAGTTCTAGAATCCTTTCCAAAGCATTTAAAGCTGCTTTGTGGCTTAGGGACAAGATTTATTCATTGTATAGAGCTTGAGTCTATGGGTCATTACAAGTGCACTCTCTAAGAATTTGATCTTGGGAAGTCTCAAGTCCTTTATGCTTTTCCCCATTTTTCTAAAATTTTAGCCTCTTCTCTGAAATAACATTTAAACATCAGTTGAGGCCCATCATCCAGGACTGCTGAAACTAACTGAAGCCAATTGTGTGGTGTTGTTTTAATGCTAGAAGGCCATATCTTCATCATCTCCCTAACAAATGCAAAATACAAGCTATAAATTATTATTGCTTGCTTAATTTCTTTTATATAATTCATTCCTATAGGTATCCATCTACCTTTTTTGGATCCTTTTGGGCCTTTACAACTTGATACTTTGTCAGAGTACATTACAGGGTAGGAGCTAAAATCCTGGGTAAGTCATCTCTGACAAATACTGACAATGTTAAATCCTGTCATTGTACTTTCTTTCCCCATTCATTAGATTCATTAATTTCCTCAATCATTTTAAATATTCTTACTACTGACTTTTGTAAAGCCTGAATCTCGTGGCCTGTATATATTTCTAATGATTTCATTCAGGCATCTAGCCTCTGGCCCTCATTCTGTACATGTGATTCCAAGGTCTGAAGGTTTTCCTTTAAAGATAACACCTCATTCTTGGACATTATTTGGATTGCATGCAGATTGCCTTCCTGGAGAGATACTCTATCTGCTAACCTATCGTAAATTTTTAACAAATTTTGATTGTCAAATTCAACAATATGAATTCTTTCAGACCATTTCTCAGTATCTTTCAACATGGATTCAATTTTGTTTGTCAAATTAATTTTATCCCTTTTAATAGTATCACTTTTCAGGTAACTTTTGGTTTTTGATGATATTGATTCTTTCAGCTAGTTGTTCATTATTAGTCTGTAAAGACTGTAACATCTCTAAAAGTGCCTCATTCTTGACTCTGTAAACAAACATGAAGAAAAAAAACTGAGTCTCAATATCCAATAAATGGATGTATGACAATAATCATATAAGCCTTATAGAATACAATCCATAGTATTAGCAAAAAGTTACTAAGATTTTCCATGGTAATGTTGACTGCCATTATATAACTTTCAAGTTTATTGATTTATTAATTACCTGTTATGAGGTCTGGAAAAATTGTTTTAGGTCTAATAATCTTTATTATCCAGCAGATGTTGTGGTTGCAGAGTCGTGACTAGAGGCACAACCTGGTGCCATCATCAGTCTTGAGCAGCTTTGGTTTCCCTGCCTTGGTGCTGGTTAAATATTGAGAAATACGCTTTGCTTAACAAATAAAAACAATTAAATCAATTCTGTACACGGAGAAAGCCCAGAACTCAGGAACAGGGAGTACAAAGCAGAAGTTGCACAAGTCATCACGGGACAGGGAAAACAGTAGTGGGTGATGGGTATGCATGAGCTTGGGAAATTTCCAAGTCATCACACGCACCTTGCTTCACTGTGGCAAGGATTTTACAAAAATACCGCTTAGGTAAAAGCAAGAAAGGTGGGCAGGGGTGAGAGACTTTCTGCGCTGTGGACATGTTAGGCTTTAAGCCGGTCCACCTGGTAGGTGTGGAATTCAGATCCACGTGGAGTGCCAGATGAAGACAGACACTTAAATCCAACGCTAGCTCAGAATTGAGTATACTAGAGGGTTATTTATTTAGGATTAGTCCTCTGCACAAACAGGAAACAGGAACCGAATCATACCACCAGAAGTGAGGCAAGATATACGTATGGGCATATATAGTATAAGAGGGCACGCCCAAGTGGGCAGGTAACTTAGAGGCTACCGGCTGTAATACCTACAGTGTGTGTGTGTGTGTGTGTGTGTGTGTGTGTGTGTGTGTGTGTGTCTGCACTTGTGTGTATGTGTGCCTGTGGAAGCCCAGAGAGGACATAAGAGCTCTGGACCTGAAATTATATATAGGTGCTTATTTATCACTGGTTATGAGTGCTACAAACTAAACAGAAGAGTAGAAAACAGAGTCATCCAGAACCTTATTTTAATTTTTTATAATGAAATGTTTTTCTTATCTTTGAATAGAAATGGGAACTTTTATGCTCTTTTTATATTTCAGGGTGTGTATAAATATATATCCATATCCATATATATATAATAAGTTTATGAATGTTTTTGTATAGACATAGAATCTGTAAGATTCTTAGAGAATATAGAAGTGCTGTTCTGAAGGAGTAAGCACTTTAATTTTGAGAGTACAAAAATAAATTGAAGTAGAAGAACAAAAAGAACTGGAGACATCAAACAGACATAGAAATACACACACACACACACACACACACACACACACATATATATATATATATATATATATGAGACTGTTTGTTCAGTTAGGCATTCTAAACAAAGATTATTCTTGTAAATCAGAAATATTCAAAGATACCAAGATTGAAGAGGTAGTTTATGACGTGATGATGAAGGTCTTTCAGAAGAAATCATTGACTTGAAATTGGGGTATTAATATCTTAAGCAGTAGTGTTATATTACATTTAAATAAAGATTTTATTTATTTTATTGCAACAGAAGGTAGGGACACCTGGGTAAAGCACTGAAAATGGGACACTGACAATAGAAGTCTCAAATGAGAGTTACTATAATGATATGGTCAAGATATGTAAATGTGAATGAATCAATTGCAGTGGATAGAGACACAGTTCTGAAATAAGAAATTTGTCAATAGTTGAGTGAGCCAGTGAAATATGTTCTGTTATGAATATGGAGGATCTGAAGAAGGTAGAGTGGAAAGTGAGTGAAGACACTAAACAATTAGAGATTTCATGTATTAAGGTTGGATTACAAGTGGTTAAATTGTTTAGAGACATCCAGATGGTTACTTGCATTAGAGTCCTAGGAGAGAGAAAAGAAGAGACAAAAATCTAAGGGTCACAAGCCATTATGTTGACAGGAACAGAGTTTTGTTTGCTAAAAATAATTTTAAAATATTTTTAGATTATAGATTAATTACAGTTCATCCTTTCCTGCCTCCAAATAGTTTACTTGCTGTCTTTCAAATTCATGGCATTTTTTCCATTAATTGTTATTCATGTATATGTGTATAATGTATGTGTGCATGTATACATATGTTTGCTATACTTAAATATTCTTGAATACAGCCTATTGTGTCAATCTAACGCTCTTTATATGCATGTTTTCAGAAAAATTTGGCACTGGATAACCAATTGATGTGCTCATCCCTGGGAAAGGCATTTATCCTATTATTAGCATTCCCTAGTTGTTTGTTTTTGTCTGTGTAGGGTTGAACCCTCAAGGACTGTTCCTTGTCCATGTTCACGTTACCTGTTGTCTTCATTGTTTGTTTCATGTATAGGCAGTCATGTTGGTGATACTTTATGGATAAAACTTCTAACATTGCTAGGAGTCAAAATGTTCCAGAAAACTCTTTGATTTCTGGCTTTTCCAATCTTTCTACCTTCTTTGCTGTAATGTTCCCTCATCCTTTGAATGGGAATGTTTTACAGATGGAGCTGGGTTTCACCACTGTGTTTTGACAGTTTGTTGTTTTCTGTAGTGAATTGTTTGTTGCAAAGACAAGTTTCCTGATTAGGGTTAAGGGTACAGTTATCTGAGGGTAAAAGGACAATTGTTTTTGTTGTTAGCAATAATGTTGGTTTAATGAAGAAGTGGTTATAGGTTCTTCTCTAATATCTGGAATTTCCCTAGCAGCAATTAATTAGTCAGGTCATCCACTCTTGGAACATAGCTGCCATGAGCTGCCTCAGGGAAGTACTCTCCCAGTATCTCAATGAAGCACTGCAGTTTTTATTGAAGTATTTTCTGTTATAGGATATTTAATAACTAGGAGATAGACTAAAAGCTGTGATTTTCAGGAGTTTGTGAAGGAGTTTTGACAAATTAGAATGTCCCAAATTTAATCGTACTCATTTGTACCTACACCAAATTTAGAAGGTGGTGTAGGAGGTTTCCTTGAGCCCACAAATATCATGGGAACTTTAACTCTGTATTGAGACAAAGCTCCCAAACATAAAATGTTTGGAAAATTCAATATGGAAAATTGTGATTACAATAATTAAACCAATTGTGATTGAAAATACACTTTTTCGGCTGCCAAACATGAAATCATTATAATTTAATAAATCATTTTAGAGAAATAGAATAAAAACAATTATATAGTAAGAAATATAACAAATGTAATATAACTTATAAAGATGTGACTAATAACATTAATGGTTTACAAAACTAACTAGTGTGCAAAAACTGGAAGAGACCATCAAAGTTATAAAGAAAATCAGCCAAAAGTTTTCTTTAGGGAAAAGGTGATAATTGTTTCTAGCAGTCTGTAAATAAAGTGTCACCTCCATAGAAATATCATAAAAGCAATCTTCTCAATGCACTCAGTCCTTTTGTATTTCTTTGAGGTCCATGTGTTTCTTCTTGTGATATGAAAATGAGGTGACTTGAGTTTCTTATCTTATATCAGTTTTGGCATTAAAGGGTAGTCAGAGAATAATATCCCTCTTAGATCACATAGCACCACAGAGAACACTAGAAAGGCTTAGAAAATATGCACTCTAGGCCCAACTCTGTTAAAAATTAGAATGGTGTGTGATTTATTTATTGTTTTCAGTACTTAGATGTTATTTTTGCATGAAAAATCTAGGATAAAATAATATAGAAGGATCTCTCCAACTCTACTCTTTAATAAGTTACACAAGCTAAGCCAGGAGTTGTTTGACAAAGGATGGTGTTGGACTATGTTGCTTAGTAAGTGTCTGAGTTTTGTGGAGTGATAAAGATAAAAGAAGTGTTAAACAACTTTTCAAAACACAGTGTTGTGACTTTGGGAAAATGTAATCATCACCTGATCAAGAAAACAAAATATTCCCAACAATCCAAAGTTTTTATTTATCCTTTTTTATAGTTAGAAACTCTGAGTTACTTCCAGTTATTCCATCAAAGATGATGTTCTGTGTACCTAAAATTATCGAAAAGTTAAAAGCTGAGAAATAGATCTAAGGTCATGAAGTCCCTCTTCAGTGCATGAGCAAGAATTTCAAATTTTCTCACAGTACTTGTTCTCTGATGACCTTTGCATGTCTCTTGATCTCAACTAATTACCATCTATTCCCTGGCTATAGCTTTATAGTTTGACTTTTTTTTTTATTGCCTGGCATGTTTGCATATTTCTCCATATCACGTGTATGTGCATAGATATACATGCATATGTGTGCATGTGTGTGTGGTTGCCAGATAAATGTGTCTGGTGCCATTCCTCAGAAGTTATCAAGGTATCTAGCTTACTGTTTTTGTTTGTTTGTTCATTGATTTTTCGAGATAGCGTTTCTCTGTGGCTTTGGAGCCTGTCCTGGAACTAGCTCTTTTAGACCAGGCTGGCCTCAAACTCACAGAGATCGGCCTGCTTCTGCCTCAGGAGTGCTGAGATTAAAGGCATGTGCCACCACTGCCCAACTTTAGCTTGCCAATTGAGATAGCCTAAGTTTTCAGCCTGAGAATCTCACTTTGGTCATTTAGCTTGGTCCAAAGACATGATTTTTCAGACTTTTTCAAAAGAATTTCTAGTATAGATAAAGTCCTGAACATAAAAATGCCTAGAAACACAGTCTTCTTATTTATAAAAGGATCAAAAATTACTTTTAAATTCAACTAAATAAGCTACCTTGCATGCAAGATACTATTCTTTCAGTGATTATCGGTGGGATCAAAATTTGATAGATGATAAATCAAGTATATTTAGAATTTAACTGTGCAATCCTAAAATTGAGCCTAAGCTGTAAAATATGTAAGAGATAATAAAATTAATATTTTATAAACATGTCACAATCTTCTCAAATGCATGGATTTATTTTACAATAGCAATAATGTTTCAAGAAATTATAATAATATTAAGAAAGTTAAAGGGAAGCACCCCCTATTATAATTCAAAATTTTCTAAGAAGTTCTAGATTATAATGACAACCCTGGCAGAAACTGCATTTTCATATGACTCATCCCACCAACACAAAAGAAGTTCCATAAACAAAAAGTACCTTTCTTGTTCTTCTGGGAGGAATTAGTAGAGATTTGTAGGAAAATTATTAGTTTGCTCTGACAGTTTAAATACATATTTCTCTGGGAAAAAAATGGGCTTAACCAGTGCTTTTCTTAAATAAATTTATTTCAATTAAAATTACTTGGGATCATTAAGTTTTTGTTTCAAAATTACAAGATCAAAAGAACAACAAAAACTCTCCTCAGATTAAAAAAAAATTCAAATCCTTGCAAAGTATAAAGGGTGTGGGTTTCTTATCTCCCTGGATTTCAAAGCTTTTTTCTTGCTGACTGTCATGGAATCTCCCTTGATTTCTCTCTATCCAGGGATTGGATTCTGCAGAGCTACCTGGTTCTTAAAGGAGGCACAGGAATTAATGACTACTTTCAGAAAACTGATTCCTTTGATGACACCAAAAAGAGGACCCAATTATTAGAAAATTTACTAATTAAATGGCAGAACTCTTAGGTAAATGACATGTTTAATGTCAAATGTAGTACACAGTGTTACATCTTCAATATTTAATTTACAACATTAGTTTTACTTCAAATTTTCTCCAAATTCTTAATGCTATAATCATTATTCCTTTTGAGCTCAATCATTTGACTAAAGCTGACATGGAATCACATCCATGCTTGGATCCCCATAATCAACACCTGTTGAAATTCAGATCACATTATTTTATTGTTCTGTTTATTATAATGTCACTTGTTACTCATCTGCCTCTTTCTTGCTAAATATATGTCTCATTGTCATCCATAAATCCACTCAATGGACAATATCAGGTAAGAGATAGTGATAATAATCAGGCTGAGAAAAGATCAGTTGTGAAGTGCTCTTTGAACAGCCAAAAATACTTTTTCAGTCTACGCCCAATCTGTTTAGCCAATCAACACCCTTGTCAATGTTTTATTTGTTGTTTTTCCTTTGAGTACTTTTATTTGTTTGTTTTTTGTTTGTTGTTTGGCCCTAATCTGGAAGGCAACAAAGTGCCCCCACACTGAGAATGTCCATGCCACAAGCTGAACTCACAGCTCTTCCTGACTTCTAGTTCAGATTGAGAGATCAGCTAGGGGGAAAAATCTTACCTTAATTATATATTTTTTGTTCATTCACTGAAAGATGATAGACATAAATTGTTTAGCACATGATCTGGTTCCTGTCTTCTTTTTACACTTTTATATCTCACTTCTTTAACTTAAATCTCAATGTTTTCATCACTGTGTTGTAGCATGAAAGCTGATTTGAATGTCTCAGTAGTCTTCTCCAGTATTTCTCCTATAGATATGTACATATGCTACGATGTCTGACCCATCACTTCTTAATTCCAATAATATATCTTGAGAAGACCTGCCCTATGTAAAGGGGGGCAGACTCTCCCAGCCTAAGAAGGAACCAACACATCCATTCCTGTGAAAATTCTCGAGGTGTTACCAAGTCTTTCTGAGGTGGACTTCTCTTATGAGCATGAGTGCATTTGCACATTTCTTCATGGTCATCACTCTCTACAGACTTCAAAGAAATGTTTCATTGATGGAGGAAGGTCATTGGTTAATTAAATAAAGAAACTGCTTGCCCTGATAGGTTAGAACATAGGTGGGTGGAGTAAACAGAACAGAATGCTGGGAGGAAGAGGAAATGAGCTCAGAGATGCCATGCTACCCTCTCCAGGACAGACGCGATAGCTCTGCTCTCTGAGGGAGATGCACACGATGAAGCAAGCCGCCAGGTCAGACATGTTGAAACTTTCCCAATAAGACCGGTGCTACACAGTTTATTAGAGATGGGTTGATCGGGATATCAGAATTAGCCAGTAAGGGCTAAAGCTAATGGGCCAAGCAGTGTTTAAATGAATATACAGTTTGTGTGTTGTTATTTCCAGTAAAGCTAACCATGCGGGCGGCCAGGCGGGACAAAAAGCAGGCCGGCAGCTCCCACTACTTTGATGGAGGAAGGTCATTGGCTAATAAAGGCACTGCCCTGGCCCGTTTAATTGGTTAGAGGATAGGTGGGAGGAGAAAACAGGACAGAACGCTGGGAGGAAGAGGAAGTGAGGTCAGAGTCTCGACAGCTCTCCTCTTGGGAGGAGACGCCTGAGAGAGACGCCATGCCCCGCTCCCGGGATGAAGCTCCGACCCAGGATGGACATAGGCTAGAATCTTCCTGGTAAGCGTACCTTGGGGTGCCATACACAGATGATTAGAAATGGGCTAAATTAATATGTGAGAATTAGCCTAGAAGAGAATGGGCCAAGCAGTGTTTAAAGAATACAGTGTCCGTGTAATTATTTCGGGGCATAAGCTAGCCGGGCAGGTGGCTGGGGTGTTGGGGACGCAGCCCCGCCGCCCTTATTACTACTTCATATGGCACCCACATGGACAACTGCTTCCACATAAAGCCTGAGACAGCTTGGGAAGTAATTCTAGAACAAAATGAAAGCATTGTGCCTGGTTTCTTGGTAGCAGCAATTTCTCGGTTCTACTCTGTTTGCTAGAGGCAAGCAAGTGCCTCATCTAAGAGAGGCTTCCTGACTCAGCTTTAGCTGCAAAGCCTGCAGCTCATTAAGAGGTCCTGCCACGAAACACTTAAACGGTGTTGACAAAAAACTGAACACATGCTTTTCAGTTTTCAGCCATAGCAGGAAAAAAGCTGCGCCGTTTAAAAATGCCGGCTTTCTGGGCCATCCTGCCAGGGCAAACTCTGACTTTGAGGCAGGAGGGCCGGCTACCGAGAGAGGACTTGAGTGTTGTCTGTTGTAGCTCACTTGCTGGCAGGGACCTTGAAATGCCATACAGTTGTGGCAGTAAACATGGCTACAGCCTGTATATCCACCACGAGGCTGGAAAGCTAAGGAATGGACTGGATCTAGCTGGCAAAGCCATGCCTTTAGTCCTACTGAGATAGCTTTGTAAATTAAAGATTCATGTGGTCAGAAAAACAGAGATATACAGTAAAGAGAGATTCAAAGACAGAGAGAATTTGTGAATGGTTTAAAGTGTGTTAAAAATATATGCAGACTAAAAGTTGAAGTTCTTAAAGTAAAAAACAAAAAAAGGAAGAGAGTTGTTGTGTGTGGTAGCACATGCCTTTAATCCTAGTGCCTAGAAGGCAGAGACAAACAGATCTCTGTGAGTTCAAGGTGTAGTAGTGTACACCTTTAATCCCAATGCCTGGGAGGCAGAGACAGGGAGATCTCTGAGAGTTCAAAGACAGCCTGGTCTACAGAGTTACTTCAGGTCAAAGATACAGAGAACCTGTCTCAAAAAGCAAAGAGTTAAAAGTAAAAATAAACGAAATAGAGGTTAAAACAAAGCTGTACAAAGATGGAAAATAGACAGAGAATTTTGACACTGTATGCTATTATGCTCTCCTTGAATTATTTGAATGCTGAGGAAGGAGCAACAGCTGCTAAAAGATATTTGTTTATAAATGCTGCTGAACTAATCCAACATAGATATTTTGAATTTGTATCTAAGGATATGATACTTTGGAAAAGAGATTCTTATTTTGTTTTCACAGAGGATGAGACGCTGTTCATTTCTTCTATTCCGATTTGGTATGGTGGACCACGCCCTCCTGAAGGGTTGTTGTGAATATCTTCAGAAAATTGCTTCGCTCAACTGCCAACTGAGATGAAACTAGCACACAGGTTATACCATGAAAGACCTAATTAACGACGCCCCCATTCAGCAGGAAGCAGTATGGAGAGAAAAAACTGTGCCCATGTTCCCAAATATGGTTTATAAACGTTCTTTTACGTTAAAAGGGGGATATGATATAGGTATGAATAATTTGCATTAGTATAGATTTTGCTTTATTGATAGAGATTTACGGTCAATTTTGTTATATGTATAAGTGTTTCTGATTTTGATTAAGGTATTGTGATTGTGTAGTTCATTTAAATATGTACTGTATAATTAAGAAATATAGGTTGTTAATGGATAATCATCGATAATAGTAAAGCTTGTAGTCATATTAGTTAGATTTTCTAGATATATAGAGATTTATTTTAGATAGACATTCTTCATGTCTTTCAAAGATTACAGAATAGGACATTTAATGTTTTAATAACTGAGGACTTTTCATGACAATGAGACACTCTGCTCCTGGCAGCAACAATCTACTTCAAGAGGAAGATGGGCATCGAAGAGGCTCGTTATGGAGTTTGATAGCCATTTGGGCAAGAAACTGCTCTTGCCTGGACTGTTGCATAAACTGGACACAGAGAACCCACAGAGAGAGGACTACTGAACTTGCCTAAGCTGAGATGATCTTTCGGGGTTCCTGATTCATGAAAGAGTCTGCGAGACATTCTGCAGGACACAACAGATAGTGACTGAACTGACTTTGAATTTTCCTGCTTTATGGAAATGTCTGCTGGATACTATGGGCCTGAAGGCTGAAGATGGATGCCCCAACGGTACAGAGGAACTTTGGGTGACTGTCCAGGCAGCGAGATGTCTTTGTCATTTCTAGAGTTTGAAGTTTCTTAGTTCTTCTTTACTTAGGTAATATTATATCTTTCTGGAGTCTTTGATGGAGTTAAGAATAGTTAGTTATAGTTATAGTTTTCCTTAGTTATGATAAAGATTGTTGTAACTTTTACTTGATAACTGTTTTGTTATATGTAATTTTGCTATGTTAAAGCCTTTTTTTTGTTTAAACCGAAAAAGGGGAAATGATGGAGGAAGGTCATTGGCTCATAAAGGCACTGCCCTGGCCCGTTTAATTGGTTAGAGGATAGGTGGGAGGAGAAAACAGGACAGAACGCTGGGAGGAAGAGGAAGTGAGGTCAGAGTCTCGACAGCTCTCCTCTTGGGAGCAGACGCCTGAGAGAGACGCCATGCCCCGCTCCCGGGATGAAGCTCCTACCCAGGATGGACATAGGCTAGAATCTTCCTGGTAAGTGCACCTTGGGGTGCCATACACAGATGATTAGAAATGGGCTAAATTAATATGTGAGAATTAGCCTAGAAGAGAATGGGCCAAGCAGTGTTTAAAAGAATACAGTGTCCGTGTAATTATTTCGGGGCATAAGCTAGCCGGGCAGGCGGCTGGGGTGTTGGGGACGCAGCCCCGCTGCCCTTATTACTACTTCACTACATTTCATTTTATTTTGTTATTTCCTGAGCTTCAGCTCAGTAAATGTACAAATATCATTGTGCCATATTAAAAGTGTTTTGATAGTTAAGCACTATACATACACGTGTCATTGACAAAATAAATTTTGTGCATTTTCTTAATAGTAGGATGCTAAATTACAAAAATTGAGACAAATTCCAACTACATCAATTCTTTAATACATATAGGCTGCTGTTAAATATTTATCAAATTATTATTTCTGGATAAACTCAATTAGTGAAAAACTTAAGCTGAGAATATTTTAGCAAAGAAAGTGTTAAGAATATCTGATTTATCAAATAAAAACTGTAGAAATTGTGACAGCAAATAGATTCTGAATTTTCAGCAAATATTTTGCTGAAAATTCACTGATATTTTTTCAATGAAGAAAATTATTCTGCCATGTAACTTATTTTTCTTCCTTAATTACAATTTTACACTCAAAGTTACAAAAATGATCAGTGCACATTATGAGCAAATTACTTTCCAACTTCATCTTAATTAATGGGGTTATTTTTGTAGACAGCAGAGCAGCAGTACACTTAGCTCAAAGAGCTTTGATATTTCTATTTCTATCACTCCTCTTTTAACTAAAAATGAAGATTTTATTTCCTCTGAATTTACCAAAATCAGGGCTCACTTGGGCTCCAACTTAGTATTCTAAGCTTTATGGTAGAGCAAAATTTTTGGAGCTGAGAACATTAGAGGTTCATAATGGCTAAGTCAGCAGACCTTTAACTATCGTTATAATGAAGGGCACCCCGAGCAGAGAGATCAGGTTCACAGAAAATCCTCCACAGAGATATCTTCAAGCTAAAGAGGAACAAGAGCTGCTGATTGGCACTTTGTTACTTGAATGGTCGCCCACTGATGAGGCAGAAAGGACATTAAGGATGATTTTAGCACAGTCTAAAATCTTGCCATGGCCAAACTTAAAGCAGAAAAAGGCGTAATGTCATTTGTAAAATATGCTCAGAATCATGAACGCTTGCTTTCTCAGATGCTAGGACATATTCTTTTTTCTACTTATTACAGACAAAATACCCTCTTTATCACAGTGGCTCCTGCCTTGCACTGCTCAAGACAAACGAAGGGATAATCTTCATTTATATTCAGCACATTTTTTCCCTGGCCTTGGTACAAGAATGTAAATGTGTTTTATTAAAAATTAAAAACATTGGTTTTACTTTCCATCAGAATGAAAAGTGAAGTTTCATTCTCATCTTCAGCCTCGTGTTCTCCATACCATCCCTCTTGTATTGTCCCCCAGACACCACTATTAACAGATAGACTGCAATTCCCGGAGCCTTTAAATTATGTCTGCCCTTGGTGATCTCTCAGTCATGAGACGGTAACAGAAGGCAAAGGACTTTCAAAGGACAGCAGAGGAGATGCTGTAGTCCCCTAGGAATAAACCTTTTCTCCATCTTGTGTCAGAATGAGTCTGTGGAAAATATAGGTGGTGTCTTATCATCCCGCAGCACATGGCTCTTAGAAGTCAAGGAGGCCACCGCTCATGGAGGAAAGCTCACAGCCCCAAGGATAACACCACAGAATCCAACACACTGTTAAAAATAAAAGTGACAATGTCTACTTTCCATGGAATGCCTATAAAACTGTATACTGGCTTACAACAGACTTGCCACAGCTGCTACATTTCTGGCTCCCATAGGATTTTGCAAAGCAGAGCACGTGGACGCGTAGTTGCCAGAACTGGCTTCTCAGGGATGCATTGTTTGCAATTTGAAGGTTAAATTACTTTCAAAGAGACTTGTTGAAGCTGTTATTCTCAATGCTATGAACTGGTAGAACTGTCTGACCTTTGTAAGTGCAAGTCAATATTCACGTTGTCAGAGGGGTATTGGAGGAGACAGCTTCAGTTCTATGGAGAAACAGTTTGCCACAGGCACATTGTGACTGGAGAAGGGGAGTTGGTGAACATGAAACACTTCTACATTAAACCACACAGTGTCTTTTACACATCTTGGAATTTTATCTAGTTTTAGTTGTGAGAGTGCCTACTGGTCACACTAAACGGCAAAAGTGTCATTTTGAAGTAACGAAGAGAGACTGTGAATGAAGCCTGTTCCGCTAACTCTTCCCCTTTTATCCACTCAGGTAGCCTTTCCTCTTAAATATTACATCGTTCAAGGCAGTCACAAATGGGCATAATTATTATTAAGGTTATGAGTAACTCTTTTCCTCTAGGTAAGACCAAACACTGGATTGAAATTTTAATCAGTTTGGGAGAGAAGATTATAGATTTCATTTTTCTTTTTGTGCTTCAGTTCCTATAAAATTTAAAATGAGAATAATTTTCAATGAAGGAATTATCAATACCATATTCATAAAATGCAAATAAGAAGAGAGGTTGTAGTTATTGCCTGGTAAATCAGTATGTAAAATTGTTTCTTATGAAGCCTAGCAGAGCTACATTTCTGGAACCCACATTTGGTATAAGAAGAGAACTCTCTTGGGAAAGTCCTAGTTGGAAGACCCACCCCACTACTCTCCAAAAACAAATCCTAATATGATGGAGGAAGGTCATTGGTCAATTAATAAAGAAACTGCTTGGCCCTGATAGGTTAAAATATAGGTGGGTTGAATAAACAGAACAGAATGCTGGGAGGAAGAGGAAGTGAGGTAAGACGCCTCAGACAGACTCGATAGATCTCTGCTTTCTGGGGCAGACGCAATGAAGCTCCGACCCAGGATGGACATAGGCTAGAATCTTCCCCGTAAGCACACCTCGGTGCTACACACGTTAATAGAAATGGGGCAAGCAGTGTTTCAAAGAATAGAGTTTGTGTGTTGTTATTTCGGGGCATAAGGCAGCCAGGAGCCGGGCTACAGGAACGCAGCCCACAGCTCCCTTCAACACTAATATAATAGAAAATTACAGCAAAGGAAGGTGAACATCCAAAATGGCTAGGCTCCCACAAAGCCAGATCATGAAGTAGGATCAAAACCCAGTGCCATTGTCCTTGGCTTCTCATCAGCCCTCATTGTCTGCCATATTCAGAGAGTCTGGTTTTATCCCATTCTTTTTGAGTTCCAGTCCAGCTGGCTTTGGTGAGCTCACAATAGATCAGTCCCTCTGTCTCATTGGGTGGGTGCACCCCTCATGGTCCAGACTTCCTTGCTCATGTTCTCCCTCCTTCTGCTCCTCATTGGGACATTGGGAGCTCAGTCCAGTGCTCCAGTGTGGGTCTCTGTGGAGGGGGGAGGACTTTGGACTTCTCACAGGGCAGGGAACCCTGACTGCTCTTCAGACTGGAGAGGAAGGGGGAGAGGAGTGGGGGAATGGGGAGAGGAGTGGGAGGAGGAGGACAGAAATGGGAGGCTGGGAGGAGGTGGAAATTTTTTTTTTCAATTAAAAAAAAATAAAAACTAAAAAAAAATTACAGCAAAACCAAACCAGACAAATAACTCTTCACAATTGGTTTTAGTTTTGTTGGCTTTCTCAAGTTAGTGAAATATCACTAAAATTTACAGTCATAATTAATGACATCATAGGTATTACTTAATTAAAAATATACTATTAGCCTTACTGATTGAAGGTTAAATATATCATTTGGCTACTAATTTTAAGGAGTACATGAGATATCTTGTTATTTTGACTATCAGTATATGGTGAGTAATGGATTTCATGAAACATTTCCATACCTAATTCTGTATTCTCTGCTTTGATCAATTTCATTTCTCCTCCCTTATATTCCTCTTATTTCTTGATGTTTTTCTTCATCCATAATCGTTTTTCCTGCTTGAAGATGCAATATACTTGAAGAACAAAGGAACACTTGATAATTATTTCAGTGCTGTGCGTACCGCTAGTACTTCATTAACTCTAACACAGTTTTGATTGTATTTGATAGAACTGAGCAAACAATGTAATATACTGGTATTGGTTTCTCATGGTGGAAATGTGGTAGGGAATAGTGGGAGAAATAAAATTATCGAGTCTGATTTAATATTACATACAAACATACACTTTATCTTTAGAGAGAAATGAGCAGAGGAAAAGTAAAAACATATGTACACTTTGATTCACAGTAAAGCAGAGAAATTTGGTAAAGTTGCTATTCCAGGATTCTAGATGGAGTACTAATTGAGGCTTACATTAGGTAAAAAGAAAAGAAAATAATTTTTATTTTTGGGGGGGTTATTTGTATGTGTACATGTTTTCTATAAAGCTTCTTTGAGGGTTCAGTCCTACTTGATGGTTTTTTTCGTTGTGGTGACCATCTTTTTTTTTTTTTTTTCTTGAGACAGGATTTCTCTGTCAGGATAGCTTTGGAGCCTATCCTGGAACTTGCTCTGTAGACCAGACTGGCCTTGACCTCACAGAGATCCACCTGCTACTGCCTTCTGAGTGCTGTGGTGGCCATCTTGCTTAGCAACTCTCACTTCCTCTTGGCAGATATGTGCACCTGTACAGTTGTATATATCATACATACACACATATGTGTATATACCACATGAAATTGCAATTGTCAAAGTGACCAAAAAGTGGCATTAGTTAAGTAGAAGAATAATTTATAAGGACTTTTTATTTATTTATAATTTTGTTCTTTGAGTCAGAGTTTCTTTGTGTAGCTTTGAAGCCTGTCCTGACATTAGCTCTGTAGACCAGGCTGGCCTCAAACTCACAGAAATCCACTAGTCTCTGCCTCCCAAGCTCTGGGATTAAGGCATGCACGACCACTGCCCAACTAAAAGTACTTTCATTGCTCAATTTAGAGCACATAATTGTAATTAATAAGCATTGGCATAAATAACATCATGCCAAACAGTTAATTTATAGAAGCAATTTAGGTTTCGGGAGTGCATGTATGTATGTATGTATGTATGTATGTGTGAAAGTGTGTGTTCATATGTTTGTGGATGTATGGATGTTTGTGTTAGAGAGAGAGTGAAAGAGATGAGAGATTTGGTCCCAAGAAAGGAACAATTCTACCATTTATAAAAATGTGAACTGAATCACAGTTGCATATTGAAACTAGATGGAAACAAAATGATAAACATGCATGTAATCCTTAATAACAGCACATGCAGAAACTAAAACTAGAACAAACTGTCATGATCAGCGACTGGAGAGCATGGGGGAAGTGGCAGACAGCATTTAAAAAATGACAACAGGCTTATAAACCTGTACCAACTCTTGGTTAGAGAATGCACTTGGTGTGGATATCTATTTGGTTACACAGATTTGTATACTTGGAGTTTGCTAAGAAAGTACATTTTAGCACTTTCACTAGAAAGCAGTGATCATAATACATGATAGAAGCACTATATTGATTATGGAGATAATATAAAGTAATGCAAATTAAAATACTGTATTGGTGGGTAATCAGGAGTATTGACACTAGCCTGTAATTCTTGCAGGTGGCTCTATGTGGCTCTGTTGGCCAATAGCTCAACACATATAACACGTTCCAGGTACTGGGGTTTATATTTTCTAGAATGTCACGTCTACTTGTTGTATTCCACCCCAGTTGTAAGATAACACCACTAAACATTTCTTTTTATGTGTGTATACTTTATGGGATCATATTGTGAAAGATACAACAAACTTGGGTATGACACAGAGGCATTAAGCTGGTACTCACTTGGATGCTTCATTCTTCCTGGCCACTATTCGTCATGCTAGAGGACAAAAGTGAGATAGAACTGGTTGCCAACCATAATTAGCAGAGCTGTACAGAAGGTTCCTGCAGTCTCTCCCACAAGCTGCCATGAAGAAGCTTCCATAGCTGCTGCCCGTGGGCTTGAAAGCTCAGTGGTGGGCTAGGAAGCACAACACAACTGTGGGCTACTTGGTGGATTTAGTGATTTGGCTCCTACAAAAAGGCTTGGTATGCTTAAAGAAAAAAATCGGTACAGGCAGTTATAAAAAGAAATAGTTTCAAAAAGTAAAACAAAATATTTAATGAGACAGTAAAAGAAATATGAAAAAAAGTCATGTAAAGATGGGAAATTCACAGGGTGTCTGGATCCTACATGTTATTGTGTTGATTTTGAATTTTCTGATTGACAAGAGGCAACTGCTGGAAAACATGGGACTGAAAAATAGACTGGTAAAAATACCAACCTAAATATTTTAAAAATGCCTTAACTTTAAAACATCAGTCAAAAAATATTTGTAAAATGGAACTCTACAGAGTGAGTTCCAGAACAGCCAGAGATACACAAGAAAACCCTGTCTCAAAAAAACAAAACAAAACAAAAGATGCATTGCTTTGTGGAATCAGTTTTACTTTTGTTTCCACAGGAAACAAGAGGCTATGGATTCATTCCAGGTTAAGGTGGATCAGCTTTAATCAATAGAGACCTTCTGAACCTTGAAAGGTGGTATCTATTAACAAAGATTATAACAAAGGACTAATCTTGGCCATTAACTTAAATTTTCTCAGAAACCCTAAAGATACTTCATCTACAAACAGCAGAACTCAGTTTGGAGAAAATGATGTCTGTGTTCCCAAGAATTGGGGGATATGGATGGTCTTTGTTTATATGGCAGGATATAGGTGCTTGTTTTAATAAGGGAAATAGAGGAATATAAAATAAAAATAACTATTAAATTCCAAATACAAATTTAAAGTTAATTTTGCTAAACTGTATGTTTGTTTCTAATCTTATTTAAAGGATTTTTGTATATTGATACAAATTTAAGGTTTTTTACTATGATGTAAATATGTTTCTTCTTCTGATTTAGATATTTTTATATATTGATACATATTTAAGGTTATTTTTCTTATACTGCACAACTGTTCCTATTTTTGCTTAAGTTACTACCTATACAGCTCATACCGATAGCTTGTTTCATTACGAAATATAAAGTTTTAGTCCTTAACAACTATTCAAGATAATAAAAAATACAATCTAATAGTCACCCATATCTACCAAACTTATAGTCATTTATTTTTTGAAGGCAATACAGAGCTACATTTCAGATAGATAATCTTCCAACACTTCAAAACCTACAGAATACGGCACTTAAAATGTATCAATAATTTATACTTTTCTCGACATGAAATGCAGCTGCTCCTGATAGCACCTTTTACTTCAAAGAGGATGACGGACATCAAAGAAACTCTTGGAATTTGCTTTCAATGTGGTAAAGTTAGCCATTTAGTCCAGAAACTGCTCTTGCCTGGAATGCTTGACAGTATGATGGACATGCAAGACCCAGAGAAATGTGACTGCTTGTCATTGCTCAAACAAGGCAGGATGGTACTTCCAGTTCTTCTTCACAGAAGAAACTTTGAGACATTCTGCAATACACAGAGGAAAGCGAATGACAAATGGCCAGTATACATGGAACAGTCTTTCACATTTCATGCTTCATTGAAAAGTCTTGCAGATAATATGGGCTTGTAGCCTGAAAATGAGTAACTGTCTATGAATCCAGGTGTTTCTTTCATTTCTAGAGTTTTGATAGTTGTTTGCAATGGTACTTCCTATCTACTCAGCTAATATTACATCCTCCTGGAGTCATGATGTAAGTGAAGACTAGATAGTTATAATTATAGTTTTCCTTAGTTATGATAAAAATAAGGTAGATATGAAACATTAGGTTCACAAAGATAGGATAAATGATAGAGTATTTTCTTTAATTTTGTCAAATGCAAATGTAATATTGTTATTGTAATTCTTGCTTGACAACTATTTTGTTATATGCAATTTTACTATTGACGTTAAAACCTTTATTTTTGATTAGACAAAAAGGGAAAATTATGTGAGATATCTCTCTATATGCTGCCAATATGTTTTGTTACCATTGGTTAATAAAGAAGCTGATCTGACCTATAGACCGGCAGAATTGATTCAGGCAAGAAATCCAAACATAGATATAGGGAGTAAAAGATTGGAATCAGATAGATGCCAGCAGTTGCTGGAGAAGAAAGATGTGAGGTAACAAGTCAGGAGCCTTGTGGTAAAATATAGAATAACAGAAATGGCTTATGTTAAGTTGTAAGGGCTAGTTAATATTAAGTCTTAGCTAGTAGTCCAAACAGTCTGTAATTAATATTAAGCCTCGAAGTGGTTATTTGGGAACGGTAGGTGGCTGAAAAACCTCCAGTTACAGACTGTTGAATGTGAAAGTATTTTTACCAATATCTGATAGAGGAACAAGTCCAAAATTCAAGTTACTAGGTACATTTCCTTCTTCGGAGTACATATAGATATATGTGTCAAACTACCAAATGTGTTTTTTAAAAAGGCTTATGTACATAGTCCCAACCAAAAAGACTCCCAAGTTGCTAAACAATTCCCTTTGATTACCTGCCTCCATTATGTAAATGCAGCCCTATGACTAAGCTATTTCCTAATTGTCCCATCTTTGTGAGCAATCATACTGAGTATTAGATTCCAAAGGATGAAATTTGAGGGCATCGCAGCATTTAGAATAAAGTGAGCTAAGTGTGAATCCATTGGTGTGTGTGAGTAATTATAAAACAACAACAACAAGAAAAAAACCCGAATTTGGAAAAAAAAGTTCTTTTCCTTTTAAAAATACATGAGTTCAAAAAGACAATTATATATAAAAGAAAATATAGATTGAAAGTCAGTATTTTGCAACTGCCATAGCAATAACAATCATAAAAAATTCCTGAATATAATATTAAAACTTCAAAGAAAATGTCTTTGAGGCATTGGTATTCATACAGCCTTTAAAAGAGCACTTAATAAATTATTAATTATAGAAAATGTGTTTTTTAAAGATAAAGTTAGAAAACTTTTTAACTAATGGACTAAAATTAACTTCAGTCACAGTGTAATAGATTTACATTAATTGTTCTGTAAATAGGTAAACTTGTCACTCAAATGTTGTTTTCTCCTAAATTTCTTAATCTTAATCACTGAAGACCAACAAGGCAATCTAAATAGCCATCTTGTAAAATAGTCTACAGTAAAATTTTTAAAATGTCAATAATATTGTGATTTTTTTTAAATAGAGCAAAACATCTTAGAGAGTTTGTAGTTCAAGGAATCAAAACACACAACAGCTGACTGAAATGAATAGATTTTCTTTGCCTTTTAAATTTTAGTTTATGAAAGATATTAATGGCATATTTGACACTCAGTAGAATTTAACATACACCATTTATTATGTAAAATATTGTATCAGTGGTAATTGTGGCTTGTATGGCAAATTCACTGTGACTATGTAAGAAGATATTTCTGTTCCCAGATAATTAATGTTTCTTGCTGAATTAATTACAAAGAAAAGTGTCACAATACTGGGAGCCAATTCTAAAATGGTTTGGGGGGGGAGCATGTGCAGCTGAAAAAAATTACTCAGAGTTTATACATAGGTGCAAAGTTGTGTCTTCTTCAGATATTAAAAGGGCTCCAGAAGAGAAACAGGAGAAGAGAATCCTGGGAAAATTACAAAAATCCATTACAGAATGGTATCAAATGGTCAAACAAAAAAAAAAAAACCTCAGAATATAAATATTAAAGATAAAACAATGGTTTATGAAAAGGGTTGTCAAAATTTGGGAAAATATAAAAGTTAAGTTTTTTTTGTCTTTTCTAAACACCAACCTCATAAACGATGAAAAAGTTCTTTATCAGTTTTAATGTATTGCATTAAATGCTAGATTTTCTGTGATAATATATTTATTTGTGAAGGACTGATAAAACATAGGTCTGCTCATGCACAATTCCAGTTATACTAGAAGGATGAGGTTTTCTAGTTGCAAGAACTCTGTTAGTCTGTTAGGCAGAAGAAAGAACATCTTAAATTTTAAGTTTTTTTGTCTGTTTGATACTTTGGTTATCCTTCCCCTTCACTGTATTTTCACCCTCCATACATCCCTATCAGTGTGTTGTACATTTTAGCTTTTTCAACAATGGCATAAAGAATAAAAATAAAAATAACCCTACCCTGCCTCCAGAGACATTTACTTTTTGAGCTTTTCTTGATATGTAGCAGTAAAGTTGTATCTTCTTCAAAAATCTAAAGAACTCTAGCTGGAGATGAAGGAAAACAAGAGGATCAATCTTCAGCATCCTGTCCTCCCCAGAAATTCCTTTCACACAAGATACACACCACCCTACTGCAGCAACCTTTATCAAGACACTCAAGACCGATAGCTCATCTAGAACATTCAGTAGGCAGAAACATTCCCTTTTCTTCCTTACCCTGTAAGGATCTGTTAACAGATCAATTATTTTCTTCTGAAAATGAAAGAAAAAGAAAACTGAATGGCAATTTTCCTTCATTTCCCCATTTTTTCATGTCTTCTGCTTCCATTAGGTTTTGCCTTTTTAGTCTCTGCTATAGATCCTGTCCATGTCTGACTCCTTAAATATGTCTCTAAATTGTCTGGTATTTAGTAAATCTGCTTTGGATAGTTTCTGCATTTTTGGTGAATACTAAATCATCACCAAGTAGCTTCCCTAACGATTTCAGTTCACTGTAAGACAGCATACAGATGCGTAAAACTAAAGATTCTAAAGTTGTGTATGCCCTTTAGTGTCTCCTATGCTACTGGGATTATTCTCCTTCCCTGCAAGAAATCGTCAAGGTTAATTTACAGGAGGAATTTGCTTATTGACCTCTGCATACATGCTTTAACTGTGTCATATACATTGGCCCAGAACTTGCTGACACACAGTTTGGAATTACAGCTACCATTTTCCTATCTCAGCCTAGAAAGTGCGGGAGGGAATATAGATTGGGTCACAATGTCTAATTTATTTTCCTCTTATTTACCAACATTCCTTAAATTTACTTTTCTTTGCTCATTCTTTTTATACTTTTTAAAAATTTTATATATGATACTATATTTACATTATTTTCTTCTTCTGTCCCCTCCCTGTAGCTCTTCCCATTTCTCCACGCACTTCTTGTAAAATTATTAGCCTCATATTATTTAATTATTATTGTTTCATATATACCTATTCATCTAAATTTAGAGATACAACACACTGAGCTCATTTAGTTTTGCTCACATACATGTGTTTAGGGTTGACTGCTTGGGATTGAATAAGATAATTATCATTTTATATGAAAATAACTTTCCATCTCAGAAGCCATTAATTGATTTTAGCTCTTTACCTAGAGGTGCAGCCTTGTGTGAAACCTGTTTCCCATTCTCGTTGGCTTGTCAATGGCTGTTATTATTGTTCAGGTCTTGTTCAGGCAACTGTGCTACTGAGATTTCATGGATACAGCTTCTCTGTTATGTAAAGGAAAGCTGACAATAGATGTCATTGACCTCTGGCTCTTACAATCTTTCTGCCTCCATTTCTGCAATGTTTACTGAGCCTTAGATGCAGGGGTTGTTTTGTAAATGAGTCCCTTATGCATGGGTAACCATGGTTAGTAGTTTTCAGTATTTTTGATCAGTTGTGTCTTTCTGTAATAATCTCAATTAGCTGCAAAATAAACTTCTTTGAAAAGTGGTCATATCTATACTTTTTTTCCTAGAGATTTGGAGATAGGATCCACAGATATAATCCCATCAATGGATGGCAAAGTAGCATATTTGTCACCAAGCCTGACAACCTTAGTTCCATCCTCAGGACCTACATAGTATAAAGAGTTAATGGGCTTTGTGATGTTCTTTGAGCTCCACGAGAGTGCCATAATACACACACACACATACACACACACATGCATACGTGTGCACACACAGGTACACATACTACACACACGTGCAGAACTACATAAATAAGTAATAAGTACTTCTCAGCAAAATAAAAGCATGAAAAGTCTTAAAATTCTACCCTTTAAAATGAAATATATTATAAGAACAATGGTTGACTTAGCATATAAAAGTTATTCACTGTAACTGAAGTTAACAGAATATAGAAAATTTAAATATGGTCATTTTAATTAATTAAAAAAAACATTTAAAAAATCAATAAATTTTTATTATCTCCCATTCATGACTAAAAAAACAGAAAGCATAAAATATTAGAAAAACAATAAAGCTTCTTCAACAATATATAGGAAACTGTAAAAACCCACTCTAAACAATCTCAGATAAATGAACAAACACCTAGCTAGATCAGTGGCACTTTGCCATAATCCTAGAACTAGGAAAAAGAAACAAGAGAATTAAGAGTTAAATGCCAGTTTTAGCTAAATAGTAAGTTTTTAAGCTAGTCTTGAAACCATTTGGAATTGAGATTTTGTCTCAAAAATATGTAATCAACAGCCACAACAAAAGCAAATAGAATAATAACCAGAATCAAACAAAAAGAAAAAATGATATCTTTAAGGTCAGGAACAAGATAATAATATTATTTCAAAAACATTGTGTTTAAGATTGTATTTAGTTTTGGCCAGGTCAATTAGTCAAGGAGAAAAAGAATGAAAGGAAGAAAAGAAGGAAGGAAGGAAGGAAGGAAGGAAGGAAAAGGATGAAAGGAAAAAAAGGAAAGAAAAAAGAAAAAAAGGAAGAAATGGTATCAGCATTGAAAGAAAAGAACAAAGTGTGTCTGCACGTGTGCTGTGATTGACATGATTAGCATTTGAGATTTTGAAAACAATCAAATCTTCAAAACTAAAAATTTTCAACTGCTGAATTAGCCCATGAAGTTTCTAATTAAAAGGCAAATACTGAACAATCAATTGTATTTTCTCACACTAGGAATGAGCAATTACAGTACTATAATAATAAAATTATCCCATTAAGATGGCTTTCTAAATGATAATAATGTGGGAGCTAATTTAGAAAAATTAGTGTAATGCTTGTATAATCAAAAGTGCAAAGCCTATGGGGCTACAGAAATTTCTCAACTGCTAAGATTGCTAGCTACACTTGCAGAACACTGGAGTTCGAGTTCCAGCACCCATGTTGAGTTGTTCCTAGATGCCTATAATTACAGCTCCAGAGCATCTAAAGCCATCTTCTGGTACATGCAGGCACCTGAATGAAGATACATACGTACACATGGGTTCAGTTCCCAGCACCTCCAGGGCAGCTAACAACTTCTAACTCTAGTTCTAGGAGGTCCATCACCCTCATCTAGCTTTCACGGACACATAGTGCACACACACACACACACACACACACACACACATATACACACACACAAAACAACACACACACACATGAACATCTAGATAAAAATGTACCATACACATAAACTAAAATAGAAATGTAAAAAATAGGTAGTAATCATGAAAATATTTATGTAGGTTACACATAGAAACATAATGTCATAAGATTCCTTAAAAAATTAAACAAATGATAAAACCGGACTCGCTGAACATAGCGGACAATGAGGACTACTGAGAACTCAAGAACAATGGCAATGGGTTTTTGATCCTACTGCACGTACTGACTTTGTGGGAGCCTAGGCAGTGTGGATGCTCACCTTACTAAACCTGGATGGAGGTGGGTGGTCCTTGGACTTCCCACAGGGCAGGGTACCCTGATAGCTCTATGGGCTGACAAGGGAGGGGAACTTGATTGGGGGAGGGAGAGGGAAATGGGAGGTGGTGGCGGGGAAGAGACAGAAATCTTTAATAAATAAATAAACGGAAAAAAATTAAACAAATAACTATCTCTTCTGCATATATGATTTGAAAGAAAATGAGTACCTAGATGTGTGGCTATAATGTTGCTGGTATTGTGAGATCCAGATTCATTACCTACATGCATATAAATTTTTCCAGAGTACACACTCTTCATACTCTAAGAGGCAAAACATGATTTAATTATTATCTCTAAGCACTTGCTAGAATTGCATCACTGAGAATTCCAGATGGAAAAGGACTACATCCAAAATTGCTCATAAATGGAATTCCACCAACCTTTGAACTAATTTTTGAGTAGGGAGTAGGGCTGAGAAGGAGTCAGGAAGTCGCCGTGGGATCTGAGAAATATTTACACCTCCTGCTGTCACCAACAGTGACAGCAAAACAAATCACTGATACATTCAGAAGGCAGGATAGAAACACTTTAAAATGAGATGAAGTTAAAAACAACTGTTCTGATTGCCACAAAACAAAATATTTTAAGAAAACTTTCAATTTGTCTTATTCTTTTTTTTTTCAGAGAAAACACATTTTCCATCATAACTTTTACCTTTCCACCATATCATCTAAGGAAATCCAATGACTCAAAAATGAGGTTTTGCTGATAAAAACATTCTATTTTTTTAAAAAATAAAATCTAGAGGTTCTGATTTTTAGAATATGTATTATTGTTAAAGAGTTGAAGATAGGAACTTGGCTTTGCGATGAGCTTCTTGTTTACCCATCTTATTCTTTGTCCTTGTTTTATTCATTCAGTTCTTTGGTATAGGAAGATTTTTTTTTTAAAAAAGTGCTGAGATTTAATAAAAATATTTTCTGTGTTTATCTTTCTTTCCATCCATTTAAGCTATTTAATATTTCATGTTTCATTTAAATTTTCTAATGTGGGCTCAGTTCTTGAAAACCACTTATCGTGCTATGTTTCTGACTCTATGAATGTATACCAGGTTGTATGCAAGGTAAGAAAACACAATATTTGAGTTTGTAGAAGTGAAAATTTCAACACCAGTTGTATAAAGGTTCTTATTTGTATAATAAAATGACATCAGCAGGAATTACCCCATCTTCAAAACCAAAGAGCTCACATTGCCTCCAAGCTTTTTCAAAAGCCATAGGATTAATAAGTTTTCCAATCCTTTGACGAGTTGGTATTGATCACTATAATTAGATTCCCTATCTTTTAAGGAAAATCTTGTCTGGCATTATCTTTATTTTGTACATTTTTGCTTTGTAGCTATTATATTTATGGTTTACCAGGAGTGAGTGATCTCAATTTAGAAGTTTTCTCATTCCTAGTGGTTAAAGCATTAAAAATGCTTATAATACACAGAATAAATTCTGAATGGTAATGGCATATTAATAAGTAGATCTTAATTGAACTTAGTTTTTTTTCTGTCAATTGTGAGAAAAAAGGCAATATGAATTAATAAAGGGAAAAGACTGAATGATAGGTAAATCAAAGAACTTAGTGGGCTGCTGGTGGTGGTATACACCTTTAATTCCAGCACACGGGAGGAAGAAGCAGGCAGATCTCTGTGAGTTTGAGGCAAGCCTGGTCTAGAGAACAAGTTCCAAGACACTCAGAGCTACACAGAAAAACACTGTCTCCAAACACAAACAAGCACACAAAAACAAAACAAAACCAAAAACCACAAACAAACAACAACAACTTTATGGTATGGTGATGTTTCAGTGGACTGAGTGATTACCTCCCTGGTACAGGGCACTGAGTTTATTCCTGGTTCTTCAAGGACAATAAATCAGTAAGTATATAAGTCATCCATACTGCTTCATTTTTTCCAATCCTTTTCCTCCACCTCTTGCTCATACAGATCATACAGCGTCCCTCCCAACCTTCTGACCACCTTCAGGCTGCACTGATTCTGTGTACACTCTTTTCTTTCTAAAGTCAAACCTTTATATTCACTTCACTTTTAGGTTCATGAAATGATTGCATTCTATAAAATTCAAGCCAATTCCAAGACATGTTAAAAGTAATTGCTAATCATAAAATCCTAATGACTCTAAATATTTACCTATGAAGACAAATAGTACATCAGAAAAGTATTTCCCAAATGCCAGTTACTACACGTCTTAAGTCAAATATTTTCAATAATTATGTGGATAAATCAGCTGTGATATATTCATTGTTCTTGAAATGTTGAGCATGGAATGTATAAATAATACTAACAAGGGTTCATCGTTAAGAAGAATGAGTTCTTCAAAGATATCTCCATGACTAAGAATATAGTTGGTTCTTTTAGAAGAGCAAAATTCAGTTTCTTTTACCAACATTTGTTGAGGTAATGGCAGATTCTTCTTGCCTCCCCAGTTCCTAAATCATATGGCACACACTCAAACACACATAATTAAGAAATACATCTTAAAAGATAGAAGACTAAAAAAATAGATGTATACAGAACCACCTTATAAACCCAGGTGAGAGAAATAGGGGTTGTAGAAAGAGGTAGAGGAAGGGGAAGAAGAGGGAGAGGAGTGGTTCTTTAAACACATTGTATTTCAGCAAAGGTAATCTATGGGTCTCTCTCAGATTTAGCACACTGTCATCACAAACTTGCTGCATAATTGGAAACTTGGAGATATAAAAGATATGATACTATTAAATCAGCTTAATCCAAACCTGACCTTCAGCCCAGGTAAAAATTTAAGGAATTAAAACCAAACAAAGAAATGAAAACTTGGCCAAGTAAACCTGAAAACCTCTGAGCTACTTTATTCAAAGATAAATCCATTACTTGTTAGTGAAATATTGCCGTGATTTCCTTTCTCATGTCAATAACACCTCTGCTTCCTGATATTCTTCCATTCCAGAATCATTCTTAATTTGTACAATCAAATCTGTAATTTGGGCCCTTTTGTTGTTGTTGTTGTTCAAACAAAGCTTTTATCTGCGATGTATTTTAATTCTTCTGCAGGCACCATTTCTTCTCCATTGTTTGTCTTTATATCTACTTTAACTTTCCTGTGGGTATTGAATTCCCTGAACCTGAAATGATTTTCTCTCTAGTCATATTTTATTTAACTGTCACTCATTTTCAGGTTTTACCTCTACCTTGGGTTCCTCAGGAGAGCCTAGAGTGTTTTCCTCTGGACCCAGGACAGTCAACATGTCAAGCATTCTCATAGGACTGTGTGTTACAGCATCAGTAACTTTTTTGCTACCACACAGTCATTCATACTGTTGTTTTATATCCAGGTATTGTGGGCAAAATGTGTGTTATCCCTTTAAACTGACAAGAATACCGGCAGAGACACTAATCATTACTGTGAACAAATTGTCATGACATAGTATACTTAGTTTTGAGAGCTATTATCTAGTAATAAATCCAATTCACCGTAATATAAGACTAGGTTAATGTATGTCAAGGGTCTTACAAAGTTGCAATATTATAAATACATGTATTCCTGGAAAAGGAAATATAGAAATGTAAGCATGCAAAAGTAACATCTGACCTATATTGGATGGCATTTGAGAAAGTTTTTAAGAAATTATACATCTCATATTTAAAAGATGAATTCATCAGAGAGTAGACAAACATATTGCACATGCAAACATTCAAACCCAAAGTATATAATGAATATATCTTCAGAAGTAAAGTAACTACAGCTTAGAACCTAAAATATCAAAATCTTCTGATGCAATCATGGCTCACCTCTACTTTTCCTTCTCCTCCTATCTTCTTATGTATTCATATAAACACAAAAACCCATGAACATATATATTTAACATAAGACTGAGTTTAATTGCTCGGCAGTGGTGGCACATGCCTTTAATCTCATTACTGGGGAGGCAGAGGCAGGCCGATCTCTATGAGTTTGAGGCCAACCTAGTTGGAGGCTAGTTCCAGAACAGGCTCCAAAGCAACATAGAGAAGCCCTGTCTCAAAAAAAAATCAAAAAAAAAAAACCAAAACAAAACAAAAACAAAACAAAATAAAACAACAACAACAAAAAACCCACTGAGTAAAATGTCTATATACTTTACTTAACAACAACCAAATTCTTTAGCTCATACAAGATTTTACTTATAAAACAAATTCCAATACAGGTGATTTCGGGTTTTGCCTCTCTCTCCCCTTTAAAATCTTTATTCTCTAAGAACTCTTAAGCCATGTTTTTTTTTTCTATTTCAGAATTTCAACAGGGTATTATTTGGGAAACAAATATTCTCCTTTTTCTTTGTAGTGTTTTTTCAAGGCTAATTAAATCAAATGGGGCATGATACAGAAAGAAAGAATATTATCTTCCAACTAATAGCTTCTAAATTGAAAAAATGCACTATTTTAGACTAAAAGAAGTCCAGTCTAAATAACACACCATTTAGAAATAATGTATTCAGTTTTCTTAATTACATTTGCTAACTAAGTGCATTTTTGAACAATAAATCACATTATAAATTACTTTAATAAACAGGTAAATAATTAATAGGTAAGTATTTATTTAGAAAAAATCTAATTGCATAGAATGATAAGGAGAAAACATGCAAATACAGTTTATTTTTATATAGAATAGCATATTCTAGTCACAAGTATAAACTTTTATTTAGGAGATTTGTCTTCAAAAATCAATGAAGAGTTGAGGGTTCAACTCTGTTCTTACAGGATCTTTTGGAATTATTATCAGGTGGTGAAGTTTTACTTTTTGTGTTCTTATCCTGAGACCATAAATCTTTTGTATTCCTCTAGGAGAGCTGTCATATTTAATATACACAAAATAAAAGCAAGCATTTTTAGAGCAGGTACAGCCCTCAGCCAAGCCAATCAATAAAGCAGCAATGTTCAGAAAATCTCTTGTGTCCCTTAAATCTTCTCAAAACATGCAGATTAGTTAATTACTAAAACGGTCATTGCTTTCTTCTTTGTCCTTTGGAACAAGATGGTGAGACACAGAGTGAAAAAAATAAAATATAACATTTTATTTTAAGGCAGTCCTTTGTGTATTTTAAAAGCAAACCTAGGAAGATGGTGGAGCTCTTGAGTGCTGAGCTGTCAATTCAAAGATAATAATAACATATGTTTTCGGAACACCGCTGGATCAGAAATGCTATCATGTCAGAAGTAGGCAGCCCCACTCATTCTGTTAGTTTTATTGCTTCTGGCGTGTTATGATTAGAAATGTGTATGGCACTAAAACCCCAAAAGATTGAATTTCTTGCCACACTGTAGAGGAGAAAGCCTGGGACAGATGGACGCTTAATCAGCACTTTTCTTCTTTCTAAATGTAAATGGCATGTCGCAGTGTCCTGTAAATGATGCTGTTTATCACATACTGTCAAAGGATGCTGCAGAAAGATGCATTTCCATTGGCTTCTTCATTCTGGTTTGATTTGTGGAATCATATTTAAACCGCAGAGGCAATTGAATCTAAGTTTCAAGGACAGACAGCCTAATGATATTTATCATAATGTGAAAAGAGTCTAAAAACACTTTTTCTAACACCACATTTAGGATTTGAAAGCACATTGAGATATTCTTTTGCATTTAATATAATTCTTATAAATACAGTAAATTTTTAGTAATAATATGCATTGTCATTAGGAAATGTAATCTAAGCTAAAATGTTCACATACATGCCATAATTCTCATGCTGTTCTATTAGTGTAATTTTTTCTCCTACATTTACTGTATCACGAATACTATTAATTACTAGTTTACTATCATGAGGATAGTGCTTTAATTTTTAATTATATTTATACTTACAATGACTATCCTACATTTCTTCTTGTCCAGGAAAGAATAAACCAGTGTATGAATGTAAATTTATTTGAGAAATTGCCATATACACTAAAAGGTTTTAGAAAAGCAAGTGTACTTTTTTTTATTTTCACAGCCAATTATACTCCATCTGAAACAAATATAAAGCAAACATTTGTGTCAAACATGTGGGATCTTTAATACTTCATTGTAGCTATTCTTAAAAAAAATTCGATACTGCGAATTTTAGAAATTAAGAGTACGGCATTTTAAACACAAAAAATTGTAGTGTACTTTAGTGAAACTCTGCTAATCAGTACTACTATAAGACAACACCACTCTCTCAAGCTCTGTTTATTTGTGTCTGTCTCCCTCTCCCGCTAACACCCTCTATGTGTTTGTGTGTCTGTCTCCCTCTCCCGCTAACACCCTCTATGTGTTTGTGTGTCTGTGTGTCCCCATATATGTACATGCAAAGCTCCTGGAGGATGTCTCTTCTGTTATATCACTCTCTGCCTTATTCTTTGGAGATACAGTCTTTCACTAAACTTGAAACTCACTGTTTGGGCTCAGCTAATCACCTAATAAGCTCGTAGAGTAGCTTATTTGGGCTTACAGCTGTGGTGTATGATTCTATAATTGCTGGCAATCAGGAATGTGAGAGATAATATCCTTAACCACCAGAAAAAAAGAATTAGCTAGACCCAGGGTTAGCCTGCCCTGTCCTAGCAGTGCAGTTTCTCCAGTAATTTTCCACCTCTGCTTCCAAAGAAACTTTAAAACTTAGAAGAAAGGAGTGAACAGCTCAGTGAGAAGACAGCAGAAGAATTGTTTTTGTTGTAAATCAATGGAGGGCCAGAGATAAGTAAAACCTTGTCAGGAGAAGCAAGCAATAACAAAAGAATAAATTGTAGTGCAAATTCTAATTGGTCTTATTTTAATAATAAAAACTTGGAGTCAGATGTCTGCGAAAATGATCAGAGAAGTAAAGTCATAAGCTAGTATAAATGATCAGAGAAGTAAAGAAATCAGTCACTAGAGAGACTTCTTATCTCTACCGAATCTTCAAACTGAATGGGCAAGATCATAACTCTAGGAATCCTCAGACTGAATGGGTCTGAGATCGTGTTTCCACTTCCCTAGTGCTGGGATTAAAGGCATGTCCCTCCCAAGTACTGGGAGCAGAGGCATGAGATTTCAAGTGTTTTGATCAAAGGTATGACCCCATCGCCTGACTTTGTTTCTCTTTTAGTCTGGTTCAACTTTGTGTAGCCCAGAGTGGCCCTCCTGCTTCCTCCTCCCAAGTGCTGGGATTAAAGATGTGCGCCACCACTGCCAGGACTCTATGGTTAACTAGTGGCTAGCTCCACCCTCTGATCTTCAGACAAGCTTTATTTGTTTGAGCACAAACAAAATATCACCATAGTAAATGACTGTAGCCACAAGAAACTTTTCTTTATGGAAATTAAAAGTTTCCAGGAAAAATATTTGTTTCTATTTTTCAAGGGCAGGGGTTGTTTGCTCTACATTTCTCCATCTCTGTAACAAGACAAAATCGTTCAGTATACCTGGAAGTTGTTTGAATGTTTTCACAGATAACTGTAACCTTAAGTGGAAAAAGCAAACGTTTATCCAGAGCACATTTATTCTCACAGGCAGCTTAGTTTGACCCATTCACAGCCTTAGAGCTTCAGGCAACCGGTTACCGTTGATCAAACCAGGCTTCATTCCGCAGGACAACTAAAGCAGATCCCGGAACTCTTATTCATTGCAGATGTGGACAGTCTTCCCACAGGTGCAGGCAGTTCTTGGAACCTTTCTAGGCTTTGTGTGTTGATAGATTCCTGGTTAAAACATTAATTATGCTGAATCAATTGGCCTAATATTTTTTTCCATTTGTTTGCTTGTTTTGTTTTTATTTATACAAATAATAATAAGGCAATATGAATATGAAGAAGAAGAGTTTTTCTATGGCCCAGAGGGTCATTTGATAGTTTTTCCATATGTCCTTAGAAGTCCTGTAAATTATGAGATTATATGGTGGTGGAGGTGGGTCTTGTATCTATCTGTTGCTTTCATTGGTTAATTTATAAACTGCTTGGCCTTTGATAGGACAGAAAATTAGGTAGGCGGAGTAAACAGAACAGAATGCTGGGAGAAAGAAGCCGAGTCAGGCAGTCGCCATGATTCTCCCACTCCAGACAGACACAGGTTAAGATCTTTTCTGGTAAGCCAGCTCGTGGTGTTACCCAGATTATTAGAAATGGGTTAGATCCAATATGTAAAAGCTAGCCAATAAGAGGCTGGAACTAATGGGCCAGGCAGTGTTTAAAAGAATACAGTTTCCGTGTAATTATTTCAGGTATAAAGCTAGCCATGTGGGCGGCCAGGTGCCAGGAACGCAGCCCGCTGCTCGTATTACAACAATATGGGGTTTTAGATAAAATAGCCTCTGCAAGTTTAAGATTGGTGAAAATATAAGTTTTAAAGGCGCAGCTATAATTAAGAGAAGATACATTTTATATATCTGCTAGTCAATTTTAGTGCTATATCTGTATGTGAATCTAAATATGAACTTTTAATTCAGCAGTAACTTAGTAAACTGAATTTTTGTCGTTAGAATTTATGTGACTGCTTACATCGGTTTTAGAAGAAAACTAGCCACAATCCTTTGCCACATCATAAAGCAGCATGTACCTATGATATCAAGAGCAAGTATATAAGAATGCTAATGGGGAGAATGTTGGATGTGGGAAGTCCTTCTGTATATGTGTTGCTTTTATTGATTAATTAATAAAAAAGCTTCTTTGGCCTGTGATAGGCCAGATAGAGCTAGGTGGGGAAAAGCAAACTGAATGTTGGGAGAAAAAAGGAAGAGTCAGAAAAAAGCCATGTAGCCACTGCCTGGGACAGTGCTGGAGCTTTCTGAAATGTTGCCAATTGGCCACAACCTCATGGTAATGCACAGATTAATGGAGATGGGTTAGTTTAGGATTTGAGAGCTAGCCAATAAGAAGCTATAGCTAAGAGGGCAAGCCAAGATTTAATAATACAGTTCCTGTGTGGTTATTTCGTGAGTCTGGGCAGCCTGGAGCAAACAAGCAGTCTCCCCACAACCAATGTAGAGAGCAAAAACTCAGATTTTACTTTCAAGATTTATTTATTTAATTTATTATTTTTATGGAATTGAAGGTATATTTCACGAATGAAAAAAAAAGTGACATAGGAAAACGTAATTGAATAAACACGACAGGGAAGGTCCAGAGGGTGCCATTTTATTTCATTTTTACTTTCCTCTTTTAATAAATTAATCTGTTCATAGGGATGAGAAGCAGAGAAGACTTCAGCCACCAAGATAAGGTAAATGCACATGGTCGCCATGGTTGAAACTGGGTATATGTTTCAGGAGAAGGAAGAATGGAAGATCAATCTGGGCTACATAAAGAGACCTTTTCTCCAAAAGGCAGAAGAGGAAGAAGAGAGTAGGTGGAAAGATCTCTTGAGTAAAGCTGGAAGAATGACATCTTCAAGAAGAAGAAAAGGTTATTCATTAACATCAGGCAAAAGATCATAGTTCTATTTATATCTAAAAATTCATAGAAATAATACTGGGTGAAAATAAATCTGTCTTCTAAATGGCTATGACTATTTGTGGCAACAATTAAGATAGTCATCAGTCTGATTACAGGGGAAGGGTACTGTAAGCACCCTCTCTACTATTGCTTAGATTCTTAGCTGTGCATCCTGTAGATTCCTGGGAATTTCCCTAGTGACCAGTTTCTTCCTAACACCATAATGATTCCTTCTACCAAGATATCTCTTTCCTTTCTCTTCCTTTCTGATCTTCCCTCACCAAAACCTTCCTGATCTCTCATGTTTTTCTCCCCTGACCCTTCCTCCCCTCCCCATTCTCCTTCATTCCACCCTCTGCCTCCATGTTCCCAAATTACACAGATCTTTTCTATTCCCCCTTCCCTGAAGGATCCCTGTACGTCTCTTTAAGGTTCTGCTTTCTTCCTGGATGCTCTGGGATAGTGAACTATAGGCTGGCTCTCCTTTGCTTTATGTCTAATATAGACTTAAGAGAGCTGAGTTATGAAGAAGACCAATTTGCATCTTCCTGAGGAACCACCATACTGATTTCTGTAGTGGCTGCATAAGTTTGCTCTCCTACCAGTGATGAATAATCATTCTCCTTATTCTAGATCCTCAGCAACATGAACTGTCCTTTGAACTATTTATCTTAAAAATTCTGATGGTCATAAAATGACATCTCAATGTAATAATAATAACAATTATGTTTTCCTGTTTAGTAAGGGTGTTTAGCATTTTTTAAGTATTTAAGTTTCCTTTTCTGAGAATTTTCTGGTTAGATTCTTGCATCATTTTTTTAACTGGGCTATTTTTTTCTTGATTTCATGTTTCTGAGTTCTTTATAAATTTCAGAGACTAGCCCTCTATCAGATGTGAAGTATTATTTTATAAAAATCTATTTCATTGTGTAGCCTGACATTTTGTCTATATGATAGTGGCTCTTGTCATACAGAAGCTATTCAGTTATATAAGGGTGTGCTTATTAATTTTGGATTGTAGTGTCTATGCTATTGGTGTCCTGCTTGGAAAACATTTTACAGTACCAATGAATACAAGGCTTTTCTTAATATTCTCTTCTATCATCTTCAATTTTGCAGGTTTTGTGATAAGATCTTTGATCCATTTGTAGTTCAGTTTTGTGCAGTGTGAAAAGTATAAATATATTTGTATTATTCTAAATGAAGCTGTGTAGTTTGATCAGCATGTTTTTTTTTTTAAACATGATGTCTTTTTCTCCAGTATGTTTTTCTGACTTTCTTTCATATAAAAGGTCAGGTGTTCCGATTTTTGTTTGAGTCTTCAATTCGGTTCCATTAATCAACATGTCTGTTCTTATGCAAATACCATTATATTTTTATAACAATCTCTATAATATAATTAGAGGAGGGAAGTGATATCTCCTGAAATTATTTTATTATTCTGGATTGTTTTGGCTATTCCATATTCTTTATGTGTTTATAATTGGAGGTGAAATCATCCTTTCAATATCTAGGAAGAATTATGTTGAAATTTTGATCAGGATTGCATTCA
Organism: Microtus oregoni; assembly: GCF_018167655.1. Classification (NCBI taxonomy): domain Eukaryota; kingdom Metazoa; phylum Chordata; class Mammalia; order Rodentia; family Cricetidae; genus Microtus; species Microtus oregoni. Next base: position 44,246,415 of record NW_024543068.1, on the reverse strand, counting down.
ATCTGTAGATGCTTGTCAAAGTATGTTAATTATGCTTATCAGTGAGCAAGGGAATTGTTTTGCCCCATCTTCTTGAATTTCTTTCTTCAATATCTTAAAATTTGTGTCGTTCAAGTCTTTTCACTTGTATTGTCAGAGTTAGCCCAAGGTATTTTATAGTGTTGTTGATGTTGATTTTAGCTCCATGTTTAGTTATTTAATGGTACCACATTTGGGTGTAATTTCTTTTTCTTTGGAAATATCACCTGTGCTATTAAATCACTAGTATGAGATCTCTCCATTTTTTTTAAATGTAGGCACTATGAACTTGCCTCTTAGAGCCACCTTCATTATACCCCATATGTTTCAAATTGTTTATCCTGGATCAAGTAGTGAATTGTTTAGTTTCCATGAGTTTGTAAGTTTTATGTTGTTTTTTGTTGCTTTACATCTCCTGCTTTAGTCTGTGGTTCTTATATATGATGTGGTGTTATTTCAATTTTCTTGTTTCGGTTAATACTTATATTGTATCAAAGTATGTGGTCAGTTTTGGAGAAAGTTCTACAAACTGCCAAAAAAGATCCAGTCTTTCATGATTTGATGAAATGTGTAAATGCATGTTAGGTACATGTGGCTTATGAATTCAGTTATCTGTAACATTTCTGTTTTCTAATGAAAGAGAGAATAAAGTTGTGTATTTGGATGGTTTAGGAAGTTGGGATGATGCTGTAGGATTTGGGTAATGGGAATCTCTTCAAAATGTATTTTATATAAAAAAGAACTATTTTCTATAAATAAAAACAATTTGTGGAAGTAAATGTTTTACTTTATTGAGCCAACATGTCATGGTCAGCCTGCAGATGTAAGAATCGGTTATGGTGAATAAGAGGTCAGAATCACACAGGTAAAAATTTCTGGGAAATGTTTCTTGGGGTCATAGAAGTGATAGTCCGGTGACTATGGAGGTCATGTTTGCATATCAAGCACTCAGCAGAATTTAAAAATAATGTAGAAGCTTCTCCATGTCGTACTGCTTTGATAGCATGAAGTGTTTAGTGAAAGCAGCCAAGCCTTGACACTGTAACAAGGTCAGTGTTTTAGATCAGAGGTCAACAGAGGTCAATGATTATGAAGTCTCATTTTAAGTGTGAACTTGCATGGTGTAGATACTAGGACCATAAGATGAACACATAGGACCACATGTGTGGAGAGGAGGTTGTGGACAGTTTGCATGTGGTGTGGAGAACAAAGCCAGAGAGGTGTGGCTACCCATTCCCCATGGATCTCAGAATATCATGAGCAAGTCTGAGCTGCAAAACATTGATCTATGAGACTTCAAGTTATATTACTAGACTTTCATTTTGCGTAAGAGTGATTGTTTTTAATATCCTTATTGTCACTTGGAATGCAAAATCATTTAACATTTTTTTTTAAAACAGAAGCTCATAGTGACAAGACCAGATTTATAAATAGACCATAAAATTTCAAACGACTGGAGTTTTTGATGCCTGGAACTTTTAAAGTCATGCCATATTTGGGCTGGAGTCAGAGAACTGAATGCTTTTCTGGACCACTAGAGTTTGATCTTGAGGACCCCTGCTGTATTTCATAGTCATCTGTAACTGTAGTTCCAGGAGATTAGATGATTTCTTCTGGCGTCTATGGGAAAATGGAACTTCAACTAAGGAACTGCCTCCTGCAAGTTGGTTTTTGGTTGTCTGATTTTGGAACCTAAGCAGATTTAGGTCTGGTTAGTACTTGGATAGAAGAACAATATATCTTTAGGTTTTAGATTTCTCATGTACCTTTAGTTTAATAATTAAACAATTTGCATTCTCAATACTTATTAACTAAGGGAATAACTTAATAAACTGATAAACTATTTTGGAAGAACAGATCTAAGTTTTTTTTTTTTAACTTTTTTTATTGAGAAAAGGAGAAAAAAAAAACAAGTTTCCACCTCCTCCCAGCCTCCCATTTCCCTCCCCCTCCTCCCACCCTTCTCCCCCTCCTCCCACCCTTCTCCCCCTCCTCCCACCCTTCTCCCCCTCCCCCCACTCCTCTCCCCTTCCCTCTCCAGTCCAAAGAGCAGTCAGGGTTCCCTGCCTCTGGTGATGAATGGAGATAGAGACAGAGACCCACACTGGAGCACTGGACTGAGCTCCCAAGGTCTCAATGAGGAGCAGAAGGAGGGAGAACATGAGCAAAGAAGTCGGGACCACGAGTGGTGCACCCACCCACTGAGATAGTGGAGCTGATCTATTGGGAGCTAACCAAGGCCAGCTGGACTGTGACTGAAAAAGCATGGGATAAAACTGGACTCTCTGAACATGGTGAACAATGAGGGCTGATGAGAAGCCAAGGACAATGGCACGGGGTTTTGATCCTATGTAATGTGCTGGCTTTGTGGGAGCCTAGCCAGTTTGTATGTTCACCTTCCTAGATATGGACGGAGGGGGAAGGACCTAAGTTTATTACTTTTAGATCAAATAGACATAAATATGTCATGGAAAATACATTTGGATGTTAAAATTCTTATTCCACTTGAAAATATCTATAAAAATGAATTAAAATCTTTGCCAGATTCACTCAGTAGGAGACTACAAAGATTAATGAAGTAATGTAATACAAAGTGCTTTTAGCTGCTCATATGGATCAGGCTTTACCGACGTACGTTATTGTAATTATTCTTTGCATTTCCCTTTAATTCCAATACAAAGCATTTTGGAATAGAAAGCAGGGTATTTCACTATTCAAAAGTTGTTCAAATTCATTTTTTCCATGTGACTCTTAGCTCTATTTTATTCACTTAGTTACAATTTTTACCTTATGGGGGCTGGAGAGATGGCTTAGAGGTTAAGAGCACTGGCTGCTCTTCCAGAGGTCCTGAGTTCAATTCCCAGCAACCACATGGTGGCTCACAACCACCTGTATTGAGATTTGGTGCCCTCTTCTGGCCTGCAGCATACATGCAGACAGAATACTGTATACATATAAATAAAAAATCTTTAAAAAAAAAAAAACAATTTTTACCTTATAATATGTTGTTTTTGCGAAGCAATGTATTGAATTGAGGCAATATAAAACATCTATCCCTCAAAGAGAAATAAGTATAAAATACATATTCTTATATTATTATTGCAGTAGAAGTGGCTATATTAAAATCTTATTTTAGAACCTATATAAATGAAGTATAGACTTTGGAACAATTAACAGAATGCCTAAAACAACAGTATGATCACATGCCTGCTTAATAATTATCTATTTTAAGTGTATTTTTTCTAATCATTTTAATTCTAGATTTGAACTATCAAATTTTGATCCTAATGATGATCTTTTTAAGTTGTCTGACAAGAAACTTAGCACTAATTGAAAACATTTATGAAATACTTTTCCCTTGTAACACAGGCAACAAAATACAAAGACAAATAATGTAGTATTCTAAATGGCTAAATCTGTTAGGATGTGTGATGATTTGAATGAATGTACCCCATTTTCCCAGGCATTTGAATATGCAGTCTCCAGTTAGTGGAGTTCATTGGAAGATTATGGGGAGGTGCATCCTTATTGAGAATGTATGCCACTGAAGTTGGCCTTTGCAAATATAGGTACTCACCTCACTTCCAGTTTGCTCTTTCTGATTCATACTTGAAATTAAAGATGAGATCTCTAAGCTTCTTGTTCTAGCTGTTTGCTATTATGCAATTCCACCATATGGACCCTGACTAATAGAATAATTAATAGAGTAATTAATATTATAAAAATCAATACCTTAAGAAGGTATAGTGATACAAGAGAACAATAAAAAAAATATTGATATTGAATATGCTGAGCCCAAATGTGGTACAGATATATTTTAAATACTTCTAAATGAGTCCTAAAAGATTCATAGCTTGCTGCCTCCTACAACACAGGTCCTCGTCTAATCAGCATCAAACTTGAGTACAAATGCGACAAATTTTATACTTTCATCAAAGAAGTAGGGACAAACCAATACTTTTATGAAATATGATACAGGAAAATTATTCTATTTTTAGGTTACAAAAGACATTTTTCTCTATTTCTAGATGACTGTTACCTTTTCTCTTAACATGATTTAAGAAACAAGAAACATGGTATTATTTATTATTATAGTATTATTATTATTATTGCTACTATGTGGAAAGGTCGTTATAGTAAGGAACTAAATTCATTGTGACCTAATATCCAGAAAAAGATTAAATTATCAGGAACTGTATGCTGCCAACTACTAGAGGAGCCTAAAAGAGGATCCTCTTCTTGGTTGACCATCAAGGGAGATACAAGCCCTGTCTATCTTTTTGATTTCAGCCTTGTTCAATCTCTTTACTCAGTGGCCAGATGACTAGCCATATAGAAATTATGATATCATAAATGCTTGATTTTAAGCCATTAATTTTTGTATGACTCCTTATTCAGTAACGAGTAAATAAAATTCCTTTTATATTAGCACATTAGTTTGCTTGCAATTTAATTTTTATAAGTATTTGTCAAGTAACTTGAAGTGCGTCTCTAAATTTTTTAGGGCTGAGTCAGTATCCACGACTTTTAATTTTATTATTTTTCTCAGGAGAAAATGTGATGTGATTTGAAATGTTAAGTTTCACAACCTGGAGGAATAAAAATTGAATTGGGTGAAGACTGTGAAAGTTGTGCACAACACTCATTACCAGCTTTTTCTTAAATATTGAAAGACTCTGGAGAATTTAAATCTTATATAAAATAGACCTAGAAACTTAGTAAAATATTAAGAAATGAAATAAAATGGCATTTTATTTGATAACGCTACGAATGACTTCAAACAATAACATCTTCACTCAGCAAGGATGCTATTTATTACTTAATAACCTCAGCTTGGACATGCAGTAGATCGATCATTTTTGTCAAATTTGCCTGTATAATTCTAAGATGCATCTCACCTAAAAAGCAATGTCTTTCTTCAGAATCAAATTGACACCTATTTGCTTCTTGATTTCTTGTGTTCATATATATTTGGCTACAGAAGACTAAGAGGAAATAAATATGTCCTTAAGTTGATTCTGTCAGGGTTTCTTATCATAGCAACAGAAAAGTAACTAAGACCTCATCTTTTGCTTCTCCAAATGATAGTAATTAAAACAACAACAAAAAAAAAGAGATTCCAATAATGCAGATGAAGCATAACCCTTTCATTCTACTAGTGAGAATGCAGAATAGACAATCCAGTATTGAATTCATTATGGAGGTGTCTCAAAAAAACGGAAATTCAATCCAACATATGCCCCACTTTGGGATATTTATATGAAAGATCCCAAATCATCATATTATGGGGATATTTGTACATCAGTGTTTCCTACATGACTCACTATTCACCATAGTCAACATATGTCAACATATGTGAACAACCTACTTTTCAACAACAGAGGAAGGCTGTGGGCCTTTGGTTTTACTCTGTAAAGATCTGTTTCTTATACTTTAAAAAAAATGCTCATTGGCCAGTAGCCAGGGAGGAAGTATAGGCAGAGTGACATGGCAGGAAGTAGAGGTGGGTGGGGCAAGGAGAATTCTGGGACTAGGAAAGCTCAGTCTACAGTTGTTACCCAGACAGAGGACACAAGATGTGACTGCCTTACTGAAAAAGGTACCAAGCTACATGGCTAACATAAACAAGAATAATGGGTTGATATAAGTTATAATAATTAATTTAAAGAAGCCTGAGCTACTGGGAGAAATCAGTTTATATTTAATGTAGACTTCTGTAGGATTTCTTTGGGATTAACAACTGCAGAAACAGGCAGGACAAAAATCAGTGGGACAGAAAACCCCTGACAACAGGAATGGATAAGGCAAATGTGAAATATAAATGTGTATGAACATATATATGTAATGTGATATACAAATACACACAATAGGTTTTTCTCTCAGTGTGAGAAAAGACATATTGTTTGCTGGAAAGTGGATACCTCTGGAAATAATCACATTTAATGTATTACAACAATTTCAAGACCAGGAAGACTAGATATATTTGGACTAAATTATACTGCAAGTTTCCATTATAAACCATTAAAATAACAGGCTATATTAATAATAGGGGAGGGCCGGAGACATGGTTCAGCAATTAAGAGTTTACATAGCTCTCCCAGAAGAAGTATGTTCAGCTCTCCAACTCTGGGAAATCAAGTGCTTCTAGACTTGACAGGCACTTATATGCTCATGAATATAGCAACATATAGACACATGCCTAAATACAATTACCTGTAATAAAATAAATATTTAAAAATTATATTTGAAATAACTTGAATATTTCTTGCCATCAAATGTAGACCTGTGGATTTTCATAAGTCTGAAATAGTCACGATTAATCTGTAGTTTTATGCTCAACATTTTTGTCTGTCTTTTGGAGAAAAATAAAATCTTACCAACTTTGTATCTTGAAATCAAAATAAATATTTATATATATTTTAAAGAGTAGTAGTAGTATCTCAGCATCTCTCTTCTAGCATGTATTATCTTTGGACTAAGCTTTCTCTGTTATAACATCAGGTGATCTATTCTTTATTACAGTATACCTCATAATAACTGGGTGGTTTTATTGGGTGTTGATGGAGTAAATTGCCTTGATGACCTATGTACTCGATGTCTCTATGTACTCGATGTCTCTTCCCCATTAATTCAACAGTGTCACAAAAAAAGACAGAATTTTGAATAGTCATCAACTATGAAAGTTATGGGATATAGTAGTATATTCTATTCTCATTTAAGTTGAAATAATAATTTTTAGAAATATTGTCTGTAATAATAGAGATATAACTCCCCAAATCATGAAAATTAAAGAAAATCCCATGTTTATATTATTGTTAACCTTTAATATTCTAGAGAAAAGAAAAACAATAATCAGTAATAATAAGAATTAAACTTCAAAAATATTGCTACAACTTATTTCCACAAGAAAATGCAGAAACAATGAATGCTTGTAAGAAACATTAAATTGAATTCCCTGTAGTTATTTTAGCTGGGAATAAAACCATTAAATACCATACAAAATTTGTATGCTTCCACAATAAAACACAGGTTTTTCATTTATAAAAAATTATAGTTTTACTTATTACTACTATATGAACTCTCAAAAATCATGCCCTACCACTTTTCTCAGATTAAGATATTAAATTATGTGATCTCTAAATATGCCTCTATCTGACAATGCATGGGTTAATATCTTGATAACCTTTTATAATGTTGATACTCAGAGGGTAGCACAATGAAAGAACTTAGGATCACTTTAATCCTATAGGGGCTGTATTCAGAGTTGTGGGGTGAGGGGTTTAGATCCCATTTCCAATTCCTTGAAACAACTACTGAGCTAATGCATTTTTATTTAAAATGTCTCCACAGATATAAGATGTCTCTGTTTTTCTAGGATTTAAAATTTTTATTTTAAGGAATCAAAAGAATTTTTTTTTTTTTTTTTGTGAGCAGGGTTTAAAATTCGGCTTGAGGCCTCTCATTTATTGAGCAGGTAATCTCCTTCTAAGACTTTTCTGCTGGGGAGACATTCCCTTTCACCTAATGCTCTTGGACTCAATACAAAACAATGAACCCAAGGCCTCCTATACTATGTCCTTAAAAATCCATTTAGAAAACAATTGCTCCATTCAAAGTTCATATCCTTCCCCTATCAGAAATTGCTGGAAATGTAATTTTGCAGCAAGCATTTCATTTCTTTTCTTGGAACAGATCGAGGTAAATGTAAAGTCAAGGATTAGATAAATGTAATGTCTTGAGTTGCTGCCATAATACAATATTTGATCGTGTGGTAGTAGTGATGGATGTTTTGAGTAGTTTCTCAGCTATAATGGGATAAAGTCCCATGGCTCTATTTAAAATATCACATGACTTCTCTCAATTAATATTACCAAAAGTACTTTGGCACAAATACAAAAAGCATGAGGAATTATTGCTGAATATGTGAGAGTATCATTCTTTGCTCTGAGAAGAGTCTTTGCTCTCTTTACTACACACACTAATAGTGCTAAAGACATTTTCTTCAGAAATCAGATTTGTGTTATAAATAGAAATCTTGTGCAATCCAGGCTTTTATGCTATAATTGAAGCTTAGGTCCTATTAAAAAACATACAAACACACACACACACACAAAGACAAAGACAGAGAGACACAGAGAGACAAAGAAAGTATAGATATCCTTTGTAAAATTGTCTTAATGGCAAGAAAATCTACATTTTTTATTTAATGTTTCAATAGCATACTTCCAAGTTTTATATCAGTTTAAGACAAAGTAGAGTTATTTTTGAAAAGGAAATATCACTTAACAAAATGTCTCCACCAGATCATATATAGTAAACATGGGGTACATTTGATCGATTGATGAATGATGTTGGAGTGTCCAACTCACTGAGGACAATGCCATCAATAGGCTAAGTTCTGAGTGCTATAATAAGGTAGGCTTAACAAATCATGGTAGAAAAGCAGAACACAGCATCCCACTTCAGCCTCGTCAACAGCTCTTCACTCTAGGTTCCTTCTGTTTGAGTTCCTGCCCTGATTTCCCTCACTAGTCAACTGTAATTGGAAACTACAAGCTGATATAAAGCTTTTATTTTATCTCCAAGTTGCTTTTGTTTTCAGTGTTTTATGGCAGGAGTGTATTGCACATAGTGTATACCAGTCAATAATATATTGGAAAGGGAAAAGGTAGCTTTGCCAAATTTGAATGCAAAAACACAGTACGTTGTCCTTGGCTTCTCAGCAGCCCTCATAGTCCACCATATTCAGAGAGTCCGGTTTTATCCCATGCTTTTTCAGTCACAGTCCAGCTGGCCTTTGTGAGCTCCCAATAGATCAGCTCCACCGTCTCAGTGGGTGGGTGCACCCCTTGTGGTCCTGACTTCTTTGCTCATCTTCTCCCTCCTTCTCTTCCTCATTGGGACATTGGGAGCTCAGTCCGGTGCTCCAGTGTGGGTCTCTGTCTCTATCCCCATCCATCACCAGATGAAGGTTCTATGGTGATATGCAAGATATTCATCAGTATAGTAGGGTTTTGATCCTACTTCGTCTTCTGGCTTTGTGGGAGCCTAGCCAGTTTGGATGTTCACCTTCCTAGACCAGGATGGAGGGGGGAGGACTTTGGACTTTCCACAGGGCAGGGAATCTTGACTGCTCTTCTGACTGGAGAGGGAGGAGAAGAGGAGTGGGGGGAGGGGGAGAAGGGTGGGAGGAGGGGGAGGGAAATGAGAGGCTAGGAGGAGGTGGAATTTTTTTTCAATAAAAAAAATTAAAAATTTAAAATAAAAACACAGTACGTGTTACGTCTTCATGCAGTATTTATGGAAGCACAGAAGCTAAATCTTTAGGACAATGGGCTTTATATTTGCATAATATAGTAATGAATCAGACACAAAATCAATATTTAGCTGGAATGGGAGAGAGCATGATCAAAAGACACAATGGCAAATATCCTTTGTGTAGTGTGCCTTCCTGTGACTGCTGCTCTTCTGTGAATATGTTTATTTTTATTTGGTAATATAGGTAGTTATTTGGAATCATATGCTGCCATTGTTACTTGTCATTGATCAAAATTATTCACTCTCATTATTCCTCTTAAAATGTAAGTGCTTGGTATTTTGTAAATTATTTGGTACTTTATCAGTTTTTAATATAATAATCCAGTATTCCTAAGACACAGACTAGTTAAGGGCGAATATTTGTGGTATCTTCTATCAAATTATCATGTGATCAGTATTTATGAAAAAAATTAATTCCTATGATTGACTCTTAATAATAAGTAATCATTAGCATACACTGTACACCATAGGATGTTCCAAAATATTTGAAGCTCGCAACTTTACAATGACAAGATATTTATGAGATCCAAGTGCAACTTCTTCAGGTCAATGGTACGAACATCTGCTCGACTGTGAGATCTCTCAAAGTGGATGGCATCACAATGCCCGAAGCTGACAGTGAAGCCATATGTTGAGACAGAAATCAAGTAAATGTGAGTGAGGAAACAAAAAGCTCTCCTAGATAACAGCTCCTCCTGCATTCATTGATACATTTTATGAGGCCAGCATTCATAATGGTTTCTAACAACTCTGTCCCATCCATTTACTTACAGATTCTGCCAATTCTCAGTATCAATCCATTGACTATCAATAATTCAGCACATGGACACATCGGAAATAAACTGCATGCAAATTATAGCTAGCAGATTTAAAATATTTTCAAAATTTTGTTAGTTATTTATATATAATGTTAAAAGTTTACTTCAGGAATACTTCAATATTAATCCTGTACTGATGCAATTCTACAGTCCCCTTGTTAACTTTTCCCAGTTTCATTACTTTGATATTTTAAAGAAAAATGTTTATATCTGTGGTTCTCCCCTCTACAATGCTTATCTGCACCTTTCAGATTTCCCTGTACTTCTTTCTCTACCCTTTCATATTAAGTTTTTTTTTTTTTTTGTTGTTGTTACTTGGAAGAATACAATGTAGGAACAACTAACAAGAGGAATAATTTACTTAACTTCACAGTTCAGGCAATAATGTCCATAATGATGGAAATGTGTGGCAAAGTTGCAACATCATGCTATGTCAGTGGGAGTTAGAGTGCATGATTACATCACCTCTGCAAGGAAGGGAGGAATGAAGCCTGAACTTAATCTGTGTATCATAAACAAGGCCTACTTTCTTTAGCCAGTCTCTGCTTCTAAGGGTTCCATTATGCTATGAACACTGTTTCAACCACCCTGTGAGGAGCATTTCATTTCACATACAAAAATGTCAATAATTCTCTACTAATTTTTGTTTGTTTTGTCTGTGTTTTCCTTGTTTTTTTCTAAGCAGCCTTCAAGTCCATTAGTTCAGATATAATAAACACGTCCTATTTTTCTCAAGCATATGAATTGCAGGTTTTTATTTGCTGTTTTCATTTTCTTTTCTTCCCTATATTTGCTAGTTTCTTATGATATTTTTATTCCTGCTTAATTTTCTTTTTCTTTCTGGATTCTCCATTCTTGCTGGAAGCCTGAGAGTCTCAATTGCAATGAAACCTGCAGGATCAGAATTACACTCCTCATGAACCTACTGCTTATTATAAGAAAAATAATATAAAATTGCAATAGCAATAGAATAAGGAAACCTAGGACACCCCTGCCAAATCATATCATGGGTAAGGCAACTAGGATCCAGGTCTGCTGGTGCTATGTGACAGAGTCAACTGAGTAACGCTCCATCTCTTTCAAAGCAGGAATTGCCAAGGCAAGGTCAGGACTCCTTAGAAACAGTCTGGCAGTTCATTGTCTTTTGGAAATTCCTATGTAAGCCCCAGTTTGGTTATCTTCAATTTCATATTTTGATTAAATGTTGGGAAAGTTATTTATGTAACGTTCCAGATAGTATACTTTTTTTTTGATACTGAAGTCTAAATCCAGTTTATTTCATTTAGCAGTTGTGTGTAATTGAAGATTAAATGGAACAAAATGAGTACACTGGCTTAGGGTATGGACACTTGGGATAATTAATTTTGGGACAGAACAGCATGCAGACCCCTGCAACACACACCACACAGTATGCCCTTATCTCCTATACCAATTAGCTTTGTTTTTATATGAGCATCCAAACAATCTTTTGTTTTCCTTCTTTCTTAAAAATATTACAAGAAATTGCCTTTTTAATTATTAAGATGTGAGCTAAGGGCCTGTAAACACACAGCAGTATGGGTATGGATAGATTCAGTCCATTAAGATTTTAAGTTCAGGTAACAGTGTATTTTTGACCAATTAAACAATAATTATTTGGGCCCAGCATTTCAATGACGAGATTAGTTTTCATTTGTATCATATCTCAAAGATTAATTACTTTTGCCCATGTTACTCAATTCTAAAATTTATCTTTTCCACATACAATGACATGACACAGTTCCTGACTCTTTGAAACCCTAAGCATCAGACTCTGTCACAACATTTGTCAACTTCTTATGAATTTGTGTCGTGAGAGTGTGTGCTTTACACCAGAACAGTGCTTCATTCATTCGAGTATCACAATGAAGCATAGGTAGGTGTTCATTGTTTACTAATGGCTGACCTCTTCTTTTTGTTTTGAGAGTTTCACCAATATAACTCAGCTTTTGCAAATGTTTCTCTTAGTTGAGGCAAAACTTATTAATAAGAGCAAATTAGTTTTTCTTTATTAGTCTCTCCTCTCCTATTGCCAACTTTTTCCTCCTGTCATCCCTGTTCATCTCTTTCTTTTTCTCCTTTTTAAATATTAACTGTATGTGACAAGAAACACAATATCATTACTAAGGTATGCTGCTGACTTACAAAGAACAAGTCCATTTCAGCAAGCTGAGGGATTGATTTTGTAGTTCATGGGCAGCCAGTCAACCACAACCCAACAGGCAGTAAGAAGCTTTGAGTCAAACATCCTCTAGTATTCTACAAAGAAACCAGTGTACTATAGGCAGCCCAGAGAAATGTTGAGTTTGATTGCTAGCTAATTTCATGCTTCAAACTTGGGTAGTTACCAGAAGACTAACCTCACTAAATTTTTTCTTGCATATATATGTGGAATTACAAAAAGATTTCCCGGCCTGCAGTGTGAACTAGATATCGTACCATGTTCTCCTGCTTCCTATAAAATATCTAAGTTATGATATAAAGGTTCTTTGTTTCTACAGAGTTTTGTAAAGATAGGCCTGGTATTAGAAAGAAAATCATGCTTCCCGTATACTGTCCTACCATTCAAAGAAGCTATTATTGAGAAAAAAATCAGTGAGGTAATGAAATGGAATTCTAATAGGTAAAAGGAATTTTACCACCATATACTTATAGCCAGAAATTGCTGACCTCATAGAATAGTTGATTGGTCTATCAAAAATCTTGAGATGCTTGCGGAAGGTGGAGGGATGACCTATAAAATACAGTATTAGCTTCTGAGCAAGCAGTCAATAAATGCTTTCTTTCTTCAATAACTAGAAATCTGGAGTTCCGGACCTGAAGGGAATATGGCAATGACTCTCTACATATTGATTTTCAAAATCCAGTCACAAAAAATTATTTTCCATCACTTCAGGATTAAATATTGTTGGTTTAAAGTTTTTAATTTTCAAGTAATATTTTTAGAACTCTTAATTTAGCTTGATGGTCTCAGTTTTCTGGGGACAGGGTGACATTGTAGACCTTCTCTGTAACACGTTCACTTCATGCCTTTGTCCTTTTAGGCATTGGCATGGCAACAGAACTTGCACAGAAGGGCTGGTTAATGAGCCGTCCACTATATTTATCCGATGCCCACACTTTATAAAATGTCAGCTTTTTTTTTTAAATTTAAATTTACCTATTTCAAGTGCTCATATATTTACTGTAATGATTTAGATCTTTGAAAAGAACTACCAGTAAACAATAAGGCTGAAAGGTGTGTTATGTTTAAAGTGATTAATGTTTCTGTAGACTCAGAAATTCTAAGTCTGAACAGACAAAAAGAGATCCTTCACACAGGCAGAGTCACCGGTAGTCCATTCCTTTAAAAAGGATATGTCTAACAAATAAGAAACAAAATGAGAAAGTGAATAACAAAGTAAAGCATGGTTATTGTGAAGAATAGAGTAAAGATACATGGCCTAGGCACATTGTCATTACACAAATGTGTATTAATAGCAGCTATGCTCTTCACACACAGAGAAAAAATTATGTACCTGAACCCCATGTTTAGTTTAATCTAGCTGGTTCTAAATAATTTAGATGGTTTTAGGAAGTATAAGAAAATCTACTAGTGATATAAAAACTGCCCACGGAATTGAGATACACAGTTCTAGGAAATTCATACAGGATTTGTGTTTATCATTTTTAATGAGCATGTGTGTCCAGGTTGAAGGTACATTGGTTAGTCTTTTGTTTCTTCTACGCCTTCCAAATCTTAGGTAGCTATCTGGCAGAATCCAGAGTAGATTACTACCACCAGGGAGTCTGAAATGTATTTGGTCATCTTCTGTTTCTTGTGGCATTGTGATAAATACAAAAGAGAAGACACAGCTGCTGAGCAAATGAGGTAAAAATACACCTCACTGCTGTGGCTGGAAGAATCTCAGAGTACATTTCTGTCTGTATACATTTTTTCCCCAAATAACAATTACAGAATGAGATTACCTAGCTAGTGTGAGGCAACCCTTCTAAAGCAAAGGCACGCTTACTCTGATGACCAGAAAAGTGAATTTGAAGCTGCCACCTCCTATTGTGTCTGTCTTTAGAGGTAATAGCTGTTCTATTTTTACCTTGATTACTCTGTGTATTCCAAAATCTCAACAACTAAAATGTTGGTTTAAATGGTATTAGCAAACTGGCAAGTCCAATAGTAAGAATAGTTTTGACAGGGAGTTTTCATAGTTATTGGGTCCCAACATTTTAGAAGCAAAGACCTTTCTCATCTTTAGCATTACAATTGAAACATGCAGTATGGTTCCTGCTTCCCTCAAAATGCCTAAATAGAAAACTAGGCTGTATTTTATTTTAGTAAACAGGAATATGCTTTGGACTCCAGTAATTTAATGAGTACTTAATTTTGTTGTTGTTTTTTTTTAAATAGGCTTCAATTCAATTCACCTTTCAATATAATATATACTTAATTAACTACTAATGAATTCATTTCAATATAATATATATTAATATTCTATTTACTTGTCTTATATAAAGGTATTTTATATATTTGATTTAAATTACATCATTAAGTTATAAATATTTAAATAAAGTCATTTATCTCTGATGATGATAATGGGAAACATCCTAAAAGTGATAATATAAATTAATGCTTTGAAATCTCTAGGTATTTAATTTAATCAGGTCTACTTATTCTTAATGTGCTCTGAGTAAAATAAAAATATATGACAGTGCTTCCTAGAGATGTGCACAGGTTCTGAGGCTTAAAAGAAGTGTCGAAATTTCTCCCCTTGAGAGATTCCTCTTGGTGAGTGAGTTTTTACTGTCTTATTGCATGGCTAAAACCAAAGTGTGGAGAAGACGAGCAGAGCCAAATGGGAAATAAGAAGGAAATTGCAGCGACGCAGTGAAGTGAAAGCCTCCTGTGTGAAAATTCCAATGCTGGAAGAAACTAAACTACATAATTTGGAATGCTGGACTTACGTCATGCAGAGCTTGTTAATAATTAGAAGGCCTTCAACAATGCCCACATATAACGTGAAAGAAAGACAAACAGCTTCCTGATGGCAAATGAAAAAGCTGGGCTGAGGACACATGAGTTAAGCAGTTTCATAAAGGTTTCACAGTTAAATAAGTGAGAAGATTATATCTTGCCATGGAGGGCTTATATCTTTATTTTATATGTTACTAGCTCAAGGACTTTGAATTTCCATTTCAAAAACAGCCGATTAGTTTATATGTGTTAAAGAGGCTTTTCCTATATGTACACTATAAATAAAGAGCTGACTCTAGTTATGAAATATGGTTGCAGCACTTAGATTTTTCATTGGGTAATTAAATTTAAGTTCTACTTCTGAACTTTTGCTCTAGTTGGCCATTCATCATAATTACAGCAAAGTGCTCATGTGGGAAGCAGTTCTAACTTTGAAGCTCTCACTGGATGCTGAGTTACATCGTAAGGCAGTCTAATTTGATAGGAAATAAAATAAGACATTCTTGTCACTGAACTATCAGATGTTATTCTTTGATAGTTTTATATATATATATATATATATATATATATATATATATATTGAACCATAAATATTTAGAACATAATACTTAGTCTAACATAGTAATAGTAACCTGATTTTAGTAATAAGATTATATGATTCTAATTAATCATAGATAAAGTCGAGTTTACCTGGCTAATCTGAGTATTTTTAACTTTTTTGAGAGTTTTTTTATTACAATTTACTTAGTTTTCTATAATGTCATGCAACTCATTAAGTCTATTTACTTTGATAGTTGGTTCAGAATGCTGAAGTATATTGGAAGCAATGCAACTAATTAAGTCTATTTATTGTGATAGTTGGTTCAGAAAGCTGAAGTATATTGGAAGCAATGGAACGTAAGTACATGTGTGGACACTCTTGATTAGGTTTTGAGAAAATAAAAATATGATCATAATTTTCTATAACCTTAGTATTATTTCTTCGTTGGAGTCAAGGTAAGAATTCGGGAACCAAAAAAATAAAACTATAGTATTTTTAATATTAAGAGATTAATATAAATAATTTTAGGCTCTATAATTTAAAAATAAATATGAAATTCCTCTATCTGAAAGCATAAGGAGATAATAATGTGTTGCTATCCTCTACGATTTATGTTATTGTCATGATTCTCAAGTTGAGAAGGGAGGTGCCAGTCTTTCTAGAGAAATACAATCAGCATTCGGAATACTGATATATTAAGAATTCTATTTTTAAAATAAATTTTCTAATGCCTTTCCTATCAAACCCTAGCTTTTCTTGGAAGTAAGTGGGAGTGAGGTGCAGAAATGAAGGTCTTCCCAGAGAGTAATCAATAGAAACAAAGAGATTCAACGACAATGACAGGTCTGGGTTGTCAATACTTCAGCTCATTTCATTGGTAATCTTGCAGTGCAGCTACAACCTGTGAAAAATGATAATGTAGCAAGCTGTTCCAAAGGGATGGTAAACACTTCCTTGAGACAGCAGAAATATCTTAACTCTTTTGTGTATGTTTAAAAGTGTAAATGTATACAAAGTAACAACATACTAAGATATAACCTCCTTTGGGGGTTATATGACGTCTCACTGACTCCGCCTACCTTTTTGCTCTTTCTCTTCCCACCTGACTATATTGTGCCTTATCATAGGCCCAAGAAGCTTCCTTATTCATTAATAAATAAAAGCAACACATATATAAAAGGACTTCCTACACCAATACAGTATTTACTGTGGCAGAGGTTCATACAACAAACCTGAAATAGAAGAAACATGTTTCAAATTTAATAAATGTCATTATAAGTCAAATTCTTTAAATATCTGAGAGCTAAATCATTTATATAAGATAATATTCCATGTATTTACTACTTTTTTTGTAGTTTTCCCAAAGGAAACATATGCCTGGGAACCTTACCGTTAAATCACAAGCCTAGTGAAAAAATATAAAACAATATAAATGGATTAATTTAAGATATAAGAGCTAATTAGCAATATGCTTAAGTGATTGGCTAAACAGTGTTATCATTAATATAATTTCTGTATAATTATTTGGGGTCTGGGTGGCTGAGAAAGGAACTAAAGGCCGGCCTCTGATTATACTATATATCAGCTCTAGAAATATGAACATAAAAGCTGATAACGATTTGAATTTTGCCATAGTATTCAAAGCACCAACCCATCTTTTGATGCCCTTGCTTGTGAATGATGGGTAATTGACAATGAAGTCTCGTTTTATGTCAACTTGACAAGAGATAGAGTCATTTTGGAACAGGAAATCTCAAATGCACTGACCACCCTGCCTTCATTTCAGTTCTTCAAAATGATAAAGCATACTCCTGAACACAGCTAATACTGCTTTAATAACCTAGGATAAAGGTTAATTTCAAATTTTCTCCTGCAATGTAGTCTACATCAGTATCAGAAATTTATTTTATGTTTAATGGGTTAATTTAAGATATAAGATATAATTGCATCAGTTCTCTGAGCAGTTATTGCTCAAAGCAAAGGAGATAGATATGTAATGTTTACTCACAGCAATCAACAACTATGCTGCTGTAGCGAGCCATCATTGCTGAAGAGCTCCGATCAAGACAGATTTCTGATCAAAATATGTGAAGGTCCATTATGAACTGCACACTTTATAAAACTATAAGGACTTGATTGCTTTGTTTTTCCTTAAAAGAATAAAAAAAGTCTTGTTCTTTTATTTTAAAACAAATTTTTAATTAAATAGAATTAAGTATCTTTCCTTCTTGCCTCTCCTCCCTTCAGCCCTTCTCAGGTACCTTCCCTCCTGCTCCTCCATGATCCTCTCTTCTCAAATTGACAGAATTTTTCTTGTGACATATAAATGTGTGTGTATATACGTACACATACTTAAATACAAATGACTGAGTTAGTTTTGTGTGTGTGTGTGTGTGTGTGTGTGTGTGTGTGTTTATATGGTGTCACACTTGGCTATTTCATATGAGTCAACCCATTACAGGGCTTATTCCTGTGAAAAGCTAACTCTTCCTCCTCTAGATATCATTAGCTGCCTATAATTCTTTGCCTAGGGGTGATCTTATGTGAACCGTTTTCTTCTCCCATACTAGTATTTTTATTATCAACACCATTATTTCAGTCTTGCTGTTGGAACCATTTCTAGCAAAGACTGTTACACAACATACTCTCTGGATCTCCAACTCTTCCTTTCCAACAAGGTTCCCTGAGCCACAGATGCAGGATCTGGGATGGACATGCATCCAGGGGGCTGAACTTCCTGCAAATTCTTAATCTGCTTTGGGGCCAGATGTGGATTTCCTGGGATGGTCTCTTCTCTGTAAAGAGGATACATTGATGAAGGATCTGATGAAGGGTGGCAGCTACACTTATCTGTGGGAATGAGGATAAGATTTACAAAATAATACGGAATTATTCTGGTACACCAAAGTGGTGATAGTAGATTCTTTTCTAAAATTCATGAATTCACAAACCTGGCAGGTAGCTAAATTTCTAGTGCCAGGTATAATTTCCCTACGGTTGAGTGGGCCCTAAGATTCTAACACTAAGAAATGATGAATGTTCAAGATGACAGATGGAATTTTCAGGAATCTGAACATTACATATTACATAAAATATCAAAATGCCAAATATATTTTAAATAGATATGTTTAATTAAAATGCTAATTTAGAGTTAAATAAAAAAGGTGTCAATGTAGGACCTACAGTTCAGGAGAATTGCATAACTGTTTCTCTCCTTCATTCTGTTTACCAGCATCTAGCCATCCTCACCACTAAGAATGTTTCATGAAGTGGGTGCCACTATCCAGTTCAAAGTCCAGTGCTAATATTTGATAAAAATCAAGAATCCCAGACTCTTTGCTTAACTAAATGCTCTTATCTAGCATCACAACTGGGATCAAGAAGCTACCGTTTTTATTAAGGGTGGCTGATAACCTCATCCATAAATTCTCAAAATGCATAAAATCATATAACAAAGTTTTAACTTTCATTTTTTTTCTAAGGAATTCTATTAATTTGCCTCAGTTTCTGAAGTATTGAAATGGTTAGTGTGAGCCACCATGCCAAGTTAGAATTCTTAATATCCGGTGGTTGCAACATAAACAGCACAATTACACAGTGGGTAAACTATCTAAACAAAAATAGCACCAGATGAGACGTGCAGGTGGGAAAGGTTGGGAAGTTTATATAACACATCATTACCTCTTGGCTGGTTTATTTATCTGGCTTCTTTGGTTTATACAACTTGATACTTTATTTGTCTTGATTTTGGGTAATTTGTCATTTATTCTTATATAATTTCACCTTTTCATTATAAATAGTTATTCCTATAAGATTTGGGGTTTCGTTGTTTGTTTTTAGACTGGTGTTAGAATGAGGTGTGTCTTTCCAAGGCTTAATTCTTACAACCTGACTATGCAGAGTCAGCAAATGAAAAGAGGATGAATGGACAGACACATTTACACAGAGAAGCTGTGGCAGGGTAGATTTTGCTCTGCAGACCCCTCCCTTTTGGGGAAGGTCAGAGAATTCATTGTATTTAGTTGAAATTGCACACAGGCTTATTGAATACAGATAAGCAAAGTGGCAGGATAATATATACAGATGAATTAGAAGGCAAATTTAACTGTTTCTGTTGTGGAGAAGTCGTTCGGACAAAACTGGGGACAGTGTCAGAGGGAGAAGCTTTGGTCATAATTCTTTTCTAGAATAAAAGGAAGGTAGATCACACTGAGCAAGTAACCAGAAGCTATGTCCTATTGATAGACACCTGTGAAAAATTAGTTTTCTCCAAGGTAATCTCATTGGAGAAAACAAAACACTCTTAAGGGTAGATCCCATGCCCAGCAAAATATGACCACTACAAAACAATGTCAATGACATCTTTGGAGATTCTTTGTTTCACAATGGTAAGCCATGGCTTGCATTTTTTTTTTAAAAAAAAAGATCTTACAGTCTTCCAGTTCCTTTTCAGATATAGATAGATGATATAGATATAGATAGATATATTCTGGTTTGTGATTTTTATGGGAGTTTGGGTGTCTCTGCACCTCTCTGAGTTTCTTGGACTTTTTCTTTGGTTCCTCTTCTTGCTTGGTTGTTTTGTTCTATACTGATTTGTCTTTTTTGATTTATTTTATTTTATAATCCTTCCTTAGATGTTTATTTTTTTCCTGACATAGCATGGATATGGATGAGATGCGAGGTGGAGAGAAACTGGGAGAAGAAATAGGAATGAAAACTATAATCATAATATATTGTATGAAAAATTTCTATTTTCAACATCTGCTTGTTACCTTCAAATATTTCATATTTTTTGTTTTAATTTATTTTCAATAAAATAAAATAGTAATTCTATTGTTTCCAATTATTCAAGTTAACATATTACCTGAGACACTTGCTCAACAATGTTCATAGCAGTATTATTCATAATAGCCAGACCAGAAAAAAAAAAAAAACTAGGTGCACCTCAACTGAAGAACAGATAAAGAAAGTGTGGTACATTTATACAAAGAAGTATTATTCAACTGGTAAAAACAAGGACAACAAGATATTTGAAGGCAAATGAATGGAACTAGAAAAAAAATTATCTTGAGTGAATTTGCCCAGACTGAGGAAGACATACATGGTATGTACTTACTCATAAGTAGATATTAGTTGTAAAGTAAAGAATAACTATGCCACAGAGAGGCGAGGTAAAAAGGCTGCAGGGGGAAGACAGACAATCAGGTTCTTTCAGGGGACTAATTAGGCACTCTCCATGTATATTATAGTTGTATAGGTTGACAGTGGGAACAGGGCTGTCTCTAACTCTTACTGACTTATGGGACTCTACTCCTCATTCAGGGTTGCCTTGCCTAGCCTTAATACACGGAGAATTGCTTAGTATTACTGCAACTTGATATGCCATATTTTGTTGATACTCATGGGAGACCTGCATTTTCCGAAACAGAAACGAAGGAGGAGAGGATTAGGTGATTGGAACAGAGGGTGAATGAGGATAGGAACTACAGCTAGGGTGTAAAATAAATACATAAATATTGTTTTAAAAAAGGATATGATCCAAGTATATTGCATGAAATTTAATCAAAACAGAAAAATACTAAATATTTTGGATAACAAGTGAATATCACCATAGTAAACAAAAGAGAGAACAGTAAGTATGGAAATTAAGAGAAAAAAGTAGATATTTATGAGTATAAGTATATGATAATTATAACAGCTAACATTTAGGACTGGAGGCATAGTTCATCAGTAAAGAACATGTATTAATTACTCACATACAAGACCTGAGTTTGGATCTATCACCAATGTCTATGGCTCACAATCTCTTATAATCAGCTCTATGGGATCTAATGTCCTCTTTTTCCATCATCTGGTATCTATAATTATATACAGATTTCCATACAGAGGCACACAGATAAAAATGTAATTAAAAATATAATATAAAATGACAAATGACAAATTCAGGATTTTTTTTCATCTTAAATAAAGACTTTGGGTAATAAAGCAGAATTATCAATTCTCACTTTTTAAGCCAGTGGGAGCTGAGTCTTAGCAAGTCACTTACTTCCTGAGAAGTACAGTGAAATTTTAAGTAGAAGACATTTATAACCTTAGCAATAACAAAATGAAATTCTAACGGATAATAGTTTATAAGAATTTTATGTGAGGGGTTAATACACACATTGGAGCAAGAGACAATTAACATACAGTTCACTGGTATGTGGGAACATTGATGTTTCCTCGGCCTGAGTAGGAAGATTGCATTTTAGATATATCAATTGGAATTGTAAGAACTGCAGAACCAGAACACTTCATGAGATCATACATTTTTTATGTAATAAGGAAGCTCCACCAGGAAATTCTAACAACATGGTACCAAAACAAGACAAACCAGCACAATGAGAAGACCAATTGACATGTCGGCATAAATACAAAATATCTCCAAGGATTCACCCTAAGATGAAAAGCTACAGACAGTTTGGGAGGCTGAGAATCAGTGTTCTCCAGCGATGAACATACAAATAGGTTATCCAGTTCTAAAAGGTCAGATTTAAGCACATATACATAGCAACAACACTGCATGAGCTCAGCACACATTGTGTCTGTGTGTGTGTGTGTGTGTGTGTGTGTGTGTGTTATCAATAATGGCTATAGAAGAAGGGGTAATGCATTAGAGGGGAATGTGGAAGAGGCCATAGGAAGAATTGGAGAAAGGGTTAGAAATATAATGTAAATGCTTTATTCATGTATGAAATTCTCAAAAAATTAATGAATAAAAAATAGAACAGGAAAAGACTTACCTAGTAAAAGGGGAGGTTTTAGGGTGAATATTCAAAAATGAGAAGATAGAAATGAGGAAACGAGGACACATTAAAATGAAGATAACAGAGGAGGTAGGCACAGTGTCATCTAAAACATGCACACAAACACACATCCATTCACAGATTCTGACCAAATTTCACTATTTATTTGGCAAAAACTATGGTAATATTCACACATACATAAAACCACATGATTGTATATTACATTTAACTACTTGTTTTGATGTATGTATACACCATGTAATTATGTTAAACACATCTGTCTGTGTGAATTCTTATCTCTTCTTCACAATGAAAGCATCAAAAGTAATTTCACAAAATTCTTCAGTATATACAGCACACAACAATAGCATTTATTGACCAAAAGTAAGATTGTCTCCAAATACAATTCTGTAATATCTTCTTATTCCTCAAAATTACTTGGGAACCTCCCTCATCCCCTGGAACTTATGTTTTCTGTCTGTGGTGACATGTAGGCTTACCTTACAGATGCCTTGTTTTAGTGAAAGCTGACATTCGCTGATAACAAGATCATTATCATTACTCTGAGACAAAGACCTGTTCCAGTAAATCTGTGCTTACTAATGCATTCATTTCAGTTTACGGTATTTGGGAAGGATAAGACATTTTGTTTCAGTAGTGAAGGAAATTTTTATGTTAACATTATTTTTTAAATATTCTACAGCTCAGCATATAACACAGATACAGATGTTCATAAAGAAGATTTCAAAGAAATGCAATCGTAAATTGTATTCTGGTTGCCTTCTGAATTTTATATAAGCTTTGAGAATCTGCAACACTTGACTTCCGAATTAGTGATTTATTTTTAAGAACTATTAGTATAGTGACTTCTTTGCATTAGTGATTTTATTAATCAGCCATGAATCTAGCTACTACTATTTTATATAAGTGTGCATAGTAACGTGTGTGTGGTGTGTGTGTAAGAGAGAGAGAGAGAGAGAAAGTCACAGTATCACAGTATGCATTCTTATCTGAAGAGATTCTTTTTTGCCTTCTGAAGGCAGGCTTATCAACTCTGCTTCATTAATGCCTACATTTGATCCCATTATATGTCTGGCTTGTAGATGATAAATATACGAAATTCAATAATGATTTCTTTGAGTCCTTTACCCAGCACCTGTTATTTTTGGCACTTGTATGGAGTTTTGTATTTGGTGCAAATTAGCACACCAAATTGCATCAGCACATCTGCTCATCTAAGGTATTTTATAAACAATAAAAGCTGTTTAGTGTAGGGTGTCTAATGTCCCAAAAGCATTAATTGTAGATATTCTTTTAACTTAGACTACAGTAGCTAGATTATATTTTCCAAGAGGCATTAATATGGAAGTGTTTTCAGAACTGCTGCAGTCTTTGTTATGATCCATTCACTGCATTATTGTAGATAATAACACAGATTCTGAAGAAAAAAGCAAACTATGAAAATGTACATAGCATTTCGAAGATGAGATACACAGAGATCTTGGGTAGGGAACTGCAGCATGTCCTGTCTGCAACTAGTATATACGGGTATGTGTACTGCACGGAAGTCTGCGTATGACTCTATAATAGGGATGATGCCAGACTGAGGCTTGCCCTCCTTTCCATGAAAAGACTGCTCCTCAGTGACTTCATGCTACTTTCATCAGTGAGACATAACTTTATTGATATCATTCAGAGAAATTTTCTTCAAAACCAATTTCTTAACATGGGAAACTTATCTAATCAAAATATTCATAAGCAATACTCACTTATTTTATTACTACAGGCTTAATGGTTCTAGAGGAAATTCATTTAATATTCCCTTTGACTTTGGTTCTTCAAAATCAATTAATTCTTCATTCTAATTTCAGTTCTTCTAGGCCATTGATTCTTTACCTCATTAGGTTCTTTTAATCACTTGACTTCTTAAAAAAGCCCCAGTTCAATTTCTAAGAGATGTTTCCTCTGGAAAAATAAAAAAAAAATCGTAATTATACATGTAGCATTCCCAATGTGCTTCCCTACTCATGATTCTTGCTCTGCTTCTGCATAGGGTGGCAAATGGAAGAGAGGACAAAGAGAAGGACATCTCCCTGGGTTCCTCTGTGTGAGCATCGTTTCAGCATCCACCGCCCACACTATCTTTCCAGGTATGTGGAGCCGATGAATACGCTAATTCCAGCAGTCATTTCCTGGGTTAGCCTTGTGCCATAAAGTGGATGCAATTTTCAAGCTCTGAGGTAGACTTTAAAACAGTTTCACTTTCTTTTTAATGTGCTAATGAATATTTTCTTAAATGATAGTATACTATTTACGTTAAATTCTATGAGTGTATGTCTATTAGGGTGTATGTCAATAGGTGTGTATATGTGTGCACGCATGTGTAATTTTTTGTCACCGACAAGTAGTTCACCCTCCTTTTATAAAATTTGTCTTACCTACCTCAAAAACAAAAAAAAAAAAGAAAATTAAAATCTTAACTTTTCATAAGTGTACCTATGTTAAGATCTTTATTTTATTTTATAGGGTTGTCTCCTGGGATAGTTTTCCATTTAAAAAAAAAATTAGTAGTCTGGGATTTTTAAAAACAGTATCGGAAATGTGGTTAGAGACAATTACTGATCAGGCTTAGTGAATCAGTTATAAGCTGTTGATACTTCAAATCATTTGTTTTTAATGTGTCCGTGACTGGAGAGAGTGGTTTGATGTAGGATGATATTCTGGAGTCTTTATAAAATGCTGGCGATACTAAGATTCAAGGGAAATCCAAACAGTTTTCCTTACCAAATTTTCCTTGCCTGTTCTTCACCTCTGGCCACAAATAAACTCTCTTGGATCAGATAAAGACTTGTAAATGTATTTGGTAAGAATTTAGCACTTTGATTGGTTGATCTCATTATTATTTTCCCCTCTAGTATATGGATAATACCTTCATTTATCCATTTTGTATGAGTTTTTATTTCTCCAACTATTTCATCTTGCATCAGTCCTCTTCTAGCTCTGTAGAGAAAGCTTTCTGAAGGCAGGCTATTTTTCAAATCTAATTTAATTTTATTACTTGGCGCTATACAAGGGTCTCAAGCAGAACAGAGACTTGCTGAAGAACAGATATCAAGTATTCAGGCCATCTCAACCCTTTCTCTCACAGCCAGCTTTTTTTTTTAATTTATTTATTTATTAAAGATTTCTGTCTCTTCCCAGACACCGCCTCCCATTTCCCTCCCCCTCCCCTAATTAAGTCCCCCCTCCCCTGAAGCCCGAAAAGCAATCAGGGTTCCCTGTCCTGTGGGAAGTCCAAGGAACCCCCACCTTCATCCAGGTCTAGTAAGTTGAGCATCCAAACTGCCTAGGCTCCCACAAAGCCAGTGCGTGCAGTAGGATCAGAAACCCAGTGCCATTGTTCTTGAGATCTCAGTAGTCCTCATTGTCCGCTATGTTCAGAGAGTCCGGTTTTATCCCAGGCTTTTCCAGACCCAGGCCAGCTGGTCTTGGTGAGTTCCCAGTAGAACATCCCCATTGTCTAAGTGTGTGGGTGCACCCCTCATGGTCCTGAGTTCCTTGCTCGTGCTCTCTCTCCTTCTGCTCCTGATTTGGACCTTGAGAATTCAGTCCTATGCTCCAATGTGGGTCTCTGTCTCTGTCTCCTTTCATCGCTTGCTGAAGGTTAATATTCAGGAGGATGCCTATATGTTTTTCTTTGGGTTCTCCTTATTTAGCTTCTCTAGGATCACTAATTATAGGCTCAATGTCCTTGGTTTATGGCTAGAAACCAAATATGAGTGAGTACATCCCATGTTCCTCTTTTTGGGTTTGGCTTACCTCACTCAGGATAGTGTTTTCTATTTCCATCCATTTGTATGCAAAATTCAAGAAGTCCTTGTTTCTTACTGCTGAGTAATACTCTAATATGTATATATTCCATACTTTCTTCATCCATTCTTCCATTGAAGGGCATCTAGGTTGTTTCCAGGTTCTGGCTATGTCAAACAATGCTGCTATGAACATAGTAGAGCATATACTTTTGTTGTATGATAAGGCCTCTCTTGGGTATCACAGCCAGTTTTTTATAGATTTGTTTAAAGAACAAAGATAACTCTTGTCTTTATTGAAGTCTTTTCTCTGCTTTAGTGCTATTCAATCTTTGTTCTCCGGGAGACCATTGTCAAATGTTTTTCCCATTATATTTTTCCTCTCCATGATTCAAGAATCTGTCAGAGTAAATGAAGATAAACCTAAAGGACATAACTTTTAATAGGGAACATTGTGTTACCTTTCCAAAGTCTAAATGAAACCCACACAAGACGTGTATTCTTATCCAAAAGTATAGAGATTCAACTTTAGGAACTATGACATTCACAGCTAGTATGAATCACATTTTTGAAGGATCAGATGAATTTAATACTCCTGATCTCATCTCAAAATAACTAATTATGTTAGGCAACTTCAAGGTAGATTACTACCTTATGGCTTTACACAAGTTATTCTACCTGGCCCTAAAGCAATTCTGTAAGAATATGTTATCTCAAATTACCAGAGAAGGAAGTTGATACCAAAATGATTAAAAATGTACCTGAGCCCACACAGTGACCACAGGCATGATGTTATAGCACAGATTTATTCTACTTCAAGTCACTTTTATTTCTTCTGATTTAAATATTTACTAGATTCAGACACTTTCCTGTTAAAAATAAGTTGGATAAAATTTTATAAGTAGATGTGGGGGGGCCACTTGGTATTTATCTGATTTACTGTTATTAAATAGTTAACATCAATATCTCCACTGTAAAACAAGCAGATTGGAAAACTCTATTCCTAAAATTTTGACATACAGCAAAGGTGTATTTATCTATATGCAAACAAGTTCATGGAGTATGTGGGTGGTATACTGTTTCTGCCCTGGCAACTGAATTAAATGGGCAGATTTAATTCCATCTAATTAAAGTCATGAGAGAAGAGAGGGAGAGGGAGAAAGATATCAGGGTTGGAGATTGGCCACTTGCTTGGGGCAGCAGTGATTGAAGACTACAGGAAATAAAACAAGTAGAATAATTTGGAAATGGTGCTTCATGCAGCAATCACTATAGCATTATCTTTTGTACTTGTCTACAGAAAGAAAATACCCTGACCAAAGCAACATAAGGAAAAAGCTTATTTTGACTCAAAGTTTGAGAATACAGTCCATCATGGCAGGAAAAGCAGGAGAGCAGAAGTTTGAGGTTACTGGTCAGTATATATCCACTGTCAAGAAGGAAAGATCTTCACTCTTAGGTAGTTATAGCCTTTTATAGGCAGTTCAGGACCCATGTCTAGGGGATAATGCAGCACACCATTAACAAGGTTCTTTTCACTTCAATTAAACCAATCAAGGAATTTCTTCACATGTGTGCCTGGAGAATTGTTTCCTAGTCAATACCAGATTTTGACAAGTTGACAATCAGCACTTACAACTGAAAATCCTCACTTACCACTGAGATTGTTTGAATGAAATTCACACCATAAATCCTACACAATTGAATACTTGGTCTTTGGTTAGTAGCTGCTTGTGGAAGGTCAAGGGGTGTGGCCTACTTACAGAAAATAAGATTTTGGGGGCAGACTTTGTGGCTTCAAAGGACTCCTGTCATTCCCAGTGTGCTCTCTGCCCCATGTGTGCTATTCGAGATGTCGAACTCAGCTGTTTTTTGCAACAGTCATTTTGCACTGACATCACAGAATCCAACCCTCTGAAATCATAAACTCAATTATATGCTTTCTTTTATAAGTTGGCTTTAGACAGCTTATTTAATTTGATTATCTTGCTTTACAAAGCATGCCTCCCAACAAGAAAACCTAAGAAATATGCTTACTGCTGTCAGCATGTAGTGACCTAGAGATTTGTCCATCTACAGAAGTACAGAGTTGTCTTTTCCATTATTTGTTAGTTCAGTCCATTTGAGTGTGAATTGTTTATTTCAGATTTGACATGATTGACTGTTTCCATACTTTATCTGTTTACCAAATATAAGAATATTGAGATTTTCAAAAGGACGCATTAATAGGATTAATTTTAGAAATATATTCTGACTGTTTAGTGTAAATTGTGTAAAATTAATAATTTATTCTTGACATGGAAGTCATTGACTCATTTAGTAACTTGAAATGTGCCCTTGAGGAGGGAACAAGGAAAACACTGTCTCTGGGAGTATACTTTTTAAATTGAAAATCATTTCTTTTTGGAACTACAACTTAGAATTAAATCATCTCTTTATGTAGTCTGACAATTTAAAATATATTTACTGTATACTTCTTAAATATAACAATTTAATGTTAATAAAATATGTATGAAGTTATGTTTTCAAATTTCATGTGTTTTATCATTTCAATAGAAGAGTAACTAACACATTATATTGATGGTTGACCTGAAAAAAAATCTGCTTAACAAACAATGTAGATTTCTTTTCTATATTATCTTTTGTTTTCCAGAATAAAGTATGATTAGTGTTGCATTTTCTCTTTGTTTATTTGTAGAAAGCCAACTTTGACAAAAATCATATTTTCCAGGGTAGGAGCATGAGTGTTAGAATTATCTAGGCAAAAGGAACAGAGATATAGGCAGAAACACACAACAGCATTGGGAGGGAGACTCAGTGAACACTAAATTCGCCAAGTTTATTCTTCCACATGCTAATATACTTCACTCCAAAAGGGGGTCGGGAGGCGTCAGACTTCAGTAACATGACACAAAGAATAGACTTGAATTTTCCTACCTTTGGTCCACATGGAGAGGATCCATCTCAATACCCAAAATAATAATTAACCACACCCTACATCAGCATCTCCCCTTTGTAATCACACCTGTTGTCAAGGACTTTGAGAGAGAACAAAATAAGCTCAAACTCTCTGACTACCAATCAAGGAAGAAGAATCTCAAGCTCTGTGGGCCTTCATATTTATTTGTGTGTGTTTTTAAGAAGTGTGTTGGTTTAATAAGCCTAAATTGGTTTTCAGCCCATGGTATTTTATGCAAGAATTTGTGGAAACAAAGTTCTTGTGACAGATCATAGTTTTAAAAGGCCATAGATACTGTGAACTCTGTATAGACTGGTGGACAGCAAATATGTTTCTTTGTTTTGGTTTATAAGCCTCAACATTGCTGCATAGTAAAGAATGTAGACAAAAAAAGTATAATTGGTCTCTTGAATAGAACAATGCATTTAATAACTTTAAGCTTCCAGAATGCATGGATCTAGGTTTGATCCAATTGTAAAGGGATTACTTAGTGAATTAACCAAAAGGAAATTACATAAAATGATGTTAATTTTCCATAATTAATTGTCACGATTATCACTGGCTGCTATTTAAAATAAAAATTGAATTCCGAGTGCCCCAGGAGTTGTCCTGTTCACAGAGCCTCACCACTCTATGTCTAGTGCTTGTCAA
Organism: Microtus oregoni; assembly: GCF_018167655.1. Classification (NCBI taxonomy): domain Eukaryota; kingdom Metazoa; phylum Chordata; class Mammalia; order Rodentia; family Cricetidae; genus Microtus; species Microtus oregoni. The sequence continues at coordinate 44,216,526 of NW_024543068.1, read as the reverse complement.
TGTACAATCCAACAGAAACTTTGGTTTTAAGGAAGGAATCACAGACGTTGAAAAGACAGGTTTTAAGTATCATTCACAATGCAGAAGTAAAGGACTTGGCTGTCTTTTTTCCATGTTTAGAATTGTCCCTGCCTTAAGGTTTCATTTAGTCTTGTAACACAGCCTGGCAAATAGAAGGGAAGTCTGATGACAGTAGTACACATTAGCGCAATGGGGAGAAAGTCAATGGATTGCTAAGTAGACATGGTTCCAGTAGGACTGCATGATACTAAATGAGAGCAGTTAGAATGGATCACTCATTTCAACTCATTGAAATAAATAACAACCTTAAAATACCAAAAGGATACAAAAACTATAATCTTTCCATCATGGTAACATTGGCATATATAAAAAAAAAACATCTGGCACACGTAGTCATTTAGCAGACTTGTACAAAATGTCATTTTAAAGTATCATATGCTTGTGAATTTATTAATAACAATTTATACATGTTACTTCAAAATAACTATGGAAAATCATGGCTAAGCCTAAGAAATAGAGGAACTATAAATAAACACAAGTTAATAGGTTTTCAGGGTCAGATACTTAATATCAATTTTATAGCTTGTATCTATTATGTTAATGTTAATGTAATTGCCGGCTTTGAAAAATCTCGATTTATCTAGGGAAGAGTACTTTTCAGGGCACAGCAATGAGGGACTATCTACATTGAGGATAGCTTATACCAGTATCTGTGAGGATTAATGTGAGGGCATCAGCTGAGCTGAGAAGACCCACCCCTATTGGATGCTGTCATTCCCTGACAAAGTATTGATAATATAACCTACAGAAAGGTACCTAACCAGCAGCATGTATTTATATCTTTTTCATGATTGGGAAAGTGACGGAACAGGTTGCTTTAAGCTCCCGTTGCCTTGATGTCCTTGTCACGATTGCTTTAATCTCAAACTCTAGGGCACAATGAGGTTTCTCCCCTAAGTGTCTTACATAAGAGTATCTTATCACATTACTAGGAAAAGCATGTAAAAAAAATAGGCAGGTTTCTCTGGAAAATTTAGCTATATTTTAGAGGGAATTCTATACTACAAAGATTGTGCACTTGTTTCAAAATCTTACTCTTTGTATACCAATTTTCTGGATTTCTGCTAACTTTGTCCACACATCTAGCTTTCTATCAACTTAATCCTTAAGTGATTATTATCTACAGTTAGATGTCTAGCTCTGCGAAAGTAAAGAAGATGGGGCTCCACACATTAATAGCTGGAAACCAATTGAGGAAGAAGGTTAAATGAATGGGATTGCAGTAGTGTAAGGATGCAAACATGCTATGCAGTAGCATGAATAGTGAAAATAGTATTTACTAAGGAAATTATTTATGTATAGTTAGAAATGATACCAATTAAAGTGGTCTGTAAATATAGCGGTCTCAAAGTGAAATTTGCGTGAATAAATTGACTATTAAGTCATAGCTACGTAAAAATGTGCAGAGAATCAAAGAGATTATGTGACCTATTAGAGGTCAGTAAATACTAAATGAGCAAAGAGGCACGTGGCATGTCCTCTTTCAGGAGCACCTTGCATTTGTTCTAAAGTTAAAACTTTTTCTATAAGCAAAGTACCTTACAGAAGGTATTTAAATATTGAAATTTTCTTTAGGAAAAAAAGCATTTAAAAATTAATCCAGTGATTCGTGATAATTATGGGTGAGACCAAATTATAATGTAAAGGGGAAAGCTTAGATGACACAGACATTTATGTGATGCATTTTCTTCTTACCGTGAAAGGGTATGAGGAGTTTTGTAATTGGCTGTGGATTTAGTTAGAGGTGATGGTGTATCACTGGTGCTTTCATCTGCAAAAGGAACGCTAAAAGCACAGACAGACACAGATGAGCATAAATAGTTAATTTAACATTTCAGAATATTTTATGGAAAAGATAATGACTTAAGTTCAGCATCTGAATTTTCCTTACCTTGACACTCAGCAAATCTTACTTCAGCAAGCTATAATAAAAATTCTGTGCATGTCTACAGTCAGGTTTTACTTGAACAAGAGTTCCTCTAATCTTCTGTGTGCTATATCAGTTTTTCTTGTCCAAAACCTTATCTGAGTCTGACCAAATTGGACCTGGCCTGAGCTTCCTTTCGATTGTGGGAAGCCCTTTCTTGACCTCTGCTTCTTTCAAAGTTGCTAATCTGTGTCATCAGAATGACTTTCTGTCTGCTACTTTTCCCCCCATATTTCTCTTTATCCTTCTGGTCCTGAATGTCACCCTTTTATCCTTAACTCAACGGTGTCTCTGGTCCAGACACAGGCTTTTACCTGGTTCATAGGTAATGTGGTATATAATAAAGAAGGATCAATGTAGAACTTTATGATATACACAGCTACCTGGAATAAGTCTTCTGGCTAGTACACCTCCTGAGTAACCTTGTCTAGGCTGAGGGCACAGATAGCATCTTGGCGTTGTCAGATATCAACTTAGCTATTTATTATGAGGATGGAAGTAAGACTGATTATTGGAAATATCAATGTTATTTGAAACTATCAATTTTTCAAATCCTTTTCCAGGCCATAGTCAGCCATTGAGAATAATTTGTTTCAATTTTCAAGAGAAATTTAAATAATTCTTTTAAAGAACTAAATTTTGCTTAGGATGTCTAGTCTCCTGTCCTTAGCTGGCAATGGTTCTTATATACTTCCTGATCTTTCAACTTATTTGAGGTAGAACAAAATTTTACTTTTTCAGCTCTGATTTATTATGTCTACTTTTTTCTAAAAACAATAACCACCACATTATGAAGTCAAAGGTCTGACTGAAATGAGTGAAATGTATATATTATCTCAGCAGAAATTGTTGGTCACTTCTACAGGTACTAATTTCCATTAAAAATGATAAAACTGAATCATTTGAAATATAGTGATGTTCAGCACATAGCCCAGTCAGTTCCAAGAGTGCAAATTATGTACCTTTGAATAGTAGTCAACACTGCTTGAATTTAGTTAGAAGAATTATATGTCAAAGGTTTCATATGTGAGCACTATTGGCAGCATAAACAAATGATCAGGGATTAATTTTAATTGAACACTTCCAGTCAATTTTTAAAAGTCAGAACTCCTATAATGGGATGATGGAGGGACATAAATGACCACATTATCAAATGCTGTTATATTCTAGAGAAGTAGGAATAATACAACATATGGTAGACAGAAAATAAAAAGCTCAGAAACTTAGCTTCAGCTTAAAAGCACTGGACTGAACTCCCAAGGTCCCAATGAGGAGCAGAAGGAGGGAGAACATGAGCAAAGAAGTCGGGACCACGAGGCGTGCACCCACCCACTGAGACAGTGGAGCTGATCTACTGGGAGCTCACCAAGGCCAGCTGGACTGTGACCGAAAAAGCATGGGATAAAACTGGACTCTCTGAACATGGCGAACAATGAGGGCTGATGAGAAACCAAGGACAATGGCAGGGGGTTTTGATCCTACTTAATGTGCTGGCTTTGTGGGAGCCTAGCCAGTTTGGATGTTCACCTTCCTAGATATGGACGGAGGGGGGAGGACCTAGGACTTACCACAGGGCAGGGAACCCGGACTGCTCTGTGGACTGGAGAGGGAGGGGGAGAGGAGTGGCGGGAGGGGGAGAAGGGTGGGAGGAGGGGGAGAAGGGTGGGAGGAGGGGGAGGGAAATGGGAGGCTGGGAGGAGGTGGAAACTTGATTTTTGTTTATGTTTTTTTTTCTTCTTTTCTCAATAAAAAAAAACCCTACAATATATGCCTAAGCATATCAGAGATGGAAAATTAAAAAAAAAGTTGTATTTTTCATTGTATTAGGATTCTGCTTGTTGGTTCCCGGATGCTCAGCCCCAAAATAACCACACAGAAACTGTATTAATTAAATAACTGCTTGCCCAATTACTTAGGCATATTGCTAGCTAGCTCTTACATCTAGAATTAACCCATTCACAACTCTTCTGCAGTTTCTCTCAAATTGCTCTTTCAGTCTTTGTTCAATACAGGGTACTCCTCATTTGGGGTTATGAGGCTTCATCAATTTGTGACAATTCTCCATCTTATCTTGAATTAATTTCACTTTCTGTGCTTTTGCTTTGTATATGAAACCTGGAAGTCATTTCACTTCATAATAATTTAGTTTTCAGTATTTCAGGTGGATTTGCGCAGTCTCATGTTAGTGCTAAAGTAGTTTGGGAATGGTTATCAATGGATGAGGTGACCCTTTTCCACATTTTATCAGAGACCACATGACAATATCATGAATGGTTATGAATGACTTTAGCCTCAATCACTTGGTTTAAATGAAGTTTTCAGATCATTCTAATTTGAATGTCTTACATTTTGATTTTTAATCCCATTTTTGTATCAAAATGGGTTGACCAAATTTAGGGAGAGAAGAACAAAGTTTTTTCCCTTGCATGAAAGATTGCCAAATATTTGGGAAAATAATGGAAAACTACCAAAATAATTAGTAAATATGTTGAACAAAGTATTTGTGACCACAAAGACATATCTCATTTATTTTTTATTCACTCAATAATATTAGCATTCATCAGTAGATCTTTCTTGCATACTGATTCATTTTGTTTGTTTCTAGAGAATATAAAATTTCATTGTATGTGTGTATGAATGTGTGTGTGTTTGTGATTTTTATATTTCACTTTTTGTGTTTATTTTATCGTTTTGTGGGGTATTTTTGCTTGCTTTGTTTTGTTTGTCTGATGTCCCTTTCCCAAGCCAGTACGAGCTCTTAATAGAGTCTTGAACAGGGCTCGAGCATTTCTGAGTTACTCCCGTTTCCATGGAGGACTATTGATGTATCCACTCATACAATTACCTGTAGCCACTGCTTCTATGAGTTCTTGGGTGCAACATCTTTTTCATATTCATAATACAGTGGTTTCTTTTGTTTGTTTGTTTGTTTGTTTTTCTGTATCTTCTAAACATGGTTTCTCTCTGTAGCATTGACAGTTTTAGGATTTACTCTGTAAACCAGATTGGCCTAAGAAAACCACAGAGATCACCTGCATTTGCATGGCAAGTGCTGGGATATAAGGTGTGTACCGCCACTGCCCACTCAAAACAGTGTTTAACAATACTTATTCTTCTTCTTGTCCTCTGCCCCTTGGATTTTTCCTACCCTCTCTTTAGTGTTTCCTGACTTTTCAAGATGGTGACAAAGATGTCTTGGTTATGCATTTGCACTAAACAACCACTTATTTTCAGTGTTCCTGGCAGATATTTGCCATGGCATTAACAGTTGCCCAAAGGCCCTCTTCTAAAGGAAGATTCATTGCCCAAGGCTGAGAGTAACATTAGTCTAGGTACAGAAATACATGTTTTGAAAGCAGTTAAACATCACACAATTGAGCAAAGCAATAAGCCAAAACCAACCAAAGAAACAAAAGACAGTAGTAGATTCCCCCAGAGGCCTATGACCTTCCCAGCTAGGGGTCTTTGATTATGTTTCAAAACCAAATGTGAACTTGTTCTTGGCAGTGGGCCTCAAATGATTTCAGAATTCAGTTGGTTATTCCCATATTAGTCATGTCACATTGCATCACTGGACATATCTTTCTTACCATGTTGATATATTTACTGGTTTGTGGCTGACTATGACTGTTAAGACTTTTCTGACCCAGCACCCTGATAGAGGCTCTGACATTACAAAGTTAATCAGCATGAAAGAAGCTCCTAGCTCAATTGCAGCTTGATTTCCCTATGTCTTGCAACCAAGGAATGTGATATCTTCATCAATATTGGTTTATCATTTACTTCTGCCCAGGAACAAGGGAAAATCTCAACACACTGTATTTTTCTGGGGTTTTCAAAGGTTAGGCCTCCATGACCAACAAATCAAAAGGCGATATGTCATACCTGGTAATTTTGTTTTTTTTTAATTCATTTTCAGTATGTATTCTAAGTAATTTGCAAATCAAAGGAATGTATATGGATTTTTCATATAACCTTATCTTCAGATGAATTATATATTTTGCTCTCTCTCTACCAATGGTGTATGTCTATTTTCCTGACCTCTATAAGCACTGCATGTTAAATAAACCAATTGTGTGAGAGACTTTTCATTATTTGTCTTTCTGGCCCAATTTACCTCACTTTGTAAAACATTTTCTATTTTCATCCATGTACATACAGATTTAATTATTTTACAGCTTAATAAGATTTCATGTTTTATATTTAATATATATTCATTTTCTGTCCATTAAATTAAAGACATTAAGGATTGTTATACAGCCTAGCTATTATGAGTAAGGCAGGAACAAACGTATACAAGAAAGTACCTCTAGCATATGATACAGAACCCTTTAGATACATGTCCAGATGTAGCATAACCAGGTCATATTATAGTTCTATTTTTCGATTTATGGGAAGCCTCTACCCTGATTTCTTTACTGGCTATTTTATTTTTACTCCTCCCTCATGGTGAATAAATGTTCCCCCTTTACCATGTCCTTGTCAACATTTGTTATAATTTATTTTAAATTAGGAGCCTTCATCTATACCTATAGTATAAGCATAGTGAGAAAAAAAATCAGATAACCAATCATTCATAATAACTTCAACAATTATTTTGGAATAACAACAAAAAACATTAAAACATGTGGAACAACCCTTAACAAGTGCATTTCTTGTGAAGTGGAACAAGGAAGTATGAGACTAGAGCAGGTCTGACTTAGTGGGGTAAAGGTCAGATCTTATGATTCTACATCTAGTATTTTGGACACATCATATGTCCTCTGGTTGCTGACAAGAAGATAAGCTCTCAGTTGGACTGTCCCCATTTACTTGTTTTGCCTTTTTTGAGCTGATATCCATCTTCTTATAAGCTCTTGTATTCTGGGATTTTACCAACACCTTAGACTTTACATTCAAAGTTTTCTGTCTTGACCTTCACGTGACTCCAAGTAGAAAAACTGATCTATTACATATTGTCTCAAAACTCAGGATTTCCATAACACATCTTTATGGAAATTTCTATAACCCCATATCAGGCATGATTCAGCAATCTTCTAGGTCATTCCCAGCAGAGTCTGTTTATAATGAAGATGAGAATTTTTCAAAATTTATTTTGAAAAGAGAAATTATATGTTACAGGAGTACCAAGGCCCAAGTCAAGAATTATTTCCAAATCAGTGCTAGAGAGATAATGACTTTTGACTTTGAAGATGAGAATGCACATGGGAGAAATGTTATGGTAATAAGAAAAATTAAAACCTGAAGTTCACAGGACTATTACTTGAATAATCATGGATACGTGAAAGAAACAAAGGGTCAATGGTGACACCGTGGATCTACTCAGGAAAATAGCCTAAAGATATTGTTAGTTGAATTACTTGAAATATGGATCAATAAAAGATCATATTATTGAGAAGATTAGGTTCAGATGGTGATGTTTTCAGTTACTGTCATTTGTGGACAACTATAAAATGCATCTAAGTTTTTAAATTTTCATATGTCTCTAACTCAAGACAAAGAAAATAACTCATAAAATAACATAAAGATAACTATAAAATGACAGAATCATTAATAAGGTTCCAGAAAGCACACTAACCCATGTAGTAAAAGTAATTGAAATGAATATTTACGACACCACATTATATATTTTGCATTATTAGATCTTAAAATCTCAGCAACATCAATGATGAAATAAAAGTAAATTTTAAAGAACTTGGTTAATAATTTTGTTGCCTGATTATATTACATACAATTAATTTAGGAATTAACTGTAAGTATTAATCTAGGAACTTTTGTATCTGGGAAACACAATATCACCAATTCAGAGTTCAAAAGTATAAACAAATGTAGCACACTAACGTAAAATTTTGAGGATTATAATTATGAATTAGTAGACATTAATTGATCTGGATTGATAACCAGAAAACTAGAAAATAGATATTCTCTGTTTGTGTGCAAACTAAATGAGCAGGAGGAATTGAATGACAATCCTAAGGTAAAAACCTTTTAATTATTGATTTAAAAGTAGAGTGTAAATAGAGGGATACAGATAATCTCTTTTCATTAATTTCCTCACATTTGGCCTTTTCATGTCTTTCAGTCTCTCAGCAGAGGAATAAAATGACTTGACTTGACATCCTCTTGGCTTAATAAGATATATATATATATATATATATATATATATATATATATCCAAACCTGCATTGCCAGTGTTATAGCTCATCACTCAGAATATAAGGTTTTAATCATAAAGCAATAACGGGCCGAGCGAAGATGTGATTTTATATAAGTTGTGATGATTCATTAATTCTCAGATACCAATAATCTATATAAATCAGGGTGAATGGACATAAACTGCATAATACAATTGAGAGGCTTAAAAAATTTACAGTAACTTTCTTGGAACTTAATGAATTTTTAATTCATGCAAATTTTCATAGAAGGGACACAGCAAAGGCATTCCAAAATTTATGTTGAGATACACTCAATTTCAATTAATTCACTGCATCAGTGAAGCAGAAAATGTGAGGGCTAGTGTCTGATGGCACTGAATTGCATCCATTGACCTGATTTCTGACATTGTGTGAGGTAACAGAAATCAAATGAATGGATTGAAATCAGACAGAAAGTGGCTGCAGATATGTACAGAATGGTAGAGTTGATGGATTGTAGTAGAACAAAACTTTTCATTTTGTTCGATAATGCCTTAATATGGGTTATCTTGTCTGGCTTTTGAGCTCAATGAAAATAATTAAATATCTCAGAATATAAAAATAGATTGAAAGTTTAAAAAGTTATGCCTCTTACTTAGAAAATAACTGGTACTCTTTTGGAAATGTGTACAAGATCAATTATCAATATTGAAAGTTTAAATATTTTTAATATGTTGGCTTGTATATTTTACTTAATAATTTTCTAAAATTTAAATCTTGTATAGTGCACATCAGTTATATTAAGTGCCTTATCATTGAAATACATTCTTCAAGTTGAAAAGGTTTTATATAAATTTGATGATTAATGTATGAAAATTTACAAATTCTTCTTTAATTAATGAGAAAATTCATGTGGTCTTCAGATGTTACAAAGAAAGGCAATTAAGACATCATGTTTCAATAAAAAGAAAATTGGACTATGCAGAAAGTCCTTTCCTGTGACTATAAGTTCAAGCATATTTCTCACTTTGTTCTCTAACAGATTCAGAATGTCTGATCTTTTGCTGAGGTCCTTGATCCATTTGTATTTTTTAGGATAAAGTGTGAGAGAATTATTCTGCACATAGTTATACAGTTTGCAGAAGATGCTGTCTTCCTCCAACTAGTATTTTGGCCTCTTCATTAAAAGTGTTTGTTATAGGAGTGCAGGCTTATATTTGGGTCTTCAATTATTCTGGTCCCTTGATCACTATGTCTAATGTCTAGATATGGCATAAAGCCAGTACCATGCTGTTCTTATTACAATGGTTCTGTAGCATACCATGATGTCAGAATTGTTGGAATCTTCAATGCTTCAATCGTGTTTTTATTATTTGTTATTGTCTTGTTTATACAGGGCCTTCTGCGTTTCAGCATAACTTTTTAAATTGCTTAAATTTTGTCAAGTATTGTTTAATATACATGAGTCAGAGAACATGGAGAATTCAAGCTAATCATTTTGTGGAAACCTCATCACTACTATCTACCATTCATGGTCCTAACATGTGCTATGTTGTTTATAAAGGGGGTAAAGCAATCACTAGTCATATCCCATAAAATACAGACATTTAATCTAGGAAGATGTGTTCCCTGTTGCGATTGTGGTACAAATACTATGGGAGTGACTAAGTACTTTCTGATTGGGCTTAAGGCACACTCCAGAAGATTAAACTCTTGCCTGGTTCTTTTACCTGGGTCAAGAACCGGGCTCATAAGGCTTAGAGGAGAACTTCCTTAATTTATTCTGCTAAATGAACATAATATTAAACTGCTCCCTAAAGACTTCTCTTTATATTCATAATTTTGTGTACCTTTCAATTCTCCTCTGAGAAGCTTATTTTTGTGGTGTAAAAATGTTTATATAGAGATCCAGAACTGATAAATGTGTAGAAAGAGGTTGTGAGTGCTTCGTTCTAAATAAAATGGTAATATCACACCCCCAAGGCTCAGGAATCATCTCTGAAGAGCGTCCAAATGATGGCAAAATCCAGAGGTTGAAGAGGACTGCAAGATTTTTGTACACAGGAACTCATAGTGGCTGTGGTTGCTGGTACAAAACTTCATGATCAAACCAGCCAAATTCCCAGCATGGATAGACTAGGGACCCATGAATCCTTATCTGTACAAGCAGCTATTGGAAGTGACAGCTGAAGGGCAGAAAGAGTAATTTTTCCCTAAGACATGACTGGTTTCCCAGGCTTCAGTGAACACACTCACACCTTCCCACTTACTAGATGCACTTATTGAACAGAGTGGGTTCAAAGTAGAAGACATATAGTTGGAAGGTAGATGTGGTGAGTTGGGTAGAAGGAGTTGAAGCACGATATTGAACTGATCAATATATACTATATACATACATAAAATTATCAAGAATAAATAAGTCTATTATTTTTTTAGAAAGCATCTGATGCTAAGGTAAGTATATTTCTTTGTATGTTTTTGGAGGTTATGATAGACTTCCAGGCTTGGCCTCCACTCCCTATGTAAAAAAGAATGAACTTGAAGTCCTATTTAAACACACAATTGAAAATGAGTCATTTTTATTTATATTTGTATAAAACAGTTCATCTGTGATAATGTTTAGTTTAGTGCTTCTGTTTAGTTCTCTGTATTTTGGTAGTGTTATCAATTATTAAGAATGTAATCTATGAATATCCTCTCTGAGTATAAAGGTACTATAAACGTGTCATATGAAGTTGTTAGCTATTAAATGCTGGACTAAACTGCAGAAGAGTGGTGATTATCAAGTTGGAGAAAGATGGGTTTCATTCACCTTACATGAAGAATGAAATATAAAGAAACATATAATATATTCCAGTACCTTCTAAGATAGAGAACATAACATCTAAGTTAAGTTTTGGCTCTTTGGAATAATGTGTAACAATCATAAATTTATTGAATAGAATAATTATGTAGAGTGAACCAGATACACACACACACACACACACACACACACACACACACACACACATACAAACACACACACCAAGAGCAACAATTAAAGAAAAATGCTGTGGATTTTAAAGAGAGCAAGGGGCATATAAGGGTGGGTTTAGAAGGAGAAAGAAAAAGGGAGAAATGAGATTTTAAATTATAATCTCAAAAATATTTTTTAAAAAGGATTACCTCTGAGTTAATTCTGGAGATACATCCCTTATACTACCTTTTGGCCATGCTGTGGTTCCTATGATGTCTCTTTTCATAAGGAGTGAGTAAACTGAGCTATGGTGGTTTATCTACCTCTGTAATATAGAAAACCTTCCTGACTGTGTTCCAGAAGACTGTGGTTGCTTCAGTGGTTACCAGCTTCTTTGAATGCAATAATCATTACAATAATGTCATGAAACCACTTCTGAGATAACACTGCAGCCTGGGTGGAATTTTTCTGCATTTATTCTTATGTTCAATGTTGGTCATGTCTTTTAATTCTACTTTTCTTTTAACCACAGTTATCCTTAGTATTTACTACCATTATAATTTTTTAGGTACTTTGCTTACTATGTTTCTTTCTACACTCATTGTCTAGATTAAATAATTTCTTTCAGAAAATCCAGATTTTATATCTGGAAATAATTTTACTTGAATTTCACTGTTATGAATTTTTGTTTGTGTGTGTGTGTGTTATATGTGTATGGGAGGATGTGCGTATGGATGCATGTATATGTGTGCATGTTTATGTGAGCATGTGTATATTTGCATACGTGTGCGTGTGCGTGTGTGTGTGTGTGTGTGTGTGTGGTTGAGTTCCTATGCTTTCAAAAGCACAATTGTGGAGGTCAGAGCACAACCTGGAAGAACCATCTCTTCATGTTGAACATGTGTGCTCTAAGGATAGAACTCAGGTCGTTATGATTGGAGACAGGTGTCTTTACACAATGAGCAGTCTCACTAGACCAGTTATTTTACTTTTGAAGGATATTTTGATAAAAATTCCATACTAGCAACAACTATTCCGGCATTTCAAAGCTATTATTTCACTGATTTCTATGCATTATTTGTCCTGAAAATAAGATAGCACTAAATATCACCAAGGTTATTAATATCTCTACTATATTTTCTGCACCTTGAGTACATGTTAGACTGTTGATCTGTGTGAAATTGGCACTGTGGCAGGTGCATTATCGTCGTCTCTCTCATTTAACTTTCTCACACCTTGATGCTTCATTTTCGTCACCCCAACTCTCAAAGATTTTGTTGTTTCATTAGCTTGAGCTTTCCAAAGATCAGGGAATTTGTCTGAAGCAAGACATACTTTATTCATCATACTCACAAACAAAAGTGTATACTAGTTTTTGATATATAAATAAAATGAATTATTTTATCTTTGCTGTTTCATTTTGCCACTCATATTTATAGAAACCCAAGAAACTTACTAATTAAGAGTAAAGCTGGAGTTTCTAGTATAATAATTGATGGTGAAGTGCTGGCATTTTTAATAATGTGATAATTTTAGATCATTTGAAGCATTTTCTTGTATGGCTAAATTGCTTACTTTATACCTTCCATCCATAATGTATCCTCATTATGAGTTGGAAAACATGCCTCATGTCTTTGGCTTTAATTATTCTCTGATGCAAGCTGCAAATGCTAACAGCTTTTACACTATGGAAATTTTATGACAGTCGAATTATTTAAACTATATTGTTAAGGTTTTTGATGATGATGTTATTATAATTAAAATATTAAGAGACAGTAACACATCTGAAACTGAAGTTCACATTATTCTGTAGGAGGCATGTATATATTGCCATTATGCATAGTTTTATAGGCATTGCCACAGTGGAACAAACATGAAAATAAGCAAGTGTACTATACCAGCTAATTTCTTCAAGTATCATTTATAAATGAATCACCACTGTACTCTTATTCTAACTAAAGTACAAGGTTAACATTTTCATATATCACATTTCATGGAGAATTTCCTATTGCAAGTTTGGTATTAATGACCTTACTTATTTTATTGATTTTAAAATATGAATATTGTGAATATCCCTGAAATTTATAACATAAACAGAACATGTTTTGTTATGTGTTCATTGTATTCAGCATTATACTCACCTTTCTGTTCTATAGTTAATTTCTTTTTTCAGAATTATAACATGGAGAAGAATTGCTAGGTTGTAAATTACATTCTTGGTGTCACTGAAGTCTAAGGAATGAGAAAACTGATTTAGTTCAGTAGTTAGGCAGTTTCTATGCATTAAAAATAAGTAGCAGCTTTCATTAGCAGGTTCTCTCAGTCAAAACTGTTATTTTTTTCCAGTGTTTCTATTTCAAAATGCAATCTGCTTGTTTGCAAACAGAGAGGTCGGACTTGCCAATTATGCTAATCCTAAGTTATAAAAATCTCTGGAACTTGACTGTTTGGGGAACATTTGAAAACTTCGTACATTGGCTTGACTGCCACTATCCATTACCTATCTATGTGTCCTACATCTTTACACCAGAAATTTTTAAACCAAGCTAAACAGCCACTCTTTTCAGTAATTAATGTTTTATTATTTTTATTTATTTATTTTTAATATTTTTATTACTGTATAAATAATACTAATCAAAATTCCCGTTTTCTTCCCTCCTCCATCTTCCCTCCCGCTCCCCCACACACCCTCCCCCCACCTTCCTCCAGTCCTAAGAGAGAGCAAAGTACCCTGCCCTGTGGGATACAAAATCCAACACTCCTTCATAATATAGGTCTTTGAGAGAACAAGGATATAAGAAACATATCTAAATATAAAAAAAGCAATATTCAGCAAGTCGATAGACAACATCAAATTAAATGGAAACTCAAAAAAATCACTAAAATTGGGAACAAGACAAGGCTCTCTACTCTATCCTTATCTCTTGAACATATTTCTTGAAATTCTGGCTATAGTAATAAGAAAACAAAAGGAGATCAAGGTAATTCAAATTGCAAAGGAAGAAGTCAACTTTCATTATTTGCAGATGATATGATATGATGTCTATATATCTATATATCTATATCTTTATATCTAGTAGAGTTTTGGGATATATATATATATATGTATATATATATATATATATATATATATATATATATATTAGAGAACTTCTTCACCTGATAAATTCCTTCAGTTATATGGCAAGATACAAGATCAACTCAAAAAAAAAAATCATGAGCCCTTCTATATGCAAATCATAAAGAAGTTGAGAAAGAAATAAGAGAAACATCATCTTTCACAATAGCTGCAATTAACATAAAATATCCTGGGGTAACACTAGCCAAAAAAGTGAAAGACCTATTTGGCAAGAACTTTAAGTCTTTAAAGAAAGAAGTTGAAGAAGATATCAGAAAAAGGAAGAATCTTCCATGCTCTTGCATAGGTAGGATCAACATATATATACTTCCCTGCACCCATATCCACCCTTCCTTCATCCCAACCGTCCCATTCCCCCAAGCTCTCCCCATCCCCCCTTCTCACTTTTCCTTCCCATCTCCCCTTACCCCCACCACACCCCCACCCCCAAGTTCCCAATTTTTGCCTGGCAATCTTATCTACTTCCAATATCCAGGAGGATAACTATATGTTTTTCTTTGGGTTCACCTTTTTATTTAGCTTCTCTAGGATCACAAATTATAGGCTCAATGTCCTTTATTTATGGCTAGAAACCAAGTGAGAAGGGGAGGATGGGGGGGGAGCTTGGGGGAATGGGATGGTTGGGATAAAGAAAGGGTGGATATGGGAGCAGGGAAGTATATATCCTAATTAAGGGAGCCATCTTAGGGTTGGCAAGAGACTTGACTCTAGAGGGGCTCACAGGTGTCCAGGGAGATGTCCCCAGTTAGTTCCTTGGGGAGCTGAGGATAGGGACCCTGAAATGGCCCTATCCTATAGCCCTACTGATCAATATCTTGCATATCACCATAGAACCTTCATCTGGCGATAGATGGAGATAGAGACAGAGACCCACACTTGAGCACCGGACTGAGCTCCCAAGGTACAAATGAGGAGCAGGAGGGAGAACATGAGCAAGAAAGTCAGGACCACGAGGGGTGCACCCACCCACTGAGACAGTGGGACTGATCTATTGGGAGCTCACCAAGGCCAGCTGGATTGGGACTGAAAAAGCATGGGATAAAACTGGACTCTTTGAACACGGCAGTCAATGAGGGCTAATAAGAAGCCAAGGACAATGGCACTGGGTTTTGATCCTACTTCATGTACTGGCTTTGTGGGAGCCTAGCCTGTTTGGATGCTCACCTTCCTAGACCTGGATGGAGGGGGGAGGACCTTGGACTTACCACAGGGCAGGGAACCCTGCTGCTATTTGGACTGGAGAGGAGGGGGAAAGAAGTGGGGGGAGCGGGAGAGCAGTGAGGGGAAGGGGAGGGAAATGGGAGGCTGGGAGGAGGCGGGAATATATTCAATAATAAAAAAAGGAGAATTGAAGTTACATATGTAGAATAAGAGCTGACAGAATAGTGAACATGACTCAAACAGCATGTGTATGAGTTCATTTCAAAATCCCACAGATCATAACTTTTCTAAGTATCTTTTTGCCTAGCTGTAGCGTCTGACCTGAAACCTGGGAGCTGGTTTTGTGAGCTGGACTCATTAGCTATCAATAATAAATTCCATTATACTTATTTATTTATGTATTTATTAAATTCTTTTGTTCTGTTTTTCCTTTTACTGAATATTCTTTTCTCATACAAAATACACTGATTATAGTTTTCTCTCCCCCTACTCTTCCAGTTCTCCACTAAAACCACTTCATTTCTCTTTCTTATTAGAAAAGAACAGACTTTTACGAGATACAAACAAGACAGGATAAAATATAAAAGAATAAACAAAAAATCATATCCAGGCTACATGAAAAAAAAAACAACAAAAGTAAAAGAACCCAAGATCACACAAAAGAATCACATGCTCACGCATGAGGTTAATTTTATTTAAAGTTATAAACATCTCCACCTCTGGTTTTCAAAATTCATTAAAAAATAAATGTGACCAAAATGTTATCCTTCAGATTAGTTTTTAATTTGCAATTTTTTGCCAATAAAATGAAATCCCATTAAAAAAAGTCTGTAGCTCATAGAGCAATTGACAGTCCTATATGTAGACACCAAATTAGAAATTTTGGAACTATCTTCTATTTTTACTGAAACTGAAAGTTGATTACACATTTTAGCTGAAAACACTAACAGATTAGTGCTTTGACAATACTAATGTAACAAGCAGAGAATTTAACAGGATAGCAATAAGTAAGGCAGCAGCCTACTCACTAAATGATCATCAGCCATGAAAGACTCCTCTGTAATCTAAGCAACTATAGAAAACTTGGTATTTACCCACGACCATAATTTGAACTGCTAGTGGGCAACAATCAGGAGTCTAAGAGACACTTGAAGAAGTAAAAGACCATCTATGCTGAAATTACTGCAAAGGGCTGGTCTGTTATTATGGTTTGACTCTGTTAGCATAGAGGTTGAGTTTCATTTATAGGGAAGAATTATGGCATTGCAGAAGGAATGAAAAAGATGACAATAACAACAAAGAAGTAAAGAATGAGAAGATAAATTAGAATTTCCAGAAAAAATAATTATACTTGAGTAAAAGTATCTCTAACAGTAAGGAGAACTTCATGAGTTTGGAATGTGGAAATGTTGCGAAAATTGACCATAAGTATCTTGGACTTCTTTTAGTTTCCTTGATAGCCATTTAGTTTTTGTGTTATTGATTGATATAAAATACTTATTAGTATAAAGTAAGTCACCTGAGAGCCTACTGACTCAGCACACTCGCTCCTACGCACCCAGAAGGTAAGAATATCATCAGGTAGCCCTTAAAAAGGCTAACAACTATTTCTCTGCATTGTTGAAACCCACCTTCACCGTGCTCCCACCAATGTACTTTATACTGCTTATGAATCTCTTTGGTTATAAAACTATAAACACTTTATGGAATTACTTCTACATTGGAATATGGCATTTATACCAGCCTGAATACATTTTAATGTTATAGTCATGCACAGTTGCCTCAAGAATAAATGACCTTTTACGCTCCTTATGGGGAGAACTGTGCTTTGCATTGATAAAATCAATGGGAGACTTGGTGTTTCTCTTAGAATTTGCTTATGAACTTGAGTTTCACATTTGTGAAATAGGCTCTGGATCATGTTACAATTAGAATGATTTGATTGCAAAAATGTTAACAGGTATTTTTCTGTTCTAAGGCAACCTAGAAATCATTGATTTGTAGACACATTGCACTTTATTTTGATTTCCAGAAATCTAGCATTGCATGTAGCTAATGGCAAAATGCCAATAGATACAAGAATTTAAGGCACTGGTAATATAATCATTAATGAAAGGATTCTCCTCCCACTTAAATTATGACTTGGTAATTAACAGGCTACTAGCATACAGCATTTAACTAAGTTATTATGAGTTTGGATCCCTTTGTACTTGCATGGGAGCTCAATCACCATAAAAGAGGTAGATCATCCCTATTGTTTGTAACCTAATAAAATACAGTTACGTAGATTCATAGGAACTAGCAATAAATAGAAAATAGAGAATGGATGAATTAAAAGAGAATGAGAGTATCTAGCTACAAATAGCATTACTGCTTTGCTCTTCAAACATACTAACAGTGTAAAGTTTTGAACTCTAGTATTGAAACACTGTAACTGAACTTTAGAAATGTCTCTTGCCTAGCAATTTTATAAAGTGTGACAATAAAATTAAAGTAACTATTTCTTTTGGAAGAGTTACACACACAGGATGCTACTTTGTAAGTTAGGTTCCCTATTCAACACTTTACAGAAATATTTTGGAATCACTGGAGGAAAACAATGATGTACAATACTAAGCCATAACAAAAATTAATTATATTTTAAATCTAGATAATGCACACTGTTTTTCTTTCAAGGAGTAAATATCATTTAATTTACTAAAAATAATAATGTAAAGGTCACAGTATACCCTTTTCCTCTTCTTGGACACCTTTGTGCATTCATCTCATTGTTTGAGTGTTTACCTCATGCATGCGGTTATATAAATTCCTTGGCATTTAGCTGGATCTTTTTTCCCCTCGTGGTTTGAAGTTCTTTCTCTTTTTTAATTAGATTGACCTTTTGGTTCACTTGAATGCCCTCAGCCTGACAAAGAATAACTGCTCCCTTAAAAGCCTACAAGTACTGTACTCACCGTGAGCACACTGACAGAACAATGATCATTTTGATCCTGTGCTCTGAGTAATGTATAATTGCTACTTTTCAGAGGCACGAGCAGAGAAGTACCTGCCTCTTTCGACACCTTAGATATAAATCTTGTGTGTGTGGTTTTCTATATTTTCTAAAGTAAACACTGTTTCAGGCTCCTCATAATTAAAATACTTAAAGTTCATCTTAAGTATCTAGTAACAAATGAAAGATGACATACTGTTTGATTTTAAAACACAATTTGTTACAGTGAAATAAAATATTGTCTCATCCCTCATAGTGTTTTTTTTGACTGTAGGTGCACATAGTTTTGCATATGCACATGTGACTTTATATATACATATATGCTAAACATATTTTGTGTTTGCTAAATCCCAGTTTGAAAGAATATATATTACTGTATTTGTCTGTGGAGGTTGCATCTACACTACACAGTTATCCAATAAATTCTAGGTCACTCAAGAATTTAGTATGTTTTATCTCCCACATGATTCACAATGTATAGCTCATATAATTATGAAAGTAGGTAATAATTCCTTATTGACTGATTAGTATATATCAAAGATTGAGAGAATAAGTGAAAATTTGTGTTAAATAAAACAGATAATGATTCTAACACAGTTATTTACCTCTAGTTATTCTGACACACATGTCTACCTCTATTTTAATCACTTAATATATATAAGTCTAGACAGCCATGTTGCCAATTAACTAATTCCAGCTACTCACAGCTGCTTATTAGACTCAATCAGGAAGATTGTGAGTTTGTTATAGTCTTTTGACTTATGCTGATTCTGTCAGGTGTTTTATCATAAAAATGAAAAATATACAGTTAGTTAAAACAATAATATAAATATAATAAACTACAAGTATCCTACTCAAATTTGCAACTTTGAACAAATTCTTATCTGTCTTGTGGCACTGCAGAAAACAGGTTATGCAAAACTAAAAAATAAATCTAATTATTTTAAAGAGTGGCATGTATACAAAAATGTCATAAAGAAAGAATACTGCAATAAAATGATTAAAATTACATTGCAAATTTAATACTTGATGAAAAGTAGCTTAGTATATTAAGAGTATATTTTCTCTTACAGTTTAAGGAGAAATACAGTCCAGAATCGTGAGGAAGGCATGCAAGCAGGAGATTGAGCTACTTGGTTGTAGTGTATCTGCAGTAAGAAGGCAGAAAAAAATCAGCTAGTCTAGAAAATGTCAAGGCACACTCATGGGGAACTCCTGCCTCCAATGAAGCCTCAGTTCCCTAAATTTATGCAACTGTTCAGGGAAGTGCTACCAGCTGGGGAGTGACAGTTTGAATGCAGACATGTCATATTTAAAAACACCCTCAAATCTATAGCCTCATGGTTATTTAATAATTAAAAAATCATTTAATCTAATTTCAAAAGTCTCCATAATTTTTGTGTGTCTACGTGTGTTCATGTATGTGCAAGTATGTGTAGGCATATAAATATCTGTACATGTGCACATTAGTGTGTGCAAAATAGAGAAAAGTTTTCAATAATGTTGCTATGGTATCATACACCATTTTCTTGATGGCCAGGACCTTTCAAAATAGATTAGTTGACTGTATTCTGGACCACAGCTTCAATGGAAACCTTCTACTCTATCTGAGGCCAGGCCAACATCCTAACTCCAGAATACATTCCATCTCCCTGAAAACCAGGCAGAAGATTCATACCCCACCAGAAGCCAGACTAACATCATGAACAAAATAAGATATCAGCGAAACCGTGGACCACATTAGTCAGCAGACCTCCAGGCTCCAACTTGGGAAGCAATGTCCTGCTGGACCAGAAGTCATATAGGATATCAGACATCAAAAACTAGACTTAATGTGTAATAAGAACAAATAAACAAAAATCAAGAGGGCAGGAATGGTGTGTAGGAAAGTAGAAATGACTCTAAGAGGAATTAAGGGAAGAAGTTAGGGGTGAATATGATCAAGTAGTTAAATGAAATTCTCAAAGAAGTAATAAAATAATTATCAAAAGGCAATAAATTGAAAAAAGAGAAACATATTGTTTGGTTGTGAATTCCAACAAAAATTAAAAAGTTTACTATATAGGCCTCCATATATTAGGTAGGCAGAGAACAGAATCAAAAAATTTGAGGATAGATCAATCCGATCTGAAAAGGGCAAAAATAATAATTAAGAGAAATTGAATCAAATAACCTTGATTAACACATTTACTGCTTTAATGTTTGACAATGGAAATGCCAAAAGGGGATGAGAGAATGACACAACAGGGGGTTCTAGAAGAGAAAGGATTTCTGATTCAGGGGGAAAATAGATGCAAATGTGAAGGGGAAATGAAAACATCACAGATAAACAAAGCCCAGAATGCACTGTTTGCATCCTTTTATTATGAAAAAAATGCTTAAGAAAATCTTTTGGGTTGAAGTTGAAAGAAAACTGTAAGCTAATTCATATGAAAAAAAAATGAGTAATACAGAGCCAAACTCCACAGACCAGTGGAGAAATATCCTTTCATGGATTTACTTGCTATTTTTCTGTTTTCTATATGAATCAAAACAGAAATACATAAAAAAGTAACATAAGCCTAGGACAGTTGGAAACAATGCACTTTGAAATAGCAATACCATGGGTAGTATAAAGTAGTATAGAAATTAATGTTTTTCATGCATTACTAGTTTTATTTTAATTCAAACAAAATTGGTATAATTTAAAGTTACCAACCTTCTAGGGCAAGAAGAAGAATGCAGCAATGCAAATTGGACTGGAGGCAAAATGGCAAACAGGAATGACATAAGTTAAAATGAAACAAAAGCAGCAACAGCAGAGCCCATGCATAAGAGGTGGATGATACAAGAAAGTAAACAGAAAGGACTTTTAGTACAGTGCTTGCCTTAAAAGGCCCTGGATTCAGTCCTGGCACAAACTGAAAAGAAAAAAAAAAGTCGAAGAAAGAAAAGTTTTTCTCCCTCTGTGATCTGATCAACTGTGGAAGGTTTAAACTCTCCACTTCAAATCAGTTCTTATAAGTATGAAAAACATACAAGTAGGATGCAGTATCCCTGTCAGGAGAGATTGACAAGTGAGATATTATATGAATAGACTACGTGCTGGGCAGCAAAACCTACTGCTAAATGAATCACAGGTTCCATAGTGTATCACGAGGGTCCTGCCTTCCTTGAGATACACACACCTTTTTCTCTAGAAAGGATGCCTAGATCTATCATAATATCTTTCTATGTTTTGGGTTAGTTGGTGATGAAATATATCCTGGAGTCAGAGAAAGTGGATAGATCTAGCCTGAACATATTTTTTAAAATTAAAAAATTAATGTACAATATATTGTGATCACGCTTTCTTAATCTCCGATCTCCTCCCAGATCCTTTCTTGAACATCTTTTAAGTACATCTGGAGAAAGACAATTCTCTTTCCTCATAGTGACCACTTAGGAAAAGATTCTTTTTACCAACTTATGCTTATGTGTTCTTAAGCATACATATATAATTAAAATTATGAGATATAAAACTCATACTTGTGTTGAATAACCAAAAGTTATCTCTCAATCAAGAGTTTAGCAAAGCAGAAAAACACTCAAACCCACCTTAGCAAACAATTACTCTCCTCTATGAACCCAGAAAAAGGATCCTACACAGCAATTCAAGACTTGAGATCACTATTACACTCTCGAAATACACCTATATTGCTTACTTATTTCATGAGAAATTTCATATTGATTAACAATTTGATAGAGTCTAGAATCACCTTGGAGACAAATCTCTGCACAAACAAGTCTATGCTGGTTTTCTAGGTTTGGTTTATTACAATAAAAAGATGTACCCCCAAGAATGGGAGGCATGATTTCATGGGCTGGTGTTCTGAATTATATCAAAGGAGAAAAGAGCTGAGCTTCATTTGTCTCTGGTCCCAACTGTGGCATCGTGTGCCCAAAGCCTCCATGTCTTCCTTCCATGCCTTCTGCACTTCTAGATTTCCCCTAGAATTGCTATAGAGAAGTTAAATATTTCTCTTTTAATTTGTTCAGTAGATGGTTGCAGCAAAGAGGAGACTGTTTACTCAGGTTTCTGCCGTTGTGATAAAAATCTATGACCAAATAAAACACAGCGAGAGGGTTTACCTTATAGTTTACGGTCTACAACAACAGAAAGCAAGTGTGGGAGGTAAAGGCAAGAACTTGGAGGCCCGAACTGAGCAAGCACCATGGAGGAATGCTGCATAATGGCTTGCTCCTTGTGGCTTGTTCAACCTGAGGATGCCATCTGCCCAACGGTGGCACTACCCCAGGCAATTAGGCCACTCATATCAATCATTCATCAAGAAATTTTCTCACAGATATTTCTACAAGCAATCTGATGGAGACATTTTCTCAATTTAAGTTCCTCTCCCCAGATGACTCTTGTAACAAGTTGACAAAACACTAGTCATGGCACTAAGTAAAACACTTTTGAATGTCATCCCTTGCTAAGGTTTTTTTCAGTTGTTGCATGTGTCTCCAATTATTCAAACAAGATGACAAGAACTTGGATTGCAACCAGTTCAGACAACAACCACAGCTAGCATGCTTTGAGGAGCCAGCTAGGAGATAAGCACCCGAGTGGGAATCCTTGTTTTCCACTCCTTTTGGCTGGCTGCAACTCCTGTCATTAAAACTTCGGCCATGTGCCATCAATCATCTGGCAGTGGATTGACAATTCAGAGCTTGAAGTCTGTCATGGCAGGATAACCGGGTCACAAACCTGGGAACTGAGTTATTTCCTGGAGTAGGAAACATCTATGCCTCTCTTAGGTCAGTATTTGTAGGATTATCATATGTGTTTTTTATGTTCTTTGTTATGTATTGGCTTTTCACAGCTTCTTCAGACATCTCAGTGCTAAACTCAAGGGACTTGCATTCATCAACTAATACTTTTCCTGGATTCAATAACTATCTCTTATAAAACAAGCTGGCAAAACCCCTCTATATTAGAAAAGGATCTCTTCCGAACTAGAAGAAAGAAAACCTGTAATGGACTCCCCTTTCCATTTTCTAGTCAGACCCCCAAAAGAAAAATTATTGAATTATGGCACTACTTTAATTTCTTCAATTGTACCTGTGATCTGCCAGGATCCACACCCCTCCAGTTCTGCTACTAGACAGCTCCTTTTTCCCTTCACATTCTGTAAGCAACAATACATGTGCCAATGCCTCTTCCAAGATCCTCAATAGAAGCTAACTAAAAGCTTCTGTCTACACCCACAGATTTCCCCAATAGGAGAGGACATGCATTATTCATGAAATTATTTTAAAAGAGGTACAGTAATGACTGAAGGCTAGAGATTCCTAGCATTCTGTAGATTCTAAGAAAATAACAGTGTCCCTGCAGTTTCTGAATTTACACAGTAATTCTCTCAAAGACTGTTGTGGGTTTTTTTTTTTTAAATTTTTTTGTTGTTGTTTGTTTTGTTTTGTTTTGTTTTTCTGATAAGGTCAAAATGAGAGTTCTCAGTTTTTCCTTTTTTCCATTTCAATCCTCGTGGACACCACATTTTTCCATTTGCCAGACTCACTTCTCGTGTTCTTCTGAAAGTAGACTTATTTAAGTTTTGGTAACTGTAGTCTTTGAAGCTCAGCTTGGAAGAACTGGAGATTATCAACCTTCCTTCTCTTGATAGTAATAGTCAATCCATTCTTGCTTCTTTTTCTTACCTTTGGCTAATCTATTCTTAATATTTTCAAACATAAGCTTTCTCAGAATCTAACAAGTCCAATGACTAATGGTCTTCTTCCAACTCCTACCACTAAGACCACTAAATAAGACACTTACAGAACAATGACCAAAAGGTTCCCGATTTTACTCTGACCAGTGAGCCAAAGGACTTCATTGAAGAGCCTCAGATGGGCCTTAGAAAGTACTGCAACATTGAGGAAGGGTAGGAAACATTATATTTCTCCATATTCAGATCTACAACCCTAATAATCATAGAGTCTTCAAACAATTGTACACATTCATTCTGCTCACCTAACAAATTTTGGAGAAAAGTTAGAGCAAGAAAATAAAATGAGTTGTTTAGCAATCTTGAGCTACACATATACCATTCACCACAAAACAACTATCAACTTTGCCCTTCACCATTTATTTCTTTTTTATTTGTTTATTTATTTATTTCGTTTGTTGTCAAGTGCATGCTGGAACCAAAGGAACTGAACCACACCTGCCTGAAACAGAAGATCTATGTTTTCATTTATAAAACTAAAGTTTCAGAGAAGAAAATTATCCATACCACACAAACATGGAAATGCAAGTTTTTATAACAAATATGGGCTTCAATAAGCTTCAATAAAGTTTCAATATTATTTGCCTATTATTCTTTAAACATTGCATTTTAACAACTGTAGTATATTAGATACTATAAATACTCTAGAATAAAATTTGGAGTTGAAATAGAATAATAGCATTTATATTGTATA
The DNA here is from genome assembly GCF_018167655.1 of Microtus oregoni. Classification (NCBI taxonomy): domain Eukaryota; kingdom Metazoa; phylum Chordata; class Mammalia; order Rodentia; family Cricetidae; genus Microtus; species Microtus oregoni. Next base: position 44,191,695 of record NW_024543068.1, on the reverse strand, counting down.
AAGTCTTGTAAATAATCTAGGTATAACTTTATATATGTTTGTGTATGTATGTATCTTTCTGGAGTCTTTGATGGAGTCTTTTTAGGTTTGTTTAAACCGAAAAAGGGGAAATGATGGAGGAAGGTCATTGGCCAATAAAGAAACTGCTTGGCCCTGTGGGTGGAGTAAACAGAACAAAATGCCATGAGGAAGAGGAAGTGAGCAGAGACTCCACAGCTCTGCTCTCCTCCTGGGAGCAGACGCCTGAGAGAGACGCCATGCTCCCGGCTCCTGGGCAGACACACGCCATGAAGCAAGCCGCCAGGTTAGACATGCTGAACCTTTCCTGGTAAGACCGGTGCTCACCGATTGTTAGAGATGGGTTGATCCGGATAACAGAATTAGCCAGTAAGGGCTAGGGCTAAAGGGCCAAGCAGTGTTTAAGAGAATACAGTGTCCGTGTAATTATTTCGGGGCATAAGCTAGCCGAGCAGGTGGCTGGGGTGGTGGGAACGCAGCCCCGCCGCTCTTATTACTACAATATTCTATTTGAGGAACTGATGCAACTGGGAGTTGATGTATTCACAATTAAACATACAAAGTAACCCTCTGACAGTACAATAAGGGACAAGTATAATTAGAAATAAATTTAGGCAAGTTAGTACAAAAGTTATTTAGTGAAATCTATAGTGTTTGATGACAGAATTTAAATAAGTCATATTCAAATGAAAAGATTATCTATCTACATTCATGGTTTTGAATACTTATTTGGTACTAGTCTCCAGAAGTGGTCTACAGACTTAATTCAGTCCCTATCAAAATTTTAGCATTTTTTCTCACGGAAATTGAGAATTTGATCTCAATATATGTGTGTGTGTGTGTGTGTGTGTATACATATATATATATATATATGTGTGTGTGTGTGTGTGTGTGTAAATATATATATATATATATATATATATATATATATAATGGATTTGTTATAATTAATTAAACACTGTGGTCCAGCTAATCCAATAATGGCTGTCTATATGTAGAAAATCCATGAATCTAGTAGTTGCTCAGTCCACAAACCTGGATATCACAGTTGGTCTTCAGTATAACCTGGAATTCCAAAAATGTAGGCTCTAGCTCCTGTGAAGGAATGGACTTGCTAGAAAGATGAAAGGAAGCAAGCAAAGAGTAAGAGCTTCCTCCTTCCGTGTCCTTATATATACCTTCGGAAGAAGTCCTGGCCCAGATGAGAGGTGGCTTTTCCAGCTCAAATGCTCTGCCAAAAGGTGTGGTTTCCAACCTTAATAGCTGGATTAGGCATACCTTCATTAAATAGAAGCAGATATTCACACCTCAAATTAAGCAAAATCCCTAACAGGTATGCCCTTTCATTTGGGGGGAGTATTTATTTTTATGTCTAATCAAGTTGACGTCCAAGAATAGCCATCACGACTGCTAACATGAGACACACTCTTTTTACTACCACAATGCTGCTTGGAACTGCCACCTCTGAGATCATGAAGCAACATGTTTCCCTGGTATTTTTGCTCATACGGATTCTGAAATGGTCACTGTATATGCCTTACCTCATTTGTAATTGAAGATACTGTCATTTAAATTTTTAACCCCTTCTCAGTAATTTGTTTGCATGTTACACTACAAACAATAGCAGTCGTCTAAGCAAATATTTTTTGTCATTTCATTTACTATCTGTGCCCCATCTATATTAGGGCCCAGGTCTCTTCTGGAAGATGTGTAAAACAAGGACTGAAATAATGTAAAGTTAGGAAAGAACCATAGAGTACCATCGAAGGGGCATGGAAAGTGTCATGTGAATAGACTTTTCCTCATAAACCCCTGAGTAATGTTTTATGATTAACAATTTCTCCACTAGCAAGACTAACTTTATCTCTTAAGAAGACAGGAAGAGATATTAAAAGAATGCAATTTCAGCGTATTTCAGAAATTAAAATTAAAATATATTGTAGAAATATTAATTATAACTTCCTTGCTAATGATTAAATAGTAGGTGATTGCAATTGATCAGGGAAAAATAAGTATCAATTTTAAGTTCACTAGAATAATTTAGTTAGTATAAAACTGGTGTATTAAGATGGTCTTTATCATAATACTACTATTGTTAATTTAGAGTTATTTTATCCTCTTTTAATATAAATATAAATGCTGAATCTAAGCTAAGACTGATACTGTATACTTAGATTTCTATACTGTATATAATGGTTATGGTTACAGATTTTTTTGTTTGTTTTTATTGTTTCTCCGTGTTTTTTTTTTCTGTTTTATGGATTGTGTGTCCTTTACTGCTTTAAGACCCAGCAGTGTTGAAATGAGGTATAAATGGTAATGATGGCGATTAACTTTACTGTCTGGATACACTGAAGTTTTATTACCATGCTACAATGCTTTTCATAATATTCCTGGCTACAAGGAGCCCATGTTAATTGAACTTCATAACCAGTTCCAACTAAATGCATTATCAGAGCAGTAGTTCATTTAAAAAGTGAAGGGGGCTTAAAACCTTCATATTGGAATCATACAAGAAATTTATAACATTTTAAAATTACCTCATAAGGAAGATACATATATATTCCAGCTTTTCATTCCTTTTCCTTTCAGTGCTTTTTTTCTTACACAAATCCTTTCTCACCTACTTATGTTCCCATCAGTTGTTAATCACATATCAACTCCCTAACCGATTTCTACTTCTTACCCATGACAAAGGAAACCTTATTTCTCTGGTTTTGTTATATAATGTTAACAATGTATGCTGGGTGGGGATTGACTTTTTCTAAAACAGCAAACATCTTTTTATTGTACCTTTGTAGTCCCCATCGTAACTTAGTTTTTGGCCCTTAGTTTAGTTACCCCTACCTGATGAAAGTCCTATTTGAGTCCACACCATTCCTCTCTCATACTTTGAAAGTGGGGGGGGGGGAGGACAAAATCAAATTGCACGAAGCATTCTGAGAAACGTTTGTGGCTGTAATACACACCATATGAAAATGTTTATTAATGTTTTTATTAGCTTGACTGAGAAATGGAGAAAGAAACTATTTTACAGTTTAATTTTACTTTCTCAGGTGTTGGTGATGTGGGAAGGTCATTTGTCAATCTGTTGTTTCATTGGTTGAACAATAAAAAAACCTGCTTGGCCTGATAGGTCACAAAATTAGGTAGGTGGAGTAGACAGTAAGAATGCTGGGAAGAAGGGAAGAGAGCCAAATGTCATGCCTCTCCGCTCTGGGTCAGATGTTATGGAGCCAGACAACTATGAAGTTGGCTTCAGGAGTTAGCAGAATGGCAGCTTCTGTATTGCCTACCACAGTTTCAGAAATAAAGTCACAATCACTAAACTACACATTGCAGAGCTATGATCTGAGAACTCTCCTAAAAATAATTTTCCGCATACCCAGCACAAGTGGCATTCATCTCTCCATTTTACTAAAACCTAAAATATCAAGATGATATTTGGAAAATACCCTATTTCTGTTAAGTCAATTAAGAGTTATAATGTTAACTATTTCTATTGAATTGGTAAAAGGCAACTAACATGGCTTTTTCCATCTTGGTTCCTATTTCTTTATCCCTGAAATCAGGTTAAGCAACGTGAAGAGTTTCTAGTTGCTTTTATCAGGGTTGAGAGGTTGTGGAACCTAAGCTGATAAATAGAGGTAATAGAAATTCAAATTAATGATTTCTCAAATGAAAATAGAAATTTATTCTGAAATATCCCAATAGGTAAGAGGCTGAATTTATTTGACCAGTAAACAAATCTCTGATGGAAAATGTAATGTATTCTCTTGTAAAATACTCCTTTAAAATAGAAGGATGAAGCTTATATAGCAGCACTAGTTTATTTTTAATTATATTTGGAAGGTGACTGCCTGAAAAGATTGTAGACTATTACTGGAGGAATGGTATTTTTTATTTATTTTTTTAAGAAAGGAAACAAACTATTTTTATTATACATACTAATCCAAGTTCCCACTCCTCCCTTTCTCCATTCCCTCCACATACCCTCCTACCCCAACCCCATCTAATTCTCAGAGAGAGTAAGATGCATTGCTTTGGGGAAGGTCCAAGACCCTCCATACTATATCTACGCTGAGCAAGGTATCCAACCAAAGAGAATAGGTTGCCAAAAAGGCAGTACAAGCAGTAGGGATAAATTCTGGTGCCACTGCCAGTGACCCCTAAGTATTCCCCAGACAGACAATTGTCAACCACATTGAGAGGGACTAGTTTGGTCCTATTTTATATACTTCCACAAACTGAGCAACTACCAGGATGCTTAGCAAAACAATGCAAAACAAAATATGCTCCGGAATAAGTTTTAATGCAGTTATATACAAAGAACATTGTCCTTAAAGAGTCATTTTAAACCCCATATTTTATAATCTCTTAAAGGTGAAGAGATTTTTACAACTTGCTCTTACCATATATGCTGAAGTAAAAGCATAGAAAAATCCCAGTGAGATATAACAGTGCTTAGAGTTAAAATTGCATAGAGGAATGGAACGAATAGCTGTGATGTCTCTGTGAAATGCATTTGTGCAACCATCCAAGTGGAGAAATAGCTGTGTCATATCTTCTTATGAAAAGCGTTAATGTTTCCATTCCTATTTATAAAATTAGTATTTAATCAGAAACTCTGTGAATGTGTATATATAAGTTTAAGTTTTATTTCTGAAAGCATTCTTAATTCCTGTAAGTCATAAATGTTTTTGGACTAAACAGGTTAAAGGTCTCAGATATTAGTCAATGATTACAAAGCCAACACAATATTAAAAAGGAATAAGCAGTGAAAAGGCTTTTTAAAATGTCTTTACTCCAAAGTATTTGGGGTGTTAAAAACCTCTACATACTTCCTCAAAGATAAGAACAAATATTTATAACATAGATGACTAAGTATTGCTCTTAAAATGGTGTCTGAATATTTGAGTGCTTTTAATTATAATGTTTAAGGAAGCACCAATATTTAAAAGATTAATATCAATGCATCATTTAAAAAGTACACAACAAAGGAAATAAAATGCTAATAAATTTTTAAGTATTAACAATGAAATCCAAGCTCTTTAAAATGATCAAATAATCTTGGTTTACATCATGAGAGCCTGTTAAAATAATTATGGTGAGACAGTATATATTTAAAGTTTATGTTATTTTAATGTTTTATTATAGGCTCCATAGAGCTACTTTCTCTAAGAATATTGCTTTATTTGATTAGCATATATACAAAAAGCTCATAGGACTAAACTTTAATTGACTTTTATATATCCTACTCATTGTATATACACCAGAGCCATCACAGCAAGAATGTGTATAGTAATTGTGCTTAAAGTGCAGTTTCCCAAGTGTACACAATATTTTAAAATAGCAATCCTCTTAGGGTCTTATGGCAAGGAGCAAAAATTGTAAAGCAATAGCTTTTCATGACTCTTGCTATACATAGTATCTTTATCAACTAGTAGCTTCTGTTTTAAGTTACTTTCCATTTTTTTCTGCCATTAACAACCTTTCAAATGATTTTCACTGTCTTAAAGCATAATCAGCATCAAGTCAATGGTGCAACCTGAGTCAGCACAATTTCAGTAGTACATTGAGTTAAGAAAGTTCAGGATGGCTCTAAATTTACTTGAAACCTCTTTTTCTGATGGTCACCTATACACACTCTTGGAAGTTGCTCCTAATGGCTGTACTGCCCTATCATTTCTGCACTCATCATGCACACTGGTCCTCGGTATGACACCAGGACTCACCTGACAACTGTTGACAGGAAAGTCCCTTCAGAAAGAGGAGGTGCCCTTGTTCTTACCCACACTGTAGAACAGAAGTCAGTGTCCGGAGCACAGCAATATGCTAATTGTTTGAGGAAACATAAGAGAAAAGAATTTATGAAAATCCCTTCCTCTGGATCCTTGAGCCTGTGTGTTAAGTCCCTGCACAGAAAGTATCCATAGTGCTGAGAAAGGGGTTCTAGCATTGTTTTTAGTCAGTATGATCATTGGCAGAGAGGACGTAAGTCATCCAAGTAGGGGCACCTTAATTAGGAAAATGCAGTCTTACCTTGTTCTCTGATGATGAAGAAGTTTCTAGCCTCTAGTACAAGAATTTTAATGATTTTGAGATTAATTTTAAATGCAGGTTACAAAGTTACAACTTGGGTAACTTGTGCAGGTTTACAGAATTATTAAATAATAAAATGTCATTGTACTTCACAATTTTATTTTAGTGAAAATGTTATAAAATTACTATAAGTATTAGAAGGAATCAAATATTAATGGGAAACAAATTGGGATAATCACTAAAATTTCCAACTTTATAGATTTTGTTATTTTAATATTTTATCTTACTTTTTTTTTTTGGTTTTTCGAGACAGGGTTTCTCTGTGGGCTGGCCTCAAACTCCCAGAGATCTGCCTGCCTCTGCCTCCCAAGTGCTGGGATTAAAAGCATGCGCCACCACTGCCCGGCTATCTTACTATTACCACAGGTTTGTTCTCATAGAAAAATCTGATTGAATATATAACCAGACTTCCACATCAAATAATTTGAAGTCTTAGTTTATCAACATAAAATAAATTTTACATCTCCTTTCAAAAGGCAATGTTAATTTAACTATGTCCATACAGAATTCAAGGTTGGCTTCTTCTCCTGTTAATTTGTGCTGATATTTGTCTTCCACTAGGCCATCTCTAGAAGATTATGTGAATGATCACATAGGAGACATTTATGATCCCAATTTAGAATTTGGCACTCTTGAGTAACTAAAGAGAGAATATGGGAGATGTGGTTTGACTCTGTGCCAATGAATGTACCAAGTACTATGTGTATCACTCAGATGCACCTCCAGTGCCAAGTTAATTATATTTCTGCCTATGTGAAAACCTAGCACTGTATGGTTTTCAGAAAAATCACTGTCTAGGAATTTCTTTTAGTCTGGAAGTGAAAAAAAAAGTCTTCTTTTCTATTACTCAGAAATATCGTAGCATTTTCAATCAACATGAATTGAAACAGAGTGGCTTGCTTAACAGATTTTTTTTCTAGAACTTTCTTCTAGATTGACTCATATTCACTCCTTCATTTCTCTACTTTTGGCTCAAGGGCACACATCCATCTTCATACATACACTCCAAAGGATCTTTCTAGAAGATTTTACTGTCAGACTGGAAGACAGAGGGAGTATAACCTTCTGCACAGATTGTTTTTGGTTCAGCAATTATCAGTTCTATTCATCCTTATACAAAGAGAACAATCATATAAAGTACAATGTGGGAATATTCAGTCAATTTACAACTTTATTTTTCTATTCTGTGTGATTTGATTCCTTTCAAGATTTCCCTGTCCTGTTTTCAGAGAGTTATGGGTGCTTACTTGCCTGTGAATATAAATTAGATGTAGAGAAAACATACAAATTGTGATTTTTTTTAAGGATGTAGGACAGAGTTGGATACAGTGTACTTTCATTCAAAGCACAAACACCAATTTTTATCATTGGCGTGGGCTTGTAAGCATACATGTGTGTAAAGGATCCTGAGAAGTATAATCTGGTGATTTCTTCAATGAGCAAATAAACAATCCTTTATGGCCATGAAATATAATCACCAAATTCTTATGAATTGATACAGTATCACAGTAAAGTTTATTTTAGTAGAAAAATGACCCAATGACACTACCATGATAAATCGTTCCAGTCAACTAGTGCTTAGATAAATGATTTTTGTCCTCAGCTATAGTATTTTTATCAGTTCAAAATATGACATTTACTATATTAAACCAGTCCTTCAATCCAAGAATTTTATACTTGGGCATATATATAACTTTATCGATGATGTAAGGAAAGGGACAGATTTATATATTCATATGCAAAGAAAATATAAATTTTATCTCAATTATGTAAGCAAAATCAAGTTTCTGTTTGTTTTCTTTCTTCAGAAATGTCCTCTGTAATTACATATGAGATCCCCAAAGTAAACAGCAGAGAAGTTATCACATGCTCAGACTGTAGTGATGAAGGATTTGTACAATATTGTCATTATCTTTGATTTTAAAACTCTATTTCCTTATTATATCCTTCAAAAAAAGGAGGGATAAATAATTTTTAAATGCCAAAATATTTTAGAAAAATTGTCATTGTTGTTATTCTTGTATGCTTATTTTTTAATTTATTTTTCTCTCATATATTGTATCCTGACTGCAATCTTCCCAGTCTCCTTTCCACCCAGTATCCCCCCTGGACATAAACTCTCCCCAAGATCTACTCCTTCTAGGCAGGTCTCACATGGATATCAACAAAACATGGCATGTCCAGTTGTAATAAAACTAGTCACATCTTCTCATCTTAAGGTTTAACAAGATAACCCAGTAGGAGGAAAAGACTCTGAAAAGCAGGTAAAAGTCAGACAGTCCCTGCTCCCACTGTTAGGTGTTCCATAGGATTACTGACATCACAAACATAACAGATATGTAAACTATAACATATATGTAGAAGACATAGAAAAAGACCCATGCATTGAAAAGTCAGTCTCTGTGAGACCCTATGAGCCCTAGCTAATTGATTTTGTGGGCCGTGGTATCTTGACGCCTCTGGCACCAACAATCCTTCAATGAACTCTTCTGAAAGATTCCCAGAAGGCTGCCTAATTTTTGCCTATTGGTCTCTCAACTCCTCCCATCAGTTGTTGGATGAAGCCTTGCTAATTATGTATAAGCTAAATTCAGCTCTATGAATATAGCAGAGTATCACTAGGAATCATTTTCTTTTATATACTCCTCTTGTGTGTGTTTGCTTCTTCATTCTAGAGCTTTCAGGTATGCTGTTAAGTTGCCAGATCTCTCCAGTTTCTGTATGTAGGCCCCTAGTTGTAGTAAGAGACGGCTTATTCCTTTCCTGGCCACGAAGACTCCCAAAATAACCACACAGAAACTGTATTAATTAAAACACTGCTTGGTCAATGACTCTAGCATATTCCTAGCAAGGAACCCATTTCTATTATTTTACATTTTACCATAAGACTTGTGGCTTACCACCAAGGTTCTGGCTGGTAGCTTGTGTCTTTCTCCTTTGGTGGCTCCATGGCTTCTCTAATCTCTGCATTCCTTCTCCCGACATTCAGTTTAGTTTTTACCACCTAACTCTACTCTTTTGCCCTATATAGGCCAAGACACTTCCTCTATTAACCAATGATATTCACAGCATACAGACGGGAATCCCACATCACCTCACCTTTTCTGTTTAAATAAAAAAAGAAGGTTTTAATTTAAACCCAGAAAAAATACATATAATAAAACAGGTTTCAAGCAAGAATTACAGTTACAATATTTATATCTACTTTATCTTTTATTATAACTAAGGAAAACTCTATAACTATCTATTCTTCAATTCCATCAAAGACTTTTTCCATCCAGAAGAATATAATATTATCTAAGGTAACAAGAAGTGTGTTGTAAGCAATTCCAAAACTCTAGAATTGACAGAAACATTTTGCTGCCTGGAACATCACCCACAGGTTTTTTTGTTTGTTTGTTTGTTTGTTTTTTGTATTGTTGGGTCACCTATCTTCAGCCTACCAGCCCATAATATCTAACAGACTTTTCCATGAAGCAGGAAGTTTCAAAGACTCTCCTACCAGTATTGGTGTTTTCTTCTGTCATTTTCTTCTGTGCCCTGCAGAATGTTTTGCCGATTTTTTCATGAAACAGGAAACCCAAAGGAACATCTTACATTTAGGCAAATTCAGCAGTCATTTCTCTGTGGGTTTTGCCTGTCCTCTCAAAAATTTTATTAGTATATATTAACTTTTACAAGTAATATGCCTAATTATAACTTTTGTGTATAGATAAGTTACATTGGTTGTATTTATTCTTTTATTCTCATCTGCATTTATCTCATTTTTCTCTGGCTGTTAGTTCTCATCTTATTCTCCCATCGTATCTCTTTTATTTAATGCCATTTACAATTTCAAACCAAATGTTATACTTGGCTTCCTGAGCTTGTATGATTTTTAATGTAACAGTCACCAGTTGTGTTGAATTTCTGAAAACTACATATTCTCTTTATTTTTTATGTTCCAACATAGACCTTTGTAAACACATACCTCATTTTCTTTCTCCATTCAAAATGATTATTGAATTGAAATAATACATGTATGCAAGAATATACTATTTACAGTATGTACCTGAAGCATCTTTATAAGTTGTGCTCATTCACTCACAGGTCCCTTCCTCTGGACATAAATACTACTTCCAATGAACACCACATGAATCCGTTGTATCTTTCATCTCAATTACTGTCTCTGTTAAACAATTTTCTAGTCTCATCTTCAGTGAAATAACTTAGAATTGTCTTTTAAAGTTTTTATGATGTTTTAATGTACTAAATGCAAGTGAGAAAGGTCCTTTGTTGTGTTAACAATTTCCCTTTCTGTTATAAGAAATGTATTCTGATTACCAAAAATGCTGGCATATATGTGTTGTTTTTAACACATTGTATTTACTCAAATAAGTAATATCACCTAAGATTTTCACTATTGAGCAGTGGCAAATAGAATAGCAAGTGCACACACGTGCACACATTGGTTTTCTCTTTTATCACAATATGGGATGCACATAGTGAGTCAATGCACCACAAGCTCTTCATACTTTCTTACTACATAAGGCAGTTGTACATCTTCCTGTTCTCATTTTACCTTCCCTTACTTTCTGCAAACGCTTCTAACAACATCTTCCTAGATATTCCTATAATGCAAATCACCATCTCAGGAACTGAGATGAGTTACAGAGAACTCATTTTAATGAAGTTGATGACAAGAGTTTCCACGAAAACAATTTTAACTCTAGGTTACCAATTGCTGGCTTGGCAATTATTGAAAATTAGGGGATACTAACAACCCTCTCTGTGCACCATTTATTTAATCTTCAAATTTTTGGAACTTAGTAAACTGAGATAGGAGAAAAAACATTGTCTATGAAAAGCCTAGGATATGAGGAAAGGACACACTTGAGAGTTCTATGGGACTGAACTATTTCCAAGTTTTCTGCGTGTATTGTAGAGCAACAATGATAGTGTGAGCTTGATTAATCACCAATTCCAGCTAAGCTGCAAAGCCGGAGGCCCACTTGGCCCATTTGAGACTCAGTTTTGGATCTGGATGCTTAAAGACTGAGGTTCAGACATAAGGATTAAAAATAAAAAAAAAATGACTTAGAAAAGAATGAATTTTAAATCCAACTGGCTTTCCCACTGCAAAGTTGGAGTTATTTGAGTTGAAGAAGAATAGGAACTAGACAATGTTGTGTGAAAAATCTGGGTCATTTTACTTGAGATATTAATATTAAAGATTCTCATTCACATTTGTACGTTATTGAACAGTGATCTATTTCCACTTGTATGTCTATGAAAAATATGCTGATGAAAAGGAAGAATTTCACTGTTCTTGAAACAAAATAAACAAATAAAAAAACAACAAACCAAGAAAAACTCTGAAATGTATATACTTATTTAACTGTTGCTGAATGGAAGCCAGGAAATTAGAAAGGATATTTTTGTGAGGTACATGCTCACGGAGAGGTATTACTATATTATAAAAAGAGAGCAGTGAGGTGTGATACTGAGGGTGGAAAGACTTACACGGTCAGGGTGATGGACTATAGCCATTATGAAAATGGGAAGGGGAGGGACAAACCACAGGAACAGGGTGTGAAGAGCCATAGGGGAGCATGCCGTTGCACTGCTCAGTTAACATATATTATTGAAGAAATAGTAGAACAGCTGTGATATGAAAGAATAGGGGAGATAATGGGGCTTGAGGGATTTAGTAGGAATAGTGTCTGAGGAAGGAGGAGAAGAAGGCCTAGTGAGTGGACTAACTTATACTAAGGATGAGGTAAAAAATTTATAGAAATCCATTAGGTTGTAATCTACTTTTAAAATATAACTGAAAAAATTCAGTTCAAATCGATGTACCCTCTATGTATGTACAATGTTACTCACTTACATTAGACATAGGTTACTGAACAAACAAACAAATAAACAAAAATCTCAGAACAAGGCATGATTCTATCCTTTGAGTCATCTGTCAGGGAGCTCCCAGAGCTCTTGAAAAGAAAATGGGCTAGTGCTGATTCCCTGAATGGTAAGATTCTATTGCTGAGGATCTCACACACTTTTGCCACAAGGCATGAATAAATCATTTTCAAACTAACTGGGAAAATGTCCCTTCCCTTCCTTCCTTCCTTCCTTCCTTCCTTCCTTCCTTCCTTCCTTTTTTGCTTTCTTCTACCTTCTCTCCCTCTTTCTTTCTTTCTTTCTTTCTTTCTTCATTCCTTCCATACTTATTTTCAGATAAGTATGTCACTGATTAGGCTAAGCCAGTTGATAAGAAGCCACAAGAATCCTCCCATCTCTTTACCAACAATAACAAGACCAAAGGGTGTGGCAAGATGCCTGACTTTGGCATGGACTCTGGGGCTCAAAATCAGGTATTCATGCTTGAAAAACACCATTCTTGTAGACTAAAAAAGCTCTCGAGATTGGGTTTAATGTTTTCTACCTCTTAGAGATAAATCTACATATTACATTAAATCCTGCTACTTAGAATATTCTGTTAATGAATAAGTATGCTGACAATAGAATTAGTTCTTTCAATTTATTGCCTGTAAAACACTGACTATTTGGTTATAAGAATTTTATGAATACTTTGAACACTTTGTGTTCTTTCCTTTGAGGGAAAGGTGTAGTTAAGTTTGTTAATTTTAAACATCACAGTTTTTGATGCAAAATATATGTATATATTAAAAATAATATAAAACATGTTATAATAAACTACATCAATACTGGTATATTATTGTATTATATAATAATTATATAATGCTGTATATAATATATTACAAATACTCTAATATAATCAACAACCATATATTTCACAATTTATAATTTTGGTGAAGTTGTAGCAATATACATTAAACAGTAGTGCTTTTCAGTAAGAGCAGTCAGTACACAAGGGGACAATTACTTAACAGAGGAAGCTTCAGCTTTAACATGGACAGTTTTCTATCATTTTATTCTTCATATTTTTTTGACTGAGGTTTTTCTGCAGAGGCACAGGTGTTTCCTTCCTGCTGCTCCACCTAGAAAATGAAGCTTTGTTTTTAGATCTTGAAAATAAATTGGGGGTAGAGTAAATTTAAAATCTGCAGGAGACCTTTAGAAATAAACACAAGAATAAGACATGTTTATTAACGATCAAAGAAGAGTATCAGAATTAATTATCTGGAAGCTGTGAAATCACTTATAAATTGCATAAAACCAAGGCAAGGGAATTAAAAACTTATAACTAATTCTTAGAACACACTAGTGAATGAATAGGGACATCTTAATGTTTTAGTGCAGATTTCATTGGAATACTCAACTTCTCTTGTCAAAGGCAAATGAGGGAAACTAGCTTAAAGATACAAACGTGGAAACAGAACCCAGATTGTAACACCAGTAACGTATATTTGGAAATGATGGCTTCCATGATGACTTGATGGTGAAGTTTCCAGAACTGTAAGTCTAATAGCATAGTTACAGTGTTGTCTGCAAATCCAGTAATGTTGTGGGAAAAGAGAACTAACTCAGACTCAGTCATAGATCACAGAATGAGTAACAAGGAAATTAGAAGCATTTTCACAAATGTAGGAGCTGCGTGACAGTCCCATTAAAGGACTTAAGCAACTCAGTTAATTTTTGTTTTTGAGACAGGGTTTCTCTGTAGCTTTGGAACATGTCCTTCAACTACCTCTTACACAAGGCTGACCACAGAGAGATCCGCTTTTTTCTGCCTCCTGAGTGCTGGAATTAAAGGTGTCACCACCTGGCCAGCTCATTTCATTTTAGAAGTTAAAAAACATACTTATAAGTCATGTGAATTAGTTTACATAAGTTTTAAAATTATTTCCACAATTCTCTATTTTTTTTCACTCCTGGACACCCTTCTGAAAAGAATTGTAAATGTGCATAGAGAATATCTATCTTTTATTAATTCTTAGGTTGTGGTTGGTTATTCTTGAGATTTTATACAAAAGGACCTTTTACTTTTATGGAATGTTTTGGGTTACATTGTGATTGGTAGTATATCAGAAGATTTTAAAATAATTTTAAAGCCTTATTTTATATTAATAAATGTCCTACATGTAAATCAGTGTAGCATGGGGTGCATGTGAGTGACCTGGCCTGAAGTAGCCAGAGAAAGGTGTTGGTTCACTTGGAGATGGAGCTGCAGATAGTTGTTAACTGCCCATGAGCACCCTGGGAACTAAAGCCTGCTCCTCCATAGGAACAGTATGGGCTCTTAACTGATAACCCTCTCTCTAGCCCTTAGATCAGAAAATGTAAGGAAAAAACAAACTCTTTAAAATCCTTTATAAAAATATTTGACAAAAATAAAATATTTTTTTTCATGTTTTAAGGACATAAAAACAATAATCATAGGTCTTGAAAAACATACAAATATGGCAAGCAATTAAAAATAATTTTAATGATGAGTCAGATTTTTATTGCCTTTATACTTGCCAATTCACAAAGTATAATATATATCATTAGAGGACATTATTGTTGATAATATCAAAATTCAGCAAATAACTTCTAGTAATAAAAGATATTTTTAAATTTACAACACTAATTTTGCTTTTAAAATTATAAAAAGATTGTTATTGATATACATTTTGTAATGTGTTTATTGTGTTATAACTAAAAGGTAAAAATTTAGGAAAATATACATAATTTTCATATTCTTTGTTTAATTATGCATTGAATCTTCTATTACAGATTCTGAGACAAATATCTAGACAAAATGTGTTAAAAAAACAATTTATTAGAGAAATATTCAGGTCCCATGGTATAACCTTAAATTTCCATTTCTGTGCTGTCATTGTGAAGACAATAAATAATATACATTTATTAAAATGATATATTTGAACAACTAGCAAATATTTCCATTGATATTCTTGAATAAAAAGTGTCGAAAATATTTATACTAAAGATATAGAACTAGAAAATAATCAACGAATAATTTAAAAGAAAGTACTTTAAACTTAGTAATTAGAGTTTTGACTTCAAGTTGAAGTAAATAGAATGATAATAATCAAAACAATGGAGCAATAATAATGAGTATGCCATTTAAATACACAATTAATTTTCTATGATTTATGAGGCTCATCACATAAGAAATGGAATAGCAGTGATTATATTCTGTTTCTCTGTGTGAATTAGACATGTGGTTTATTTAGTGAACTATTCTTGAAATACTCTACTAGGTATATTTTCCTAGATTCTAAATTGTAATCCTCCTAAAGTATGAAATGTTCTTCCTCTCAAGGATTGTTCTGTGAGAAGACAGTGGACTTATGAGATGAAGGCATGAGACACATTTCTCTGGCAATTAGTGCTTACAGAACCTCAAACAGGAGGCTGTTACAGGATGTGGAATTTTCAAAAAGAATGCATCTTTACAGAAATGTTCTTGCAGAGAAATCAGATTCTACCATAGAAGATGAGAAAGAAATAATGAAAAGAAAGACCATCATAAGTCTCCCTGTTTTTCACAACTATCTCAATAATAAAGCACTCTCAAATCATCTATATTGTATTGATCACAGATTCTCGCACTGTTACAGAATGGAGGAGATGATTGAAATTTGATTAGCATCTGACTGAGATCACTAGGCACATCTTAGTGTATGTACCAAAAAAGCTCCAAATAACTCACCATTAGGCATCAAGGATAAGAGCACTGTGACTGCTATTCTTGGTTGTCAACTTAACTATGAAATGAACTACAATCCAGAAATAGTGGACACACTTGTTATCCAGATCTTGATGTTGGAAGACACACTCTTTTTATCTGGGTCTTGAGACAGGATGGCACATGTCTTTAGTACAGATGTTGAAACAGTAAGCACACCTCTAATCTGGGCCATATCTACTGATGGAAGCCTATATAAGGAAAATGGATGGAGGAAGGGTTTGTTTGTTGTCTGCAGGCTTGTCCTTACTTTGACAGCGCATTTTTTTCCTTCACTGTTATTGGGACCTACTTTTTTGGGATGCCAACATATACAGAAGACCAACTGAGATACTCAGCTTTGTGGAACTGGACAACTACTAAATTTTTGGACTCTCCTTTTATAGCTAGAACTACAGCCTGTAAGTCATTACTACACAAACACACACACACACAAACACATACATATTCTATATGTATAAACACACACACATAAATATACATACACACACAAGCATATGTGTGTGTGTCTGTGTATGTATGTAGACAGAAAGAGAGATGTTCATCCTATCAGTTTTGTGTATGTATGTAGACAGAAAGAGAGATGCTTATCCTATCAATTTTGTGACTCTTGTTAAACCTGACTACTACAGATTTTGGTATCAGAGTGGTTCTAGAGAAGAACTGTAAGGACAAATCTTTTAGTATCTGAAACTGATTTTTTTAATTTTTCAGCACCTTCAAATTTACTAGCAACTTCAACTACTGAAGGTTCTATAGCCATTCTCTCTCTGGGAGCTCAGAAAGTACTGAAAGCCCATGGTATAAACTATATTTCAACCTTAAACAGATAAATGATTTTGTGGTTGATTCATCAATAGTGTGTACAATAGATTAAATGACCCTATGTATGAAACTTTAGAGAGTTTGGGAGGCAGTATGAGGAAAATGCTACTGCTGATTGGCTGTTCTTAATATCTCTGGAAAAACTGATAAAGAATAGGTATGAATGTCTTGACAAAATTAATCAATGTCGGAATACACCAAGGAACAACAAGAAACTTAGTGATGAATTTGACTGGCTCCAGATGCAAGTAAATAGTCTAAATGTTTATAAGTGTGTCCTGGAAGAGGATCTCTCTGGTAGCCACGGAGCTTGCACTGCATATCAAACTGAAGCTTTTATTATAAGGTTGTCTGAGTTATTGTGAAAATTCAAGTCTCAGGTGTAGCGGGTATCAATGGAGAAAGTAAGGGCATTAATTGGTAAAGAATGGGATTCTATAACATGAAATGAGGATATATGGAAGGGCCCTATTGAAGCTGAGAACTTTTGAACCTTAGATTCCCAAGGGTTTATCTCACCTGAAGAAATAGTACCTTCAGCCCCACCCCTTGCAATATTGCTTTTTCACTTTTCACAGGGGGAATTAACCCATGTATAAAAGTAATTAAAATGAATATATATAATATCAAATTTTATATTTTGTATTATTAGATCTTAAAATCTCAGCAAAATCAATGATGAAATAAAAGTAAATTTTAATGAACTTGGTTAATATTGAAGCTGAGAACTTTTGAACCTTAGATTCTCAAGGGTTTATCTCAACTGAAGAAACTTATTTTTCTAGCATTTTACACTATTGCGCTTACTCTGAGTTTCAAAATATAATCTTACTTATGCTATGAAGTTGACTTTTTCAGGTGATATTGGATTCTCCTATTTTATTTCCAATAGTTCTTTTTCTGCTGGTCATTTCCAAATGTATACATTGCAAACAAAGCTCTCTATATTCTCAGTTTGATTACTTTGTGGTCTCACATTGTTACTTGACAAAATTTAAGTGTGATATTATTAAATTTGATAATTTTATTCATAAATTCAAAGCTTGGAGCACTCAGTGACATTTCTGAGTGTTAATACAAATATTTTTATGCAAATACAATCTCTAATTAGATTTAATTTCAGCTGAGACTATTTTATTGGATTCATGACTTACCCTCTCAAGATGTTATTACAGTAATTGTGAAACTTTCCTATCAAAAAAAATCCATGATCATTTATTACCTCCTTCTTGTTTCATTTTCACTATAACTCCTACTTCACAAATGTTTGCATAGCTGTTTTACCAAAGCTACAAAATTCACAAATGACTAGAGATTTTCTTTCCTGCTCCTCTGTTGTTGTTAAGGAATCACCAACTAGCGTTTACATAGACTATTCCAAGATACGGTTCTACCTCTAAAGTCTCTGCAGGCTAGGTTTATAATGTGTTGTTTTTGTCTTTAAAACCAGGAGCTTGTAAACCATACGTGTTGGTCAGGGTTCTCTAGAAGAACAGACTCAGTAAGTTAAATGTATATGTGTGTCTGTGTGTGTGTTTCTGTAGTGTGTGTGTTCTATAAAACAAGAATTACGCATTATGTTGAGTTTTAAAAGAATTATAAATTTAAGTATATGTATTAAAATATTAATTAGATCAACTTACTGTATCATACCAACAGCTATAACTTAGCTGAATAGCTGGGAACCAGGTACTTACTGAATCCTTGAAGTGTGTGACTGAGCAGTCAGAAGAGTGACTGCTCATTGCCTCTCCCCGGAGAGGCTGACATTGTCATAGTTGCTCAAACCTTGAAGCTATGTACCTTAGAAACCCTGACCTAGTGCCCAAACCCTGAAGGCTCCTGTAGAAGTACTGTTCTTAGCTCACAGTGAAAGCCTGGGAACACTGGTTGTAAAATCAGCAAAGAAATCAGCAGCAGTAACAACAGGATAAGTCAGCCCCAGACTGAGGCATAAGTCCTAGTGAGGAAAAGGTGAACGATCTTCCTTCTGCATTGCCATTTTTATAAATCCAGGTTGCTACCAGTATGTGCCACCAACATTTGGGGTGAGTCTTCATGCTTCTGTTAACGCAATCTGGCAACTCTTTACTTGAGACTCCCTGTGCAGGGCTTTCTTATTTGTGGCAAGTTGACATGAAAGCCAAGCATAATGCAACTTTTCCTAGCTCATTTCATGAGGTCCCACATCTCTAATTTTGATTTGCTGACTTTATTTCTGTACCAAACGTATGGCAGTCCTTGTATCATCTCTAGTCTTGAAAAAAAAAAAGATTTATAAACACATAGATTTATGTAGCTATAGTTCTCTAGTCTGATTTTGGTTTTGTATTTGAGACACCATCTCACTATATACTCAGGCTTATAGAACACAGTGTGTTACCTACACCAGCCTGAATTTCCAGACATCCAGCTTAGGCCTTATGGTACTGGGACTACAGAGCAGAATCACACTCCTGGTTGACTTCTGTTTTTGATGTTGATTTTTAACTGGAAGGCTTTCAAATGTCCCACTTATACTTCCAGTGTTTTCTCTTCGGTTAGATTCCAAAATCTTTTTTTTCCCCTATCTTCTTTACTTTAAACGTATCTTTTTCTTGGTGCCTTCTAAAAACTTAACTGGAAATCACGACACATATTCTCAAGATAAAGGAGATCATCTAATGTACTTGAAGGTCCAATTTCCACAGAGCCTTGGAAAACGCATTTAAAAATATCTGACCCCACATACTTTGAATACCAGTTTATCTTTGTCTAATCCTGGATTAGCTTTGGATCCTTGGTATGATCTATAAATACATGCAGCATAAAGCCTGAGTGGAATATTTAATATTTTCCTTAACTATATTTTCTCTATAGTAGTATGTATATGTGTGGCAATTTTAAATATGTACCTTTTACTTTTCTAATGGCCTCCAGTATTTCCTCCAATTTCCTTCTCAGTTGATTCTAGACAGTGTCAACTTGACAGGCAACACTAACTAACATATCCATATACATTCCCAGAACCCTACCCACTTCTCAGGTGATTCTAAGTTTAAGTTGACAGTGAATGCTAACATTCTTTCTGGTGGTCCTCCATATGCAAGACAAAATTATTCACTGGATTAACATATACTCTCTAGGAAGAGAAAACTATGAAGCAGATCAGGTGAATAGCTATCCAAAACTAAGTATCTTTTCCTTAACACTTGGGATTGAGAACCCAGGCTCAATATCTGCCTTCATCAATAAGAGGTTTAGAATATCAAAGAAACATTTCTGGGTGAGCCTACAAAAACAAAGAAACCAAATGGTTTTATTATCCTTGTCTAAGTGGCAAATGGCAGTTCTTTACTATACTCATTTATTTCAAAACATTGTGCAATTTATGTCAATCCCATCAAAGGTTATAATCTTCATTTTATCCTCATATTGCAAATGATCTCAATCATTCTGTTGTCTAAAAGAGTTCATTTTAGCATATTACAAACAAGAATTCTGAAGCAAAAACAGATTTAATGTATCCACATCTGTACTGATAATCAATAATAGAAATATAGGATTTCAGTTTTTTATGCACAGCACTTAGGTTGGTGTTTGTAAATGTATTTTGGGTGAGGGCATTAACATATGCAATTTTACAGTTGATAAATTTATTCTTTTAATTGAGTTCTAAGATGCCATGCTTGAATATCAGCTTTCATTCTTCACTAAAATGATTACTTATTTTACAGATTTTTTTTCTTTGTGTTCCTTTGGGTAGTGTATTTTAATTATAGGAAGTATACTTTAATGCTCTAAAACCCCATTTAATTTATTCTTTTCATTTATTTCACATACTCATGAAAGTATAATTATTAAATACAATTGTTTTGAGCTCTATCTATTTAATGTAAAAAAACATTTTCTGAAAGACATAGTATAATGTAAAAGTACCACCCTGAGATTTAATAGAAACCATAATGCATTTTATATTTTTTTCATGTTTTATTACTGCCTATCACCTTATTTACAATAAAGACAATGAGTTGTAGAGATATCTATTAAGGGATTTAATGAGAAATGACTTTAGTTCTCATGGTGAGAATAAGCATAGGTGGCCTCACAGCATTGCTGGAGGTAGATGACTGGATTGTGATGATCTACCAGGAGGACTAAGCTTCTCTGTTGTGAATAAAAATTCACAGGCTCTAATTCAGCCAAATACAGCACAACACTACCCTACAGAGAATCTTCCTGCTGTTGGAGTTGGGCCTTGACATCCTATGGCCAGTACTAAACTTTCTTCAGCATCCAAGTTCTTCACTCTGCTCATTCATTTACTATACTCATTCAGTAACCAAGAGGCCCTTGTTGGAGAACTGAGACAAAAATTTTTCTAGAAGTTAAATCTGAAGTATGAGAAGCATTTTTTTTCAGGAATAAATACAAAGATGTGGCAAATGTATGTGGGAATAGAAAGTTGAGCATCAACCTTCAGTGTTGCTTCTCAACTAAAGATTCATGGTGATCTTTTTTAATGTATTATAGGTGAAATGGTACTATAAATTTTAAAATTGGATTCTGTCTTCTGTGCTAAGAATCAACTTAACCCCCTGATTTGGGAAATAGCTACGTAGAATTTGTTCTCAACCACCACTCTGTTTTCTTCACCTCTACCCGTGGATAGGACTGAGAGCAGAAAAAATACTCATAGAAGAAAATTTAGTTATTATAAAATGTTATATGATGTCAATTATTTTGGAAAGATCACTTCTTGACTTCATTTATATCTATTGGAAACAAAGGGAAAAGAACTTTTCCCTGGTGATTTCTTGAGTATGTGGGGGTTGTGGAAGATCACACAGAGTGTGGGAAGGTGAGAAGTGATCAGGAGGTGTTCTGCAAGCACACATCTCTCCGGATATAAGTATCAAGATAAATGAAGTCACTTAGCTACATTCAGAAACCATGAATTTCTGAGAAAAAAAAGCTTGTTTTATTTATTTTTTAAATAATCACATGTGCATAGTTTGTATAAAAATGATATTTTAATGACTAGTTTAGTGATAATTTGAGGAGTACATGTGCATATGTATGTGTGTTCATGTGTGTGTGTGTTTTTGTGTGGGTGTTGCCTATAGTCATTGGTCTTCATGCTTCTAAGGATAGCTATAGCTCAAAATTGTTAATTTTTTTAAAACATCATGATATTATTTTATAGTTTTGTTTTGTGGTCCTAAAGCATGAATTTTGTAAATAACAATATCATGTAACAATGACAAATGGACAAACATGCTAGCTAGAGCTTCCTAAAGTCAGAAAACATTCAGAGAAATCTAAAGGTGTTCATATTTCAGTAGTCTCTGGAGGTTGGACAATTGTAATTTCAAGTGACAATCCCAACATTCTCTGAATTGTGCAAGCAACTGTGTTTTGTTCATAATAAACATAGCAAAGTGAAATGTTTACCGCATGTTTAATAATAGATTTCCTTACTCTATAGAACTAGTTTATAAAAGAAGTTCATTTTTCACTGGCAATTTCTCTCAGTATATTTTCTTAAATTGGTTCAAAATTTAATTTTTAAAGTTTGTTTCAATACACATGTACTATCTTTCTAAATCTCTATTTATACTTTAGAAAAAAATCTTACTATTATTTTTTTATATTTTAGTGTTCATTAATTTGAAAATAAAAAAGCCAAATACAATTCTTTCTATTTTTTGATTTAAAAATGAAACTTAGATTTTAAATTTTGTATATATCTGGAGAGTGATTTTCTTGATTTATACTTTTTGATATGTAATTGCTTTTATTTTTTCTCTTTGAATCCTGTTTATTTCGTTTAGGCTTGGTCACATTATTTTAACTTCAAAGCTTTCACAAAACTCCAAAGGTATGATTAGTCATTAGAATATCCATTTGGGTATCTTCTATATGTGAAGAATCATGAAGGCAGGTACAAGGAAAACAGAGTACAGATTTTTTCTGGTAAGGATGCAGTTTAGGATTTATGCTTATAAATCACCCTTTTAGGATTGGTATAATGTCCATCCTCCTCTGTCATCTGCAATAAAGGGAGTCAAATACAGACTCTATCTCCAAAAAAAGTTTTGCATAGAAAGATGTATTTTGTCTATTACTTTGTTTATGGATTTTTTTAGTAGTTCATTCCTCTAGTTAATACCTTGAATGTTTAAGGTCACATAAACAGTTGACAGTGTCTCAGCATCACTCAAGTTCTAAGGACTTCACTTGGGTCAAGTTGTCCACGGAATATGGGAAGGATGTACTCTACCATTGGGCATCACATTTGCTTCTACAAACACATCAGAGTTTAAAGAGCTTGTAACGTTAAGCTTAGCATACAAGCCTGGATGTTGTATTTCTTTCAGCTGAATGATATATACTTTTGATGTAGAGAAACCACAAACACCTTACTTTTAAATTTTGAATTCCCACAGCAATATAATTGACTGCTATATCCCCTTGTTTGAAATTTAATGAAACTGCTGTTCAAATTTTCTTTAATGCATTTTTTTAATTATGACACAGAAATGAAAAGCATCAGAAGCAATACAAATGATGCATGTTAAAAGAAGCACAAACCTGATCAAGAAGCATGTGTTGCAAATTGTGCACACTGCTTTTAATAGATATTGCCAAGCTCCCTTATCATCAAAGAATAATTTGCTTTGTAATCCAAGGTAGGAAAATGCTTTATGTTTCAGCTTTCCTTCTTGCACAAATTGAATCAGTTGAGCTGTAAAATAAAATGTACGTGACTACTGACTACCATGCAGTGCTGTCAACACGACCCCATGGTGATACTACATGAGTGGCAGCTTTAGAGCATGGCAATGCTTAGGAGGAATGGTACAAGTCTGTGTATTTGTCACTGGGAACAAGAAACATAAAATGCATAGGAGTTGGGGATGTTTCATTGTTTTCTTCATAATCTTAAGGCATTCAGTATGCTTTTAATGCCAAATGCCTGGGGTGTGATGCCTTCATTTTAAATTACTGCTATCTGTGTTTCAGAGATTGTATCGGCATTTTCAAAGAGCTCTTTCTCTATATAGATGTTTTGTTTTAAGTGCAGCAAAAGGCCAAACTCAAATTCATTCTTAATGAGCCATGTGTGAATGTCAAAGTCTCTGCTGTCCACTCAAATGCCAAAGACCACATCTGACTTTATAATGAGCCGAACAGTTGTCTCTTCATAATCTCAGTTAGCCTTCTGTGAGGTATCGGCATCCTAATTGTATAATGGTGGTGGAGGTGGTTGTTGTGATGGCTTAAATCCAAGCAAAGATGCAAAAAAGATGATAATAGTTTTATGATTTTACCGCCATCTCTGTACAGGATAAGGATATACAGTAAATCTTAAGTGTTTGTTGATTTCCATCTATTCTGTTCACCTATGAGCAAAAGATCAAAACCAGACAAAAGGCAAAAAGGCAGTCAGTCAATGGCAGGGTGGTTGGAGTTTTGGAAAAGGCAAAATGGCACAAAACATTGCTTTCCCTAAAGAACACTGTTCTAGATTAACGTTTAATTATTTTTCATATTTCTGAATTTCTAACTTTGCATGTAATGCATTTTGACATGACAGTTGCTAACACTCAGAATGTTTAATGCTTGTATTTTCAATCCTCTAGGCAATGTTTAACCTATTTAACACAAAAAGGCCTATATGTAGCCATAATTGATAGAAATGATGTCCAGAATGAAGGGGATTGGGGACCATTTTGGATGACGCCATGTGTATTCGTTTTAATTGTGCTCTGAGATTAGATAGACCAGGCAAGCCAATACAACCAAGGGCTCTCACATCTGTTATGGTTTTAGTGAGTTGGTTCATACTCATAGATTGGTCAACATTTTAGTTTGAAATATAATGGGAAAATTAAGCATTTTTATATTAAGTTGAAAAAATTACTAAAATGTTGATCAAAATGCATAAATGCCCCCCAAAAGAGTTAATTTGAAAAGCTAACATTAGGCAAAACAGTTATATTTTACTTGCTATGATGAGATATAAGAATGTTTTTATATTTTTATTGTTCCCAAATGTCTCTTCTACTGTGTGTAGATAGATAGGATAGTCCTTAAACATGGGGGTGAGGTACGCTGATTGAGAGAGGAGAGAGCAAAAGTTTGTAATGCCATCACTGTTGATTACCTTTGCTACAGTGTCTGTTTTTTTTTTCAACAAAAGATTCTGGACAAAGTGCAGAGTTATGTGTAGAAGAATACAACAAGTTATATATCCCTTATCCTTTAAATACTCAATTTTAGATGATCAAGGATGTCAGCACACCAGAAAAACTGAACCTGGCACAGGACAAAGTTTGCAGCTTGATTAAACCTTCAGTCACAGGAAAGGACTTTCTCAACAAGACAATAGTGCATACATCACCAACAGTTGATCAATGGAACTACTGGACACTAAGCAGCTTCTGTACAGCAAAGGCCAATATCATACAAGTGAAGAGGTAGCCTGCTGAAGAATATGAAACCAACAAAATGTTGCTAACTGAGTATAAGGGTTATTATGTAGAATATATAAGAAAAACACAAATCTATATAACTAAGAATATAAACCATCAAACAAAAAAAAAATAAAGCTAAACAGAGAACACACAAAGGATGAAATACAATGGCCAGAAAATACTTTTTAAAAATTCTCAACATTTTAAGCCAAACAGGGAATGTAAGTTATATATACTTTAAAATTGCTTCTTTCTCAAGTCAAAATGACCAACATCATAAAAACAAATGACTACAAATTCTGGAATTGATTTGCGGAAAGAGGAACACCTATTCACTCTCAGAGGTTATACGAACTGATATAACCACTAAAAATATCAGAATAGAGTTTTTTTATGGAAGCTAGAATTATATCTGTCACACAACCCACTTATACCACTTTTAGTCATATATCCAAAAGACTGTATGTTACTGGAGAGATAGGTAATGTTTTGCTACTTCATTAACAATATTCATGAAATTGAAACAGCCTAAATACCTATCAACATATAAATAGATGACAAAATTGGGTTATATTTATGCCATGAAATATTATTAAGCTTTAAAAAAATAAAATTAAGAATTGCAGGTAAATGGATAGAACTAGAGACAATCATCTTGAGGGAAGCACCCCAGACTCCAAAATATGAACATAGCATATTTTTTCTCATTTGTGGATGTTAATATTAGAATCTTAAATATATCAGTTTCTTTTGGAGTACTCAAAGAAGTAAGCACATTGGTAACTGTTAATGTAGAATATCTATTAAAGGAGAGAAGAAAGAACATAGTGATATAAAGAGAGAAAAGGGAATAATGAAATGAAGGCCAAATTGCAGTGGGAAGGAGAATGGCAGGCTAGGGGGCAAATGTCAGGAAGGATAATTACCAATAAATGCCTTCTTCAAAAGACATATTAAAAACTACTACCTCAGAACTTCCTAAAACATTAACATAGGGATATATAAAATGTTTTGAGTTTCCCTGTAAGTGGAAAATGATGTTCCTATTAGACAGCACAGGTACAAATTAAAAAGCCCCATGGCAGAAATGATGTCCTGATTAGATTGAACAGACACAAATTAAAAATCCCAATGGTTATTTCTTTAAGAGGTACTGGCCAGTGATATCCTATAGACCCTAAAACTTTGTGAGTTTTTAAAATTGCTCCTGATTGCCTTCTAGAACTTGATGGTAAGACCATAATAACGAAGACATGATGTATTTGAATCATAGAGCATCAAGCTTATGTTGATTAGAAAACTTCATTTCTACTGCTTAACTTTCATACTCTGGAAAGGGTTGTGAATACTGCTAAAAGTAACCATCAATCTTAAATGACAGAGCCCTTTTGAGATACAATAGTAAGTATCATGGTACGAGACACAAACTGACAAAATAGTGGTACATATGTCACAGGATTAACCAAGCACTTGTTGACTGGATCAAAGGGCTACTCTACAGAATGAAACCCTTATTTGACCCCATTATCAAGGTCAAAAAACCTGTGGCTCTCCATATGTAAGAGATTCTAGGAGAAAATCTGCTACTGGTAATCCCCTAAGAGACATAGTATTAAGCTGAATCATAATGACTTATCATATCCACAGACTATTTCATTTCTCTTCCTCATGAGAAAGCTATTCATTCCTTTCTAGGCTTAGGAATCAATGCAAAAGGGAAACAGAAAACACAAAGGGCCAGAGGCAGTTGATGACCACAATGAAAGGGTAGAATGACATGTACAAGTATTGGGCAAACTCAAGCAAGACAGAATTCCAGTATAGAGCAGGGATCTGATCACATATTTTCACTCATAGATGAAGAGCTATTATTATTTGGGAAAGAGAGAATTAATTTTTAAGAGCGTTACTCTAGCAACTGGAGAATACTTCAGTGAACAAACGAAGAGTAAAAATACATAACTTGTACTAATAGGACTAGAGGAAAAATTTTCAATATAAGGAAACAAAGTTGAGTGAGATTTGAATGGGTGGATGGGTGTTGTGGAGGAGCGTGAATATAATCAAAATGAGAATGTATGAACTTCTAGGATGAAACTGGTAAATATAATATGATCAGTGAATAGATTAATTTATTTCAAGGCTAAGAGTAAAATTCAACAAGAAACAACTTGGGATGAAAAAGAGGATAATTAAACAAAGAGAAGTAAGGAAGAAGACAATAGTGAAGAATGGAAAAAGAAAACATAATGATTATTGCTGTATAAAAATATGTCTTTCCATCTTTTTAGAATACATTTATGTTTACCACTTAACTTAGGATAAACTGTTACAAATAATAAAATGGTATATACATCATTATTCTTGTGGCTCTAAAATCAGAAGCATGTAGATTTTGACTAAAGAATACACATTAATTAACCCAAATCTATATATTTGTTTTAGACTTTTACCTAGAATTCTACATCTAACTATTGTCTAATGGTTTCTTTAATTTCATTTTCTTTTTTTTTGTTATCTTTACTTAAAAATTTCCACCTCCTCCCTTCCTCCCATTTCCCTCTCCCTCTCCCTTTCCCCTTCCCCATCCCTCTCCAGTTCAAAGAGCAGTCAGGGTTCCCTGCCCTGTGGGAAGTCCAAGGTCCTCCCCCCTCCATCCAGGTCTAGGAAGGTGAGCATTCAAACAGACTAGGCTCCCACAAAGCCAGTATATGCAGTAGGATCAAAACCCAGTGCCATTGTCCTTGGCTTCTCAGTCAGCCCTCCTTGTCCAACACATTCATAGAGTCTGGTTTTATCCTATGCTTTTTCAGTCATAGTCCGGCTGGCCTTGGTGAGCTCCCATTAGATCAGTCCCACCTTCTCAGTGGGTGGGCACACCCCTCTTGGTCCTGACTTTCTTGTTCATGTCCTCCCTCCTTCTACTCCTCATTTGGACCTTGGGAGCTCATTCCGGTGCTCCAATGTGGGTCTCTGTCTCTAGCTTCATCCATCGCCAGATGAAGGTTCTATGGTGATATGCAAGATATTCATCAGTATGGCTTTAGGATAGGGCCATTTCAGGCTCCCTGTCCTCAGCTGCCCAAGGATCTACCTGGCATCTCCATGTACACCTGGATACACCTCTAGAGTCAAGTCTCTTGCCAACCCTAAAATGGCTCCCTTAATTAAAATATATACTTCCCTACTCCCATATCCACCCTTCCTCCATCCCAACAGTCCCATTCCCCCAAGCTCTCCCCATCCCCCTTTCTCACTTTTCCTCCCCATCTCCCCTTACCCCCACCACACCCCCACTTCCAAGTTTCCAATTTTTGCCTGCCAATCTTGTCTCCTTCCAATATCCAGGAGGATAACTATATGATTTTCTTTGGGTTCACCTTCTTATTTAGCTTCTCTAGGATCACGGATTATAGGCTCATTGTCTTTATTTATGGCTAGAATCCACTTATGATTGAGTACATACCATATTCAGCTTTTTGAGGTCTGGGTTACCTCACTCAGGATAGTGCTTTCTATTTCCATCCACTTGCATGCAAAATTCAAGATGTCATTGTTTTTTACCACTGAGTAATACTCTAATGTGTACATATTCCATACTTTCTTTTAATTTCTTTTTCTAAGAAGAAATATTTTTCCAAAATGCATTTTTGTCTCAGTTTATTTAGCAAAACCTACACGCATTGTGTTTATTTCTTGTGTGCTCTTAACTTCATGATATGGGTACCCCTCTTTTTTTTCTATAGGTTGCATACCCAGAAGCAAATGCTAACATCAGAAGTGACATCCATATTTCCCTTTTGATAAAGTCCTCAGGATGTAGCTGTCCATTGCCCAGGGGAACGTAGGTTTCTTATAAGTAGTGCCCTGGTTTTGGTCAGTAATATACCATCACTCATAAACATTTAACATTTATTGTTACAAGTTAACTGCATGATAGATCCCAATGAAAAGGTACACTTTGATCAGAGAGATGAGGGGTTTGAAACTGCAGTGATAGAGTAGAGTGATTAAAGAACTCATTCCAAGGTACGATATTAGAATAAACCCATGAGAGGAAGAACATTAACCATCTCAGTTAGAGCAGACATGCAAAACAGCCTCCCCACCACTGGAAAGAGAAGATGTTTTCCTTTTGTACCACAATATGGAAAACAAGGCAAACATGGGTATTGTTTCACTGTGATGTGAACACTGTAGGTAGGTCTTTTGAGTAGGTTTGTATCAATTTTACAGGCCCTTAATTTGTTAGGCTGCTAGTGCAACTACTCTCACTGACATACTGGATGACTGCCTCCGTGAAATCTGAAATCAAGCAAATGTATTTGTTCTAGTTCAATTAAAAGAGGGCTTCAGGTTTAATGATAAATGTTTAAGTGGACTTAGTACAAAGAGGCCATGATAACCCTATATGAAGAGTAGGAAGCACAACTCTCTCAAAGGATAAATCTGTGAAGTAGTGTTACACAATGGGCATAAAGGGCAAAACAACTGATAGAAAGTTTCCTGGCGAGAAGCTGGGTTGGTTCCAGCTGTTTTACACAAGCGTGTGTGGATCTGTGTTTCAGTAGCCTGCTTGACTAAGTTTGCTCCCCTTGAACTTGTGGATAGGATTCACAATGATGTTTTGCTTATTGATAATCTTCCTCCTAGACAGATGTGTGTATCATCAATTATAGTGTTATTTTTCTTTGAGGATTTTAGATTTGGAGGGATCATGGGTCTCTTCTAGATGCCAGTAGCTACACAGGAATCTGATCCCAGAAGGTGCATTAACCACTATGATAATCATTTCACTTTTATAAGGATCTTGAATTGTGTTTTCTGACCTTTCACTCCTGAAGAAGTAAAATAAGTTCTTGCTCCTTCCAACTGAAACTTAAAATTCTTGTGTTAATTGAGTCTTGTTTTGCAATTCTGGTAATGAAAAGTAGTATACTTAGATTAACACTACTTATCTTTTCAGTTTATGAAAGTCGTAGCCTGCTCTAACAACGTAGCTTCATTTTATTGCTCCCTATTATGCCACTATTTAATTGATTCCAAGAATTGCTGATAAAAGATATTAAAGCAATAGAAAAATAAATGTTTTAGGATAAGCATCATTTTAACTGTAATTTAAAATTATTAGTCAATGTTTATGAACTAAATTTTTCTCTCTAGAAAAAAAGATTGCATTGCAATATAACTATGTAGTGTAAATCACATTAAAGTGTGGTTTAAATTAATGTTCTAATTAATATCTTCTGATAGAAGACAATTAGATGTTTCATAAAAATACTTTGCTTCAATTATAAAAGAAGTGAGAAAGCATAATATTTCTCAAGTGTATCGGAATATGTGGACTATTTTACCCAAAATTACCTCTGGAGATGTACAAACATAAGTATCAAGGAACAGTACTGTCAAATATTTTCTTCAGTTCATTTGTTTACCATAAAATTCAATATATTTTACTTTACTGTTCTCTTCTACATAAATAAAACAGTATCATTTTTCTTTTATTGAGATTGTTTTTTCTTACATAAAATACTCTGGTTATAGTTTCCACTCTTTGTACTCTTCTCAGTTCCACACCACCTGCCCTCCTCCGCTCCATATCTGGCTCTATTCCTTTTCTATCTCTCATTACAAACATACAGGCATCTAAGAAATGATAAAATAAAATAATTAAAATATAATAAAAGCAAGCACTATTACATTGAAGTTAAACAACAAATTCCAAAAGAAGTAAAAGAGTCCCTGAAAATCAGAGAATTACTTGTACACACTCACAGGAAACGGATTTAAAACATTAAACTAGGAGCCACAATATATATGCAGGTGACTTGGTGCAAACCCATGCAGGACCTGTGTGACAGCAGACTCACTATCTGTGAGTTCATATGAGCTTTAGCATGTTGATCGTTAGGAATTTCTAACTCATACAGGTTTTCAGCCTCCTCTCCCCCAGGCTGTTTTTATGGCTATTTCTCTGTAGTGCAACTTGAAATTGAGAATAGTCATAATTCCCAAAGTTCTTTTAGTGTTAAAGACTGTTTTAACTATACTAATTTTCTTTCTGCTTTTGTATAAAGCTTATAATTCCCCATTCAAGATCTGTGAAGAGGTGTTAGAATTCTCATGGGAATTACATTGTATCTCTAGATTTCTTTAGGTAGAATGGTCATTT
This sequence comes from Microtus oregoni, assembly GCF_018167655.1. Classification (NCBI taxonomy): domain Eukaryota; kingdom Metazoa; phylum Chordata; class Mammalia; order Rodentia; family Cricetidae; genus Microtus; species Microtus oregoni. The sequence continues at coordinate 44,160,464 of NW_024543068.1, read as the reverse complement.
TTACTATAGTAGTCATATTGATCAATTATCATGAGAGATCTTTCTATATTCTGATATATTCTTCAGTTAATTCTTCAACGTCTTTACTATTTTGTCTTACCAGTATTTCCTTTTTTTGTTTGGAGTTACCCTGTTGTATTTTATATTATTTGAAGGTATTCTGAATGATCTTAATTTCATGAATTCTTTCTCTGTCTATTTTCCATTCCTATATGAGAGGATGGACTTTTATGAATTTTGTAAAGTAGTTTTCAGCTACTTTACTTTATCAGCTGTGTAAATTTTCCCAGTGGAATTTTTTCAGGTCAATCTTACTGTTTGAGAATAAAGATACTTTCATATTTTTCCTTTACAATGTGTATCTCTTTGCTCTCCTTCAGTTTTCTTATTGCTCTAATTAATACTTCAAGTGCTACATTGAATTGCTGTGCAGAGAGATGACAGCTTTGCTTTGTTCTTGATTTTAGTAAAATTGCTCTGAGTTTCATTCCTTTAAGATGATGTTCACTGTGTGTTTATTACAAATGGCCTTTTTAAAATGGTGATCAATGTCATTTGCATCCCTAAACTTCGAAGGACTTCAGTCATGAAGGAGTGTTGGACTTTGCCAAAGTCCTTTTCTACATCTAATGGGATGATCTTGTGTTTTCTCTTTCTTTCTTTTTGTTCATACAATGTATTGCATTAATCAACGTGCATATGTAAAACCATCCGAGAGTTTCTGGGATGAAGCCTACTTGATTAAGGTTGATGAACTTTTGAATGTATTCTGAGATTTGTTTGCAAATATTTTATTGAGAACTTTTGCATCTACATTTATAAGCAAAACTAGTCTATGATTCTCTTTCCTTGTTGGAGTTTTACGTGGTTGGGTATCAGGGTAATTTTGGCCTAGTAAAACAAATTGAACAAAGTTTCTTTGGTCTCTATTTTCTTCTGGTAAAATTGAGGAGTATTTGTATTAATTCTACTTTTACTAAATTACAGTTTTTACTAAAATTCTATGGCAATAGGTTTCATTGTTTGGAAGACTTAATGACAGCTTCTACTTCACTAGAGGTTATAGATCACTCTTAATTGCTTATCTGATCTTGATTTAAGTTTGGTATATGGTGCGCCTATTTAGAAAATTATCTATTTCTTTTAAATGTGCCAGTTTTGTGGAGTACAAGTTTTGAAAGTATCACCTTATGATTACAAAATTTATTCATTGTCAGTTATTATGTTCCCCTTTCCATTTCTGAATTATTTTTAATTTAGATTTTTTTCTTTTGCCTTTTAGTTAATTTGGGTAATGATTTGTCAATAATGACTTTATACGGAACCAACTATTTCGTAGATTTTTGTTGTTTCTATTTTATTAACTTCAGTCTGAGTTTGATCTTTTCTTGTTATCTATTCCTTTTTGTCTGATTTCTTCTTCTGGCACTACCATGGAACCAAAGATATCCTGAGAGGGGCTGATCCTCTCTGCACCCTCTGACTCTTCCTGGAACAGGAATGGCCCTGTGACTGCTTCTAGAGTATCTGGGGTAGGGTAGAGGGTTGAGAGGGGTTGAACAGTCCCCTCTGAGGACCCCTCCTCGATGAGAATGTAAGGGCACAATTCTGGAGAAAGCAGTTCCATTGAGTGGGAGGCAGAACTGGAGGCAAAACTAGAGGAGAAGGATGCCAATATGCCGATTGGAAAGTCGTCCCTCAGCCCCTCCGTGACAGGCAGTCATTACTCTCATTGGATATTAGCAGCAGATCCTGGCTGGGCAGACTCTCTATGAATGATTCAGGCAGGGCAACTCCAGGCTTGTCTGTTTTATTCTTTGTGAAGGAGGTCCCAGAAATCAGGGGAAGGGTCATGGGACAGGGTCTGACAGCAAGGTAGAGTCCTTTGCTTAGGCACTCCTGGATGTTAAATACCCGGCCTTCACATGAAATGCATCAGTTGTCTCCAGACAACTCTGAAGTCACCAACCTCATACAGTAGATGGCAAGTTCAGGCACCCTCTCCACTATTGCTGGCTTCTTATTTCCATTTGGATGGAATGTCCTTTTCATTCCTTTTATCCTGAGGTGATGTGTATTCATGATTTTCAGTTGGATTTCTGTAATGCAGCAGGATAGATCCTGTTTTCAGATTATTTTGTCGTGTATTTTTTTTTTTTTACTGTGGAACAAGGGCTATTGCTGTTGAGATATATGGGCACTTTGTTGATTTCTGTATTGTTATTGGCTTCCATGGTGGCAGCATTGGTAACTTTATCATATAATTTCTTATATTTTCTCCATCTTTTGTGACTGAAAGTTTTTCTGCATTGGCATTTGTTGACTCTAAGAGTCTGTAGCGTAACTATCTAAGCCCTTATAGCTACTAGTGTCTCAACTGAGAAATCAGGTGTAAGTCTAATATCTCTGCCTTTTTACATTAGTTGATCTTTTTCTCTTGCAGTTTTATTCTTTCTTTAGCCTCTGTGCAAATGTTTTGATTATTATTTGCCAATGGGACTTTTTTTTCTTTTCAGTTTATGTTGGTATTCTATATGCTTATTTTTCTTTTTTGTTTCATTTCCTTTTTTCCTCTTTTTTTTTTTTTTTAGTTTTTTTGACATAGGGTTTCTGTGTTGTTTTGGAGGAGACTAGGTTAAACTCAAACTCACAGAAATCTACCTGCCTCTACTTCCTGAGTACTGGAATTAAAGGCATGTGCTAACACCACACGGTAGTGTTCTATGTTTCTTATACCTTAATAAATATCTCCTCCTTCTTTAGGATAGGAAATTTTCTTCTATGACTTTTTTTGAAAATATCTTCCGTGACTTTGACCAAGTCTTCTTCTCCTTCCATAGCCCAAAATTCACCACTGTCTCCTACCTGTGAAGGACCTAGTTCGGTCCCATGGAGACTCTACAGCTGTGGGGCAAGAGTTTGTGAGTTTCCCTGGGCTTTGTCCTTGTAGATTTCTCTGTTATGACCTTGACCTATCTTGCTCATATATTCCCTCCTTCTTCTCTTTGATGGGCTCCCTGTTGAGGAGGAGGACTTTCCCCCAAAAGAGGAGGATCGGTTGGTCTTCAGTCAAGGGTATACAAGTGGCTATGTTCCCTTGCTAGAACCTCCAAACAAGGTCTCAAGGTCTGTTTTCTTGTCCTTCGGCTATTTTGTAATACTCAAAGTATGCTGTGGCAATGTCACTGTTCTCTTGTATTGCTCTGCTGCCATGTAAGCATTTGGGAATGGGAAAACAGTACAACTGGTCTTGTCTTTTGGGAATGGTGGCTTTTCAGGTAGGAATTTTTCTGGGATTCTGGCAGGCGTGGCCACTTGGAGTTCCTGGTAAAGGGTCTTTCTATGTATTGGGAGGAGGTTTGGGCCAAGGGAGTGAGGGGTGAGAGGCTCTATAAGAAGGAAAAAACAGGGCATTCCTTGAAGCTCTGCTTAGTTTCTTAGGAATAGGGATGCAGAATGAGGGTAGGCCACAACAGAACTGCTACGGAGCCTGTGATGAGACTGGAGGATTGGCCTTGAAGAAATGGAGGAAGGTGTGAAGATCTACCTGCTTTTCTGCCTTTAGTGACCTGTGGGATCCCAATGAGTATCCGCTGAAGTCGTGGTCGCACGTAAAACAAAGAATTGGGGAAAAGAAATTAAAAGGGGAAAATATTTGTGACCCACTAGAGATGGTAGTAGAGGAGAAGGGAGGCTCCAATAGGTGTTCTGTTACAGAGCTAGGGAGGAAAGCTGGGAACCTGATTTGAAGGATCAGAGGTGAAGATCTACAGTTAGCCTGCCTGCTTCCCTTGCCTGATCCTTTTCATCTTGAGTTAAAAACAAATACTTGCTATACAGTAGATTATAACTTTGTAGTTCCTGTTAAAATATTCATAAACCTTCCTAGATATGGATTTAGTTAGCCACAATACATATTTATGTCTTTACAAATGTCTATAAACCATTATATTAAAATAAAGACTTATCACCATGATTTCATGATTACTTCCTCTTTAAATTAAAAGCACTTTGAGTGATATACAATTCTCAACTCTATTAGAATGCAATAATATTTATTAGCTAAGATGTACTGATAAACATAAATGATATTTAGTGTTTAATTTTTTTGTTTTCAATAAAATTGCTATATTATATTCAAAAGTTTCAGAAAGTAGTTTAGAGTACTGAGTTGTTTGGCGATACATCTCTCACTGTGGATTTACAAGGCACTAAAGTTCATTGCCACTAAATATTTACAGAATTGATAAATCATTTGAGCACTTTGACACAGAGTATAACCCCAAACACTCTGATTTCTTAGTAACTTTTTTTCCATTTTTTATTGAGAAAAGGAGAAAAAAAAAAACGAGTTTCCACCTCCTCCCAGCCTCCCATTTCCCTCCCACTCCTCCCACACTTCTCCCCCTCCTCCCACCCTTCTCCCCCTCCCCCCACTACTCTCCCCCTCCCTCTCCAGTCCAAAGAGCAGTCAGGGTTCCCTGCTCTGTGGTAAGTCCTAGGTCCTCCCCTCTCCGTCCATTTCTAGGAAGGTGAACATCCAAACTGGCTAGGCTCCCACATAGCCAGCACAATACGTAGGTTCAAAACCCCGTGCCATTGTCCTTGGCTTCTCATCAGCCCTCATTGTTTGCCATGCTCAGAGAGTCCAGTTTTATCCCATGCTTTTTCAGTCACAGTCCAGCTGGCCTTGGTGAGCTCCCAATAGATCAGCTCCACTGTCTCAGTGGGTGGGTGCACCCCTCGTGGTCCCGACTTCTTTGCTCATGTTCTCCCTCCTTCTGCTCCTCATTGGGACCTTGGGAACTCAGTCCAGTGCTCCAGTGTGGATCTCTGTTTCTATCTCCATCCATTACCAGATGAAGGTTCTATGATGATATGCAAGATATTCGTCATTATAGCTATAGGATAGGGTCATTTCAGGTTCCCTATCCTCAGCTGCCAAAGGAACTAACTGGGGACCTTGGCTTGGGCATCTGGGAGCCACTCTAGGTTCAAGTCTCTTGCCAACTCTAAGGTGGCTCCCTTAACTAAGAATTGTGCTTCCGTGCTCCCCTATCCAACCTTCCTTTATCCCAATCCTCCTTTTTCCCCAAGTTCACCACATTCTCACCTTCTCCCTTTTCTCTCCCCATCTCCCCTTACCCCCATCCCACCCCACCCCCAAGATCTCAATTTTCTCCCCGGCCATTTTGTCTACTTCCCATAGCCAAGAGGACAACTATATATTTTGGCTTTGGTTCACCTTCTTACTTAGCTTCTTTGGGATCACCAATTGTAGACTCCGTGACCCTTGTTTATGGCTAGAAACCAATTATGAGTGAGTACATCCCATATTCATCTTTTTGGGTCTGGGTTACCTCACACAGGATAGTGTTTTCTATTTCCATCCATTTGCATGCAAAATTTGAGAAGTCATTGTTTTTTACCGCAGCGTAGTACTCTAATGTGTAGATATTCCACACTTTCTTCATCCATTCTTCCAATGAAGGGCATCTAGGTTGTTTCCAGGTTCTGGCTATTACAAATAATACTTCTATGAACATAGTTGAACAAATGCTCTTGTCATATGATAGGGCATCTCTTGGTTATATTCCCAGGAGTGGTATTGCTGGGTCCAGGGTAGGTTGATCCCGAATTTCCTGAGAAAACGAAACACCGATTTCCAAAGTGGTTGCACAAGATTGCATTCCCACCAGCAATGGATGAGGGTACCCCTTCCTCCACAGCCTCTCCAGCAAAGGCTATCATTGGAGTTTTTTATTTTAGCCATTCTGACAGGTGTAACATGATATCTCAAAGTTGTTTTGATTTGCATTTCCCTGATCACTAAGGAGATTGAGCATGACCTTAAGTGTCTTTTGGCCATTTGAAATTCCGCTGCTGAGAATTCTCTGTTCAGTACAGTGCCCCATTTTTTAATTTGGTTAATTAGAATTTTAAAGTCTAGTTTCCTGAGTTCTCTATATATTTTGGAGATCAGACCTTTGTCTGTTGTGGGATTGGTGAAGATCTTCTCCCAGTCAGTAGGTTGCCTTTTTGTCTTGGTGACAGTGTCCTTTTCTTTACAGAAGCTTCTCAGTTTTAGTAGGTCCCATTTATTCAACGTTGCCCTTAATGTCTGTGCTGTTGGGGTTACACATAGGAAGCGATCTCCTGTGCCCATCTGCTCTAGGGTACTTCCCAATTTCTCTTCTATCAGGTTCAATGTGTTCTGACTGATAGTAAGGTCTTTAATCCATTTGGACTTGAGTTTTGTGCACGGTGATAGATATGGGTCTATTTTCATTCTTCTACAGGTTGACATCCAGTTATGCCAGCACCATCTGTTGAAGACGCTTTCTTTCTTCCATTGTATATTTTTGGCTCCTTTATCAAAAATGAGGTGTTCATAGGTTTGTGGGTTAAAATTCGGATCTTCTATACGATTCCATTGGTCGACTTCTCTGTTTTTAGGCCAGTACCACACGGTTTTCATCACTGTAGCTCTGTAATAGAGTTTGAAGTCAGGGTTGGTAATGCCTCCAGACAATCCTATATTGTATAGGATTGTTTTGGCTATCCTGGTTTTTTTGTTTTTCCATATTAAGTCGATTATTGTCCTGTCAAGATCTATGAAGAATTTTGATGGGACCTTGATGGGGACTGCATTGAATATATAAATTGCCTTTGGTAGAATTGCCATTTTTACTATGTTGATATTCCCAATCCAAGAGCAAGGGAGGTCCTTCCATTTTCTGGTATACTCCTCAGTTTCTTTCTTCAATGCCTTAAAGTTCTTATCAAATAGATCTTTCACTTCCTTGGTTAGAGTTACCCCAAGATATTTTATGCTGTTTGTGGCTATCGTGAAAGGTGAAGCTTCTCTGATTTCCCTCTCTGCTTCCATATCCTTTGTGTATAAGAGGGTGACTGATTTTTTGGAGTTGATCTTGTATCCTGCCACATTACTAAAGGTGTTAATCAGCTGTAAAAGTTCTTTGGTGGAGTTTTGGGGGTCGCTTATGTACACTATCATCTGCAAATAATGAAAGTTTCACTTCTTCCTTTCCAATTCGAATCCCCATGAACCCCTTATGTTGTCTTTTTGCTATTGCTAGAACTTCAAGCACTATATTGTAGAGGTATGGCGAGAGTGGACAGCCTTGTCGTGTTCCTGAGTTTAGTGGGATGGCTTTAAGTTTCTCTCCATTTAATTTGATGTTAGCTGTCGGCTTGCTCTATATAGCTTTTATTATATTTAGGTATGACCCTTGTATCCCTAATCTCTCCAATACTTTTATCATAAAGGGATGTTGAATTTTGTCAAATGCTTTTTCAACATCTAATGAAATGATCATATGTTTTTTTTCTTTCAGTTTATTTATATGATGGATTACATTGATAGATTTTTGTATGTTGAACCAGCCCTGCATCCCTGGGTTGAAGCCTACTTGATCATAATGGATAATTTTTCTAATGTGTTCTTAGATACAGTTTGCCAGTATTTTGTTGAGGATTTTTGCGTCGATGTTCATGAGTGAGATTGGCCTGTAATTCTCTTTCTTGGTTGAGTCTTTGTGTGGTTTTGGTATCAGAGTAACTGTAGCTTCATAAAAGGAATTTGGCAATGTCTCTTCTGTTTCTATATTGTGAAAAACATTAAGGAGTATAGGTATTAGTTCTTCTTGGAAGTTCTGGTAGAACATCGCATTGAAACCATCTGGTCCTGGGCATTTTTTGGTAGGGAGGTTTTTGATAACCTCTTCTAATTCTTCGCGACAAACAGGTCTGTTTAGATTGTTCACCTGATCCTGGTTTAACTTTGGTATATGGTATTTATCTAAAACAGTGTCCATTTCCTTTACATTTTCCAGTTCTGTGGCATACAGGCTTTTGTAGTAAGATCTAATGATTCTCTGAATTTCCTCTGTGTCTGTTGTTATGTGCCCCTTTTCATTTCTGATCTTATTAATTTGCAAATTCTCTCTGTGCCGTTTGATTAGTTTGGATAGGGGTTTGTCAATCTTGTTGATTTTCTCCAGGAACCAGCTTTTTGTTTCATTGATTCTTTGTATTCTTTTCTGTGTTTCTGTTTTGTTGATTTCAGCCCCCAGTTTGATTATTTCAAGTCTTCTACTCCTCCTAGGTGAGTTTGCTTCTTTTTTTTTTCCTAGCGCTTTCAGGTGTGCCGTTTAGTCTCCAATGTAAGCTTTCTCTGTTTTCTTTAAGTGGGCACTTAGCGCTATGAACTTTCCTCTTAGGACTGCTTTCATAGTGTCCCATGAGTTTGAGTAGGTTGTTTCTTTATTTTCATTGAATTCCAGGAAGACTTTAATTTCTTTCTTAATTTCTTCCTTAATCCAGGTATGGTTAAGTAGTTGACTGTTCAGTTTCCATGAGTTTGTAGGATTTCTGGGGGTAGCATTGTTGTTGAATTCTAACTTTAATCCATGGTGATCTGATAAGACACAGGTGGTTACTAATATTTTTTTGTAACTGTGGATGTTTCCTTTGTTACCGACTATGTGGTCGATTTTTGAGAAGGTTCCATGAGCTGCAGAGAAGAAGGTATATTCTTTCCTATTTGGGTGGAATGTTATATAGATGTCTGTTAAGTCCATTTGATTCATTACCTCCATTAATTCTCTTATTTCTCTGTTAGGTTTCTGTCTGATTGACCTGTCCATTGGTGAGAGAGGAGTGTTGAAGTCTCCTTGTATTAGTGTGTGTGGTTTGATGGCTGCCTTGAGTTTTAGCAATGTTTCTTTTATGTACGTGGGTGCTTTTATATTAGGGGCATAGATATTCAGGATTGAGACTTCATCCTGATGAACTGTTCCTGTTATGAGTATAAAATGCCCCTCTCCATCTCTTCTGATTGATTTAAGTTTGAAGTCTACTTTGTTACAGATTTGTATGGCCACACCGGCTTGTTTCTTAGGTCCATTTCCTTGATAAGCCATTTCCCAGCCCTTTACTCTGAGTAGGTGCCTGTCTTTGTGGTTGAGGTGTCTTTCTTGTAAACAGCAGAATGTTGGATCCTGTTTTCTTATCCAATCTCTTAGCCGGTGCCTTTTAATAGGTGAGTTAAGTCCATTGACATTAAGTGATATTAATGACCAGTGGTTGTTAACTCCGGTCATTTTTTTAGTAGTAGAGTTTGTGTGTTTCCCTTCTTTGATTTGTGTTTGTGAAGGGTCTCTAGATATCTGAGTTATTGTGGTCATTGTTGGACTCCTTGGTTAGTGATTTTCCTTCTATTACTTTCTGTAAGGCTGGATTTGTGGCCACGTATTGTTTAAATTTGTTTTTATCGTGGAAAATTTTATTTTCTCCATTTATAGTGAACGAAAGCTTGGCTGGGTATAATAATCTGGGCTTGCATCCATGGTCTCTTAGTTTCTGCAGTACATCTATCCAGGACCTTCTGGCTTTCATGGTTTCCATGGAGAAGTCAGGTGAAAGCCTGATAGGTTTACCTTTATAAGTAATTTGGCCTTTTTCCTTTGCAGCTCTTAATATCCTTTCCTTATTCTGTATGCTTTGTGTTTTGATAATTATATGGTGAGGGGATGTTTTTTTTTTTTTGATCCAGCCTATTCGGTGTTCTGTATGCTTCTTGCACCTTCATATGTATATCTTTCTTTAGGTTGGGAAAGTTTTCTTCTATAATTTTGTTAAATATATTTTCTGGACCATTGATCTGTACTTCCTCTCCTTCTTCTACTCCTATTATTCTTAGGTTTGGTCTTTTTATTGTGTCCCATATTTCCAGAATATTTTGTGATGAGAGTTTGTTGGACTTGCTGTTTTCTTTGATCAGTGTGTTTATTTTCTCTATGGTATCTTCAGAATCTGAGATTCTTTCTTCTAACTCTTGTATTCTGTTGGTTATGCTTGTTTCTGTAGACTCTGTTTGTTTACTTAAATTTTCCATATCCAGCCAGCCCTCTGTTTGTGTTTTCTTCTTTGCCTCCAGTTCAGTTTTCAAGTCTTGAACTGTTTCCATTATCTGTTTGATTGTTTTTCCTTGGTTTTCTCGGGTATCATTCACTGATTTATTCAATTCTTCAAACTTTCTGTTATATTTCTCATCCATTTCTATAAGGGTGTTTTTTACATGCTGTTTAAGGGCATCAATCACTTTCATGAAGTCAATCTTTTCTACTTCTTCTTGATTAAGGTGTTCATGTCCTCCCGTTGTGTGGTCGCTGTTTTCTGGTGGCTTCATCTTGCTTTTCAGTTTGTTGGGCGAATTCTTGCCTTGGCGTCTGCCCATCTCTTCTTCCAAATGCTCCCTAATGAATCTTATTTTACCAGATCAGGTCTCCTTGCCTTCCTAACGCTGGCTCTCCCCAACGTTGGCTCTCCTGGCGCCGAGAGATCAGGTCTCCGTGCTGGTTGGGCAGCTTGCAAACAAAGTGCCTACCCCCAACCCTGTCTCTCCTGGCGCCGAGAGATCAGGCCTCCTTGCTGGTGGACAGGTCGCAAACAAAGAGCCTACCCTGCTTGGTGCAGGCAGGCGATAGAAACAAAGGGAGTCCCGTCTGCTTGAGTGCCCCGAGAATTTGGACCCAGTGCCCAGACAGGCTGGGCTGGGTGATGTTATTTGCAGAAAGAGAACAGTGGGGCAGAAGCGGGGAGGGTTCTGGATGGGAGCTGGGTGGGCTAGGAAGAAAGAGGAGGTATGCAGGGAGTGGAGGCCCTGCAGAGAGCCCAAGAGGGATAGGGGGCCAAGGAACCTCTGAGCTCCCCTTCCAAGGCTGGCGCCCCGGGGCCAGAAACTCACCCCAATGCTGTCTCTCCTGGCGCCGAGGATTAGGTCTCCGTGCTGCTGGGCAGGTCGCAAACAAAGCCTTTTAGTAACTTTTGTGAAGTTTTCTTCAGAAGTAATAAATAAATGTTATACCTTTAATAAGAAGGAAATTATTGTAATTATTAACAGTGATCAACTTTACCGAGTGCCAGCATATATTGAACCAACCTTCCTGAATTAAAGCATCTCCAATTACTAATATTTTTATAACCTCCAAGAAATAGAAATGTGAAGACTTGTTGGCTTTGGACACATTTTTCGCCACTCTTGACATGTGGGAGAAGCAATGACTTTTCAATAAGAACTATCTACAAAACCAAGGAATAAATCTTAATTCCAAAGCACTGTTCTTTAGTAAAAAGATCCAGACACTTTGGTACTTGTAGTAGAGAAATTTCTAGATGATTATTTTGTTTCTTAAAGCAGAAAATGGAATAACATTTTAAATATGGAACATTTTAAGAAAACATGAGTCAAATCTCAGTAAGGGAAAATTTTAGAAAAGTATTTATATTACTGAACTATAACTCACCATTATAAGTTACCTATAAGGAGACTGAAAGACAGCTCCAGTTGCTCTTGAAGTGGATCAGAGTTCGATTCCCTGCAGCACCCATTTGGGTAGCTCAGCAACTACTGTAACTCTAGCTCCAAGGTTTGACCCAATGTCCTCTTCTGGCCTCCAGGGTCATTCTCATGCATGTTCACAAATGTATGTATGTCCATACACATATATCAAGATAAAAATCCAAATAAAATAAAAATCTATGAATTCTTCCTGATGTAGTTTTTTTAAAAAAAAAATAAAAAATGGGAAAGATAATACGTTTTAGAGCAGTAAATTTTTAATAAATAAACGTACATTGAAAATGGGAAATCAACCTTAGATAAATATGATACTAATAATTTTTGTAAACAAGAGCTACTGTTAAGAGATAAATTTAATGTGTACATGTTGAAAGGAAAGAAGACTTTACAAGTATGCTAGACCCCCCCTCCACGTACCATAGAAATAATAACTGACTACAAATGGAAAAACAACAGTCCTGCAGTGAAGGAAACTGGCAAAAGCTCTTTCTACCCAAAGATTAATGTGAAAACATCCCAAGAATAAGACAAATCAACATTAAGCTTTGTAGTAGAATGTCATGGCAAGGACCCAATGTCCTTGTAAGAAAAATATAACCTTGGTTCAAGTATTAGTCCTGAATGGAATAAAAGTTATGACAAAACAGAATTGAAAACTGAACATCTGAATACCATGGCTTAAATATTCCATATTTCTGTTAATCATTTGTCTCTTGATGGACATTTGGGTCGTTTATTTTTCATAGTTGCTGTGAATAAAGTAACAATGAATATATTGGAACAAACATCTGTGGAATAAGGTATTGAGTTCTTTTGGCTTATGGCAATAAATAATATAGCTAATTCATATGGAAGACGTTTTTAGACTTTTGAAAATTCTCTACACCTGTTTCCAAAGAAGCTGCAACAGTTTAAAATAACACTCACAGTGAATGAAGTTTTCGTTGTCTCTACATCTTTTCCTGCACGCAATGTTGATTATTTTTATTTTTATTTTTTTGGTTTTTTGAGACAGGGTTTCTCTGTGGCTTTGGAGCCTGTCCTGGAACTAGCTCTGTAGACCAGGCTGGTCTTGAACTCACAGAGATCCGCCTGCCTCTGCCTCCCGAGTGCTGGGATTAAAGGCGTGCCCCACCACCGCCCGGCCAATGTTGATTATTTTTTTCTTACATGTCCTGTCTTTCCATTTTCTAATGTTCTTCATTTTATCTTCAAAGATTTAAAGTTTTCATTATAGAGGTCTTTCTTGATATCTTGCGGGTTTAACTTTGGGAGCTTAGACATATTATGAATTTAGCCATTTCTTCTAGATTATTAAGGTACTACAGATTTTTAAAGTATTCCCTTAATATAATCTCAGTTTCTTTGATGGCTGCTGTATACTTTTCTATTGATTTCTGATTCTGTTGATTTTAGACATCTTTTTGTTAGTCAGAGCAGGAATCTGTCTATCTTGTTTATATTCTCAATAAAAAGGTTTTATTGATAATATAATCACATTTGTTTAGCATATTTATATGCACAATAAATTAGTTCTTATGAAAAGCTAATTACAGTGCATTCTTTGTAATGACTTGAGCATTATTAATTGTACAATAGTTGGAAAGTTGTTAGGTCTTTATTACTTTTCAGATTTACTAAGATTACATTGCTTAGGCAAAGTTATGTACTTCTCAAATGACCACAAATATCAAGTAGGGTAATGACCCAAAGTATGATGCTAGGTCTCTGTAACCACAGGGATTGCCATTTCTCTAAAAAAGTCTTTATGTATAATAAACAAATGTAGTATGGTGCTCATTCTGTTACACTAAGATACCACAGTTGATATATATATAATATTTTTGACAGTATAACCTAGAAAAATTACTTTTGATTAAATTGTAAAATGTGAAATTGAGTTCTCTTCTATCATAATTTTGTTATATTTGATTTGTCACATAGGAATTCAAAATACTAAAAAAACTCATACAATTATAATCCTGGATCAGGAAACAAAAGAAGGAATACATGAACTAATTTCCCCCCTTTTCCTGAAAATAGATTCTTCTCTCATTACAGTTCCCATTTCTCCACTCCTCTCAGTTCCTTTATACCATGCCTTCCATCCTGGTCAGCTCCATTTATGTCACTCATAGAAAAGAACAGGCTCCTAAGTGATAACACCAAGGTATAACAAAATAAAATATAATAAGACAAACAAAAACCATCACATCCATTGGTGAAATAAAGACAAGCAAGAAAATCATTAAAGGAATATGCATTATTTTTAATGAATTATTTGCTTGGATAGCAAGTACAAGGCAAAGTACTTGGGAAGGAATTGGGAGGCAATATGGGCAGAGTGTCAGAATTAAAATTCGCAATGCCTTGGAAGAACTCTGAGCATCTCGAATACTGATTGTGTAGTTTGAGTTGACGTCCCTTGGATATGTAGCACAGGAATTGTTTCTTGCCAACCATCTGGGTAAATGAGAACACTATGTTTCACACTCAGATTAAAAGCAAGAAACTGATGGGACTCGTAAGGTGAGCATCCAAACTGCCTAGGCTCCCACAAAGCCAGTACGTGCAGTAGGATCAAAAACCCACTGCAATTGTTCTTGAATTCTCAGTATTCCTGATTGTCCGCTATGTTCAGCTAGTCCGGATTTATCCCATGCTTTTTCAGACCTAGGCCAGCTGGCCCTGGTGAGATCCCAATAGAACATCCCCATTGTCTTAGTGTGTGGGTGCAGACCTGGATAGAGGTGGGCAGTCCTTGGGCTTCCCACAGGTCAGGGAACCCTGATTGCTCTTCGAGCAGATGAGGGAGGGGGACTTGATCGGGGGAGGGGGAGGGAAATGGGAAGTGATTGCGGGGACGAGGCAGAAATCCTTAATAAATAAATAAATTTAAATAAAAATAAAAAAAGAAACTGATGGGATTTTACTAAACTTATCAAAAGTTCCCTTTAATTTATATAAGTAAAACTGTACCCAATTTTATCCTTCTTTTTTTTTTTTCCAAGACCACCTTCCTGACCTCTTTTATTCTTATGGACTGCTCGCTATTCATAAGTAGGATTGCTAGCACAGCAGCTGAGGAACATTTGGTTCTATTTACAGCAAAAGCCTACTCTTGAATTCAACTCCATGTCAGTCCGGAGGTTTGCAGCATTGAAGAATTGCCCTGATAAATGAACATTACAGTTTCCACGACTCCCCCGTCAATGTCATCACAACACCATCTAAGTGTTAAAGTATGGGCTTTTCTGCCACCTCAAAACATATTAACTTGATTCCTCTATCTCTGGATCCCATAGGCACAATAAATGGAGAAAATAACACATTTCCAAACTGATAAACCTCACCAAAGCTAATGAAATCAGGTACTTTATAGCTTGGCTAATCGTGTCCTTTGAAGGGCATCAAATAACACATCATGTGCTTCTCGGAGGGAAATCAAATTAGGTGCAGAGATGCCCCTTCCAAACTAATGCATTTGAATAGGCAGCGGTGATTGCAGCTAATCACGCTTGCAGAAGCTTTATCATTAGTGCACTGTTTATGTTAAAGGGGTGTTATTGCATTTGGGTTCGAGAAAGAAGAAAATGATTTCTATCCAATTAGACTATTGCTCAGTTTACATTCTGAAAATTTTTGTTATGACTTCGGGAAAATACGGATGTCAAAATGTGACATGTATTTCTGCAAATGATACTCAAAGTATTTTACCTTCATAGACTGACCAGGTACTCAGATATTCTGAAGCATTCTTTTCTCTCCTTGCCAATCCTGTTCTTTTCCCTGCAGCCCACCACCACACCATTGCCTAAGGATGACAAATGAACAACCCCATGCATATAGCCAGGGGTATTCAGTTCTGTTTGAAACTGAAGGGTTCAATTACGTCATTGCCAGCTCCACATTTCTACCATGTTCCAAACTTTAGTGATCACCATTTTATTCTCCTTCAGAGTTTGTTTGAAGGCCACTAAGTATCCACGGGGAAGGACAGCATCTCACCTGTTTCTATAGTATCATTTTCTCCTTGAAATATTAGAGCATGGATACACGCATACCAGGATTATTGAATCCATATATTAAAGGGCCTTATATGTTCTATTTACTCTGCGACATCAAAAAGAGCATGGAAACTTGGTTTATTTTTGCACGTTGACACATCTCTATTGACAGATTGCTTTGAGACAGACAGTCGCCTGTGCAGGAGAGGATAGTCATATTTCTCCAGCCTCAGCATTCTGGATTCTGAGATGATGGGTGTACTACAAGGTGTTTCTCTTCTTCTTTTAGAATTATAAAATATTCCATTTTGTATCTCTACTTTGTTGTTCATTACAAGTACATGGGTACTATAAAAAAATTCAAAAAGCTGAAATATGTCGTACCGATCATAATTTCTACCTATCTTATATTTTGAAAGTTATTTAATTTTTTAAAAATTTTCTCACTTTTAAAATGAGAATAATTTTGTGCACTGTCGTGATATAATCACATCATGATGACATATTGAAAATGTTTCTTTTTGTATTAGGTTATGTCATTTCCATAATGCAAACCTCAGTGTATAAACCTTAGAAGTTTCCTACCAGTATATTGATCAGAACCATCTCCTTTAGGAGATTTTCTGACACAATTAATGACCAATGATTGGCAATTATATTTAATCATGCTAAATATTAGAGAGACTAAAAAAAGAGTTAAGACTTAGTATTTAATCTCATCAAGACCTTGTGACTTTTATACTTATTTCTCAATATTTAAAACATTTTCTTTAATAATATTTTTTATATTTTGTTGTTATTTTAAAGTAAAATCACAAGCTGTAGCTAGAATACTCAACTGAAATTCTTTTAGTTATTGAGAATTTCATACATGCATACTGATGTGGGAGTGTCATATATCAATCTGTTGATTTCATTAGTTAAATAATAAAGAAACTGCTTGGCCTCTGATAGGGTAGAATTTAGATAGGCGGAGGAAACAGAACAGAATGCTGGGAAAAAGAAGCTGAGTCAGGCAGTCGCCATGATTCTCCCACTCCAGACAGACGCAGGTTAAGATCTTTCCTGGTAAGCCAGCTCGTGGAGTTATACAGATTATAAGAAATGGGCTAGTCCAAGTGCGAGAGTTAGCCGAGAAAAGGCTAAATATAATGGGCCAAGCGGTGTTCAAAAGAATACAGTTTCCATGTAATTATTTCGGGGCATAAGCTAGCCTTGTGGGTGGCCGGGTGCCGGGGACACAGCCCTGCCGCTCCTATTACTACAGCATACAATGTATCCATCAGCCATAATCACATCCCTTCTAGTTCCTCCCCTGTACTTCTCAAAATTTGCTGTCTCAACAGTGTATGCTCTGTTTTAAACCCACTCATTCTACTTAAAGACGCCAGTATGTGCACAGCTTCACCTTCCTTTTTGAGATACATTGTTTACACCCTCTACTTTAAATTTCAGGGACAAAGTCATAGAAAATAGGAGGAGTGAATAAAATCTATCCCTGTGTTACTTTTCATTTTCCTCATTATTTTTCACTAATGAACAATTTTCTTTGAATAATTTGGAGCTGTGCTCTGTAACTTGTTCCTAGAGCATCTTGACTAGTTGTTAGTGGTAAGCAAAAATAAGAATATAAATTATTCAGAAGCAAGACTTGAATATCATTATTTCAATGGTCATTTATCATTAGGGGAAGAAGTGAAGTGACAGGCAGCCATGTAAATATATTTTAAATATAAGTTTTATCCAAAAAGAAGAAAAATTAATTCTCCTTAGAAGTTTTCTACCAGTTTCAAACAGCTATTAGATCTTGATCAACTAATAAAAAACTATTTTTTCATTATAGTTGTGACAATCAATAATTATGTATTATGTTAGTAAAGACTTTTATTTGAGTTGGATAGTCCCAGTGATAATAAATGGATAGAAGTATATTTACACACACATACACACACACACACTCACACACACACATCTCAAGTATAATTTATGTATTAGATTTTTATGGAAAAGGGAATAATTCTTTATCATAATTTTATTATAAAGAACTTACAAATAAAAGACATTCACTCAAATAGACCAAACACAGCATAAACAATTCAGTGAGTTTTGACGGATTTCAAACAGACATTCTGAAGCTGTTGGACTTCAGCTTTGATTTTACACTCCCACTATCAAGAATACTTCTTGTGTGCAGTTATTGACTGAAAAGTGATAATTTCTACAACTACAAAACTTCTGTGCCAAAATTAGAAAGTCAGAAGTAGAATAATAGTTTCATATACTCTTTCATGTCTCATGTTCATTGCCTATTTTAGTCCTTTCACATTCTCTAATATTTACTTTATTGGTTTATTTCTTACATGCTGTTCTGCACCTCTAAGTGTATTTGTTAACATATATCTCTATATAAATTATTGCCTAGTCTCAGAAAAGAAAAAAATGTTTTTTTCTGTTGTTGTCATTTCTGAGATTGTGTGATCTTGCTTAATATCACAAATAATAAGGTAAGCAATTTTCCTGAAAAAAAAATGTGTGATTTTATGTTTTCCTTAGAGTTGACTCATATTACATTTTCTATGTGCCATAGTTTTATCTGTTTTTTTCTTGGTGGCCAACTAGGTTGGTTCCATTTCCTTGTTAGAGTGAAAAAATCAACAACAGACATTGGAGCAAAAATACATATAGTAGGATATGAGGTAGAAGTAAATACTTGTAGTGAAATATTTGTGTCATATCATAGTTCTTTTCCACATTTGAGAAGTGTCAAAACTGATTTCTACAATGGCTGGATTAATTTCCACCCCCACCAGTAATTACACTAACTAATAATTCCTCTCTGTCCATATTGCTCCAGTATTTGTCATGAGATATTTCTGGGGATGGCCACTCTGACTTGGGTGATATGGTACCTCAAAGTATTTTTTATTTCCATACCTTTGATGGTTAGAGATATTGAATAATTTTAGAAAGAGTTATTGGCCATTTGTACTTTATTTGGAAATATCCAGTCACTTTATTTAACTGCTTATTGATTTGCAGTTTTATTTCCTTGTATTTAGTTTCTGTAATTCTATAAAAATTTTGGATATTAACCCTTGCCCTAGATTGTAGCTTGTAAAGATTTTCTCCCATCCTAGTTCTGTTTTCTCTGGTTGATTCCTTTGCTGTTCAGATCTTTTTTATCCCCTCCTGTCTCATCTGCTGATACTTAGGCTTTATCTTGAGCTGTTTAGTTTCACTGAAAATGTCTTTGCCTACTCTAATATCCTGAAGGGGTTTGTTTTAAGTTTTTCTCTAGAAGTATTACTATTATGGGTTTTAAATTAAGGGCTTTGACCTGTTTTTTCATAAAAAGTAAAATATATAAAACTACTTTTATTCTGTAGATAGAAAGTTAGTTTATCTAGTATCATTTGTTTAATAGGTTATGTGTTTTCCAATGCATTCTTTCTGTTCCTTTGTTGAAATCAAGTAGGGAAATTTTTTGCATTTCTGTGGGACAGTGGTCTTTTATTCTGTCACTGGTATTATTTTAATAAAATGCTAATTGGCCAGTAGCCAGTTAGGAAGTATAGGTGGAGCAACCAGGCAGGAAGTAGAAGAGGGGCAATGAGAACAGGAAATTTTGGGAAGAGGAAATGGGCAATTTGGAGTCATCACAGAGGAAGTAAGATGAGAATACCACACTGATATAAGGTATCAAGTGAAATGGATAACAGGCAGGACAGAAATCTATGTCAAGAAATGGTGCCAACATGAACAACTAAATCCATATAAAACCTGAGAGAGTTTTGGAAGTAATTCTAGACACAAAATAACATGGTTTCTTGGTTACAGCGTTTTCTCAGCTGTGCTCTCTTTGCTAGAAGCAAACACATCTATACCATGAGGGCCTGCTTATTGGGGTTTCTGTTCTGCCCAGTTCCCACAGCCTGCAAGTCCCAAAGAAAATCACACAGAGGTCTCTATAACTTATAAACTGATTGGTCCATTAGCTCAGGCCACTTAGTAGATCTTGTAGCTTATATTATTCTTAACTATGTTAGCCACATGGCTCAGAACATTTTTACGTGGGACAGGTCACATCCTGCTTCTTCAGCAATCTGGGCAATACTCGGGAAAAAACTTCCTTCTTTTCAGAATACTCCCGTTCTCATTGTTCTACCTCTACTTCCTGTCTGGCATTCCTGCCTATACTTCCTGCCTGAATACCAGCAAATCAGCCCTTATTTAAAGCATAATTGACAGAAAAAAAGAGAGGGAAATAATGTGGGGCAAATCTGTATTCTATCAGAATTCTGACAGAAACCCCAACAAGCAGGCCCACCTGGTACACACATCTCATTTAAAAGAAGTTTCCCGACTCAGCTTTAGCTGCAAAAACCTTGCAGTTGTTTTAAGAGGTACTGCCAGCAAACACTTAAATGGTGTTTATGAATAGCCGACAGCATGCTTCTTGGTGGCACCATGGACCTTGAAACTTCATAGAGTAATGTGAATAAACATGGCTCCCACCAGTACCTCTGCCACAAGGCTATACTCTTAAAAATCTAAGGAAGAAGTTGGGTCCAGCCATCAAAGCCACAGCACTAATCCTAGACATATAGCTTAGCAAACCAAAGACCCCTGTGGTCAGAAAAAGAGAGATATACTGTAGAGATAGATTCAGATGAAAGAAAACATCTAAATGGATTGCAGTGTGTTGAAAAATATATGCTAGCTTGAAAGAAAGGAAAAGGATGAAGTCATTTTTTAAAAAAGAATAGTTAGGTGTGGTGGCACACACCTTTAATCCCAACACTTGGGAGGCAGAGGCAGGAGATCTCTGTCAGTTCAAAGACAGAATGGACTACAGAGTGAGTTTCAGGACAGCCAAAAATACATAGAGAAACCCTGTCTCAAAAATTAAAAATAAAAAATAAAAGAAATAAGAGTTTAAAATAAAGCCACGTAAAGATGGAAAATATAAAGAGAATCTGAATACTATATGTTATTGTGTTGTCTTTGAATTGTTTGATGGCTCAGAAAGGTGCAACAGCTGCCAAAAGACATTTGAATATAAATGCTGCTAGATTAATCAAACATATATATTTTGAAAATGCATTTACTTCAAAATTTAAATCAAAATATATATTACTTTGGAGAAGAGGTTTTGCTCTTGTTTCCACAGGAAATGAGAGATTGTGGATGCATTCTGAGTTAAGAAAAATCAGGTTTGACCAAGGAAAGCCCATGAAAAATCTCCAATAGGAGCAGATGGTCCAGATGATCTAGCATTTTAGAAGACCTCTGTTTGAGCCGGGCGGTGGTGGCGCACGCCTTTAATCCCAGCACTCGGGAGGCAGAGGCAGGCGGATCTCTGTGAGTTCGAGACCAGCCTGGTCTACAAGAGCTAGTTCCAGGACAGGCTCCAAAACCACAGAGAAACCCTGTCTCGAAAAACCAAAAAAAAAAAAAAAAAAAAAAAAAAAAAAAAAAAAAAAAAAAAAAGAAGACCTCTGTTAGAGTTTCCTCTGAATTGTACATCCAGAACAGCCTCAAGACTGATGACTGAAATGATCAAGCCTTACAAGATACTTCAGTCGGAACTTGATAATAGTTCTAAATTTTCTTTAGGTTCCCATGAGATTATCAGTGCTAACCATCATTAACTAATCAGATACATTCTCTGGTTATAGGGATGGCCTGTTTTTGCTCCCAAAAGCACCTATACTCCTCAAAGAGCCCTATGTATAACGTTTTAAGGTGCAACTCACTGCACTTGCACATTGTGAGGTAGCTCAGAAGTCTAAGTATTTGCTTCCAGTAAATACTTTCGATGTTAGAATTTACGTGAAAGATATCTCATCTTCAGATTACGTATGTGGGTTCCTAGCTACTACAACTGAAATTAAAAGGATATAATTTGATGATTAATTTTTAAAAAGTCTTTTACTGATACTCTGGTAAAAAAAATTAAGCAAAACAAAACCTAAGTGTATGTATATTTATGCTTGTGAATGCTGACCAATGACTTTCCAGAGTACTCTTTTTCAGACAACCCTTCATTCTAGTGGGGGAAGCTTCCTCACACTCTTCTTGTGGTAGATTATTATATTGAAATGTATATTTAGGTTTTTAGTTCATGTGAGATAACTAAGGTAGATTTACTTAAATTTTGCAATTAAGAAATTTGACACAGCTGATTTAACCCCACTTAACATGTCTTAAAACATTCAGGGAAGAAAAATTAACATACCCTTATTTTGAAAATGGACCTCTTAATTTTTCTGTATTTGTTACAAATATTATGCATACATTTACTAATACACTATGTTTTCAATCTTTGTATTTCTTTGACTTTTTATTAGTCTGTTTATCCATTTATCTATATATCAGTTATCTAACTACTTGTTTTTTGTTTTGTTTTGTTTTACTTTATATTTATTGTTTTTTATTATTATTATTTAAAATTTCTACCTCCTGCCCTTCTCCCATTTCCCTCCCATTCTCCCCACTCCCCTCTCCCTCCCTCTCAAGTCCAAAGAGGAGTCAGGGTTCCCTGCCCTGGGGAAGTCCAAGGTCCTCCCCCCTTCCTCCTGGTCTAGGAAGGTGAACATCTAAACAGACTAGGCTCCCACAAAGCCAGTACATGCAGTAAGATCAAAACCCAGTGCCATTCCTTGCTTCTCAGTCAGCCCTCATTCACGTTCAGAGAGAGTCCGGTTTGATCACATGCTCCATCAGACCCAGTTCAGCTGGCCTTGATAAGCACGCATTAGATCAACCCCACTGTCTCATTGAAAAAAAAGTTAATACCATTCCACAATGAAAAAGACAAGGCTTCTACTCAAAACAGCTGGTCAAAGAAATGTTCAGAGCAATGTGGAGTTTAGTTTCTCTGCTTTAGTGTTGCCCTGCCAAGTGTCTTTGCTGAGCGCATCTGCACCTCAAGTAGGGGATTCATGCAACTAGAAGACTCACAAGTCTAGGAGGCTAAAGAGTTCATGTGAATAAATTTGTACTCAACAGTAACACTGTTGATGAAAAGTTGGAGTTCTGGAGATTAGCTAAGGGTTCCTAAGTGGTAAATGTGCAGAGAATAAGAGTTTTTCTGTGTTCACTTTTATGTAAAATATCTATAGTGCACACCTCCCTAGACCATATGCACACGAGTCTCATGACCATCAGGAGAAAAGAGGCTCAGCAACTGTATGTGTATTTACAGAAGTGAAATGGCCCTTGCACTAATGAGCAAACAGCAGCTGTGACAGCATGCATGGCTGCAACATGATAAACATGCAATGGCTCATTCTAGCCAAAATCCCAGTAAGGATCAGAGATTGTTTCAAGAATTCTCACCAGTGTCCAAGGAGCTCTTGTCATTTAATGGCAGATGGTCGAAATTCATTCAATATTTACTTCAAGGATGCAGCCTCGAAGTAGTTTTTGGGCTACTAAATTGTCCAATGATGTCCATACACTCATGCGGGTGCAGGCAGCAGGGGAGACTAAATAGGCATAAAAACAGAGTGCTAGAAGTTGGAAAGAATCATGGTAGAAGAGATAAGTAAAATTAGAGGTGAAGAAACAGGGGTGGATTTGGTTAAAACACATTAATAACATCCATGAAATTATCAATCTAAATGATGAAAACATTTGAGTGTGTATCATGGTTTTGTTTTTATTTCTACATCAGCTATTATGTAGCTTCTTTGTACCTTTAATGAGGTCAAAATAAAGGGAATAAATTTGACTTGTAAAATCAGAAACAAATATCAGGTGGATTAGGGGATACTAGTGGGCAATTATATGTCAGCGTAAGACAAGTAGAACTTAGTCTTTAACTCCATGATTATAAAGTTATGGTTATCTGAGAAACTTTCTCACATAGTTCTAACAAATGACAGTCATGCTGTTATTGTTTTAAACAACCCTTTCAAAACATACAGTTTTCAAGTTACTTTCAAAATGATCCGGAATTATATGTTAGTAGATTACTTTCAAGTTTGCTTTCAATGTATATTTTATATTAAAAGCATATCTGGCTTCCTATGAGTGTTCAGTGTTTCACTTCTGAAATAAATTCATGTTTAACTAAGACTGAATATTTACTGAAGACTTACACACTCATCTGTAATCCTCACTGTGGTGTTTAAAACCATAGAACTTATTGGTGCTTTCTATATTGTGTTTCATGGAACATCAATACACTTTGTGATATTCATTGCTGTTACTCTGATGGGGGAATGTTTTACCTGAAATTATGTTCACAGTGTGGATTAATACATAGATTATACATATTCAAGTGATGAGGTTATCAGAAACAAAGTGGTTAACATGAACACTACAGATTGTCTATTTGAGCTCTATCCTTCTTTCTCTGCTGACATTGCTATGACTTTTTCATTTCATAGTTCATTTTAGAAGAAGCTTGTCCTCTCATCATAATATAATTATGAATATTCTTTTCACCATGTATATAAATCACATAAAATCAAATTCCAGCATTAATTGATGAAGAGAAATGAAAAATGTATTCTTGCTTGGAAGACGGAAAATTGTGCACTTCTTTTGCCTTTAATCTTCAGAGAGAGAGAGAGAGAGAGAGAGAGAGAGATTTATTGCTATTATAGTTGTAACTTCTTTGTCCAAGAAGTTATAGATTTGACATAGAGGCTACTTTTGAAATCACAATCAAGTATAGTGAAAGTATTCAAGTAAAAGAAAATAAATGTGAAAATAATTGTGGCCATTAATTTTTAATGCGAATTATTTTGGAGAAATGAAAAATTTTCCATACAAATGATAATTTTGTAAAATGATAATTACTGAAGTGACAGCCTTGAGGATGAGCAATGGCTGGGAGCAAGAGAAAAGTGGAGAGGGGGTTATACAGGAGAGCAAGTAACCCCAGAAAGTGTCAGGAAGGAGGAATTTGTGGGTGCAGATGAATGCAGCTGAGAGCACAAAGTTTTAAGGATATCACAAGCTTTTTTTTTGACTACTTAAATTCATGAGTCATTTTAATATTTGGATAATTTGTTCAAGGTCATATCACTAATAAAAGAAGGAAGAGACAAAATCTGAATTGGACTCATGTGTCTTTCCTACAAATGTTAGAGAATCAGAACTAGAAGGCATAACAGATAGTGTTGCAGAAGCAAAACCCAAACTCTGTTTTTTTCTCATTCCTTTTATATATTTTCACTGTATATGACATTGAATTATATAAGGACATGAAAGTATGTAATGGGCATTAAACAGATTCCCCCACCTTCCACCCTCTAATCTCTCACCCATCTCCCCTCTAACTTCGTTTGTGCTCCTAGATAATTGTACATCTACTTTCTTGTCATTTATACAGACATAGAATAATTACCTTCTTTTTTTCCCAGAAGCTCATTCATTTTGCAGTGTAAGTGTGAAGAATTGAAGACATTAGATCACAATTATTTTAAGAGAACTATAACCATTCTGTGCCTCATTTTTCTTGCCATCGTTTAAATATATGAATGATCCCGTTCTGTACAATTAAGTATATTTGTAACTTTTTAAAAAGTGTTTTATTTTCTTAATTACAAAAATATCTATCTGGTTAATTCTATCGAAATTCAAATTCTGTGGTATTTCCCTTCAACAGTTATGGTTTCTGAGGAACCAAGTAACTCTCTTTTCTGTATTGTTCTATATATATATATATATATATATATATATATACTGGCCCTTGCACAGGGCCAAGGGTCTTGTAACACAGAGCCTGAATGGTCCATGGCACCATAGCATTGCTGAATCATCTGTGAATAAAGTTCATTGTGATTCGCCTGTCACTGTTGTTAACTTATCTGCTGCCTAATGTAATTTTAAGTGTTATGGAAGGAATCTCACTGTAGTATAGTTCCTTCTGTTTGTGTGTTGCTTTCATTGGTTAATGAATAAAGAAACTGCCGTGGCCTAGTTGATAGGGCAGAACTTAGGTAGTTGGAGAAAGCAGAACTGGATACTGGGAGGACAAAGGGCAGAGTGAGAAAATACCATGGATCTTCTGCCTGAGACGGATGCCATTTAAATCTTGCCAGTCAGCCACAATCACACAGATTAATAGAAATGGGATAAGTTAAGATTTAAAGCCGGGTGGTGGTGGCGCATGCCTTTAATCCCAGCACTTGGGAGGCAGGGGCAGGCGGATCTCTGTGAGTTCGAGACCAGCCTGGTCTACAGAGCTAGTTCCAGGACAGGCTCCAAAGCCACAGAGAAACCCTGTCTCAAAAAACAAAAAATAAAAAAAAAAAGATTTAAGAATTAGCCAATAAGAAACTAAAGCTAATGGGCCCAGTAGTGTTTTAATGAATACAGTTTCTATTTGGGTGTAAACTAGCTGAGCAGCCGGGACAAACAAGCGGCCCTCTCCTTGCAACAGTAGTATTTATTTCAACTTAGACAGATCTCCTTGTTTTAAAGGTATGGATATGGTAGAAAAATGGGAAAATTTCAGAACCCTTACAAGATTGGTCTTTAGGTTATAGAGGGTGTGTTTCCTAAGAAGATTGTGGGACCTATGGTCTCCCATTTTTCTCTTCTCTCCTTCCTGGATATGAATAGTTTTTGCTTCAACATATACTACTAGTATGGCATGCTATCTCATTCCTTTCTCAAAGCAATGGGGCCAACTGATAATGATTATAACTCCAAGTCTGTGAACCAAATATAAACTTTACCTTCATAAAATAACTATATCTGGTGTTTTGTGATAATAATAGAAAGCTGATGGGTACATTGATCATTCTTTGAAAGAAAAGAGGTATAAGACAGGGTTAGACAGCACTCAGACACAGTCTTATTCTGAGATTTCTGTACACAGGAACACTATTTCAGACTGAGGTCAAGGTAAGAGCCAATGGTTGACTTTTCTGATCTTCAGGTTGAACCCCAATTTCTGACCCTGAGATTTAATTAATCGTGCTTCATTTGGCACCCTAATTTTTGTGACACAAACTTTTGAAAAAGCCATTTACCTGACACTTTTTAGCCACTAACCCAGGCCAGGGCTGGGAATGGAATTCCAGATGTAGGAATTGGAAATCAATGTTTCAAAGTACATTTATTACAGTATATTCTGAGTTCTACATACAGAACAGCTTCAACACTGCTGGCTGAAATGATCCAGCCTCAAAGAATACTCCAATAATTACTAGAACCATAATCTTAAATTATCGTTGGCTTCCTTATAAGATTACCAGCACCCCCAATCAGGAGGATGTAGCCTAGAATACTAATACTAGAAAACTAATACTGTTTTTGGCTAATGTGTTGGTTAAAAGTTGTTATGGATGATGGTCATGGAAAAAGCTAACAAAATGAAATTAGATTCAAACTTTTTGTTTTGAATATAAAAAAAAATGGGCAGTGGTAGCACACACTTTTAATTTCAGCACCCGGGAGGCAGAAGCAGGTAGATCTCTGAGAGTTCAAGTCAGCCTAGTCTACAGAGTGAGTTCCAGGATGGGCTTCATAGCTACCGAGAAACCCTATCTTTTTGAAACCAAAATGAGAAAGAAAGAAAGAAAGAAAGAAAGAAAGAAAGAAAGAAAGAAAAAGAAAAAAGGAAAGGAAAAGAAAAAAAGGGATATATATGATAAGGCAGAAAGGTAGATTATTGAATCTGCTTTTTAAAAGCAACTACTAATTTTAAGAGTTTTACATTGGTTTTACTTATGTATATTGTATACTAATCTTGTATTTTGATGGAAATTTGAGATTAATTTTGTAGGAACATATTTGTAATCTTGTTCGAGGTATTGTATCTATTATTTAACAATGTAATTCAAATCTCTAGTCCTTGAAAATTATTACTATCAATTGCTTAGGATAATAAAAAAAGAAGGTTAATAGTTCATCACCTAGTAATCGAACGTGTGCTCACATTAGGTATGTTTTTCAAGGTCGAACAAAAATATAATTTAGATAGATAGGTCATCTTCAAACATTTCAGAGATCTAAAGAATATGGCATTTAAGATTTTTTTATTATCTAGGTTCTTCTTTTTTTAATTTATTTATTTATTAAGGATTTCTGCCTCCTCCCAGTCACCACCTCCCATTTCCTTCCCCCTCCCCCGATCAAGTCCCCCTCCCTCAACTGCTTGAAGAGCAATTTTTTTATTAAAAAGAGACATGTCTTTTCCTGGCAGCACAAATCTACTTCAGAGAAGATAATGGGCATCGAAGAAACTCCACATTCAGTTTATTTTCTTTGTGGCAAAATGAGGCATTAGGCAAGAAAATGCCCCTGCCTCAACTGCTGACATTGTGCTGTCCTAATTAGACAAGCAAGATACAAAATATCCTGCTTCACAGAAAAGTCTGTCAAATATGCTAGGCCTGTAGGCCAAAGATGGATGCCCCAACATCTCAGAAAAACTTCAAGTCGCTTGCTTCCACTAACTGCTTACTTTGTTAATGTTATTTTATTCTCAAGTCTCTGAAAGAGTTGAATATTAGACAGCTATAATTATAGTTTACCAAACACAGAAAGCATGTTATGATAGACAGCAAATTAGGTATAAGACGTTGGACTCACCAAAATAGGATAGATATGCAATATTTTCTCCGAATTTGTCAATTGCAAATGGACTAGACATTGTTGATGTAGCCTGGATATATTGTATATTGTCATTGTACTTTTTGTATATAGTTTTTGGTATTGGAGGTCCTTCTGTCTATGTGTTGCATTTATTGGTTAATCAATAAAGAAACTGCTTGGTCTGATAGGACAGAACTTAGGTAGGGTAGGCAGAGAAGACAGAACAAAATATTGGGAAGAAGGGCAGAGAAAGAGACACCATGGTTCTCCTGCCTGAGACAGACACTGATTAGAATCTTGCCAGTAAGCCATCGTCATGTGGAGATACACAGATTAATGGAGATGGGTTAAATTAAGATGTAAAAATTAGGCAATAAAAAGTTAGAGCTAATGGGCCAGGAAGTGTTTAAATGAATACAGTTTCTGTGTGATTGTTTCAGGTGTAAACTAGCTAGGTGGCCAAGATGGAATAAAAGGGCCTGCACTCCTTGCCACAAGTTTTTTATGTATTAGTTATATCCTTTTTTTTTATTTTAGACAAAAAAGGAGAAATGTAGTGGCATTTCAATTGTATCTTACTAAATACAGACTGCCTAGAGATCTAAGAGTAAAACAGTCTCACTGGTCAGCTTTATAGATCAGGTTATGGTAACACACACCTTTAATCCCAGTAACCACAATGACACACAACTTTAATCTCAGCAGCCACACTAGTTGCCATAGAAATCAGGTGGTGCATGCCTTTAATTCAGGTGGTACACATCTTTAATCTCAGCCCTAAAGAGGGAATATAAAATGGGGAGAGAGACTTCTTAGACACAGTCTCATTCTGAGATTCTGTATGCAGAAATGCTATTTCAGTCTGAGGTCAAGGTAAGAGCCAGTGGCTGGCTGTTTTGCTTTTCAGATTTTTAGGATGAACCCCAATTTCTGACCCTGAGTTTTTATTAATGGTGCTTCAAAGAGGGTCCAACTACTCTCAGTTGTGATAGAAATTTCAAAGTACAGATGTTAATTATGTAATTATTCATCTCATGATTCTGCTGCGTTCTCAAAAATGAAAACTACTCATAAATTCTTAATTAAGATATAATATAAATTGTACCATTAAAAGTTTAAGTAATTCTAGCCTCTGGTCATTTAGAAATGCTATTCCTTTGATATAGAGATGATATGGTATTCTTTAAATATCTTCAAATTAAACATTAATATGAATTAGATTTATATTATATATAAATAAAATTGTAAGTTTGGAAATTAGGATGTGACCACCTGATTCCTGTTTGATCTTAATAGAATATTTCGTACAATTACACTATATAGAATACACCTGAAAATATATGTCAATCAAAATTTTCCTGATATTTAAAAAAAGACTGGTTATTGAATTATTTTGCATTTATTTTCTAACTTATTAGTATAACAAAGAAATAAAGCTGCCTGGCGATGGTGGCTCATGCCTTTAATCTCAGCACTCGGCAGGCAGAGGCAGGCAGATATCTGTGAGCCTAGTCTACAGAGCTAGTTCCAGGACAGGCTCCAAAGCCACAGAGAAACCCTGTCTCGAAAAACCAAAAAAAAAAAAAAAAAGAAAGCTTTCACATTGTTGTTTAATTTTTTTTCTTTTTATTTATTCTTGTTCCATAGAAAACCTCCCAATACATCCCCAACACAGCTTCCACATCTCCTGGATACCCCCAACACCTTCTTTCTTCCCCATCCACTGTCCCTCTGTTTCCCTTCAGAAAAGAGCAGATCTTCCAAGTATATTAACCAAACATGCTATAACAAGGTGCCGTAAGACTAGGCACAAACTCTCAGTTCACAACTGAAAAAGACAACCCAGTATGAAGAAAAGGGTCCCAATAGCAGACAAAAATGTCAGAGAAAACCCACTCTCACTGTTAGGAGTACTTCAAAACCCCCAAGCTAAACAAGCGCAACAGGTATGCAGAGGATCAATGCAGAGGACCTGTGGAACCCACACAGGCTCTTTGACTGCTACTTCAGACTCTGTGAGTTCATTTAAGGAATGCTCAGTTGATTCTGTGGGCCATGTTCTCCTGGCATCCTAGAGACCTCTAATTCCTACAATATTTCTCTGCCTCTTGCACAGAGTTCCCACAGCTTTGCCTAATGTTTGCCTGTGGATCTCTGCATCTGCTCCCATAAACTGCCTGAGGAAGCCTCTCTGATGTTGATTTTACCAGGCACTGAACCTATGAGTATATCTGAATATCATTAGGAATCATTTCATTGACTTTTTTTTTCTTTTCTGCCAATCGTGCTTGCTTCTACCCAAGGTCTCTGAGCAATACAGCTTTCAGTTACTGGCCATCCAGATATTATTGGGCATGGGCCTCAATTTATACCAATCTTGTCTGGCAAATCTCACAAGCTCTGAGCTAACCACCATGTCTCAGAATATCTTGCTGGCAACACAATTTAGAGACTGAACGTTTTGCAACTGGATTGGTGTACCTGTAATACCACAACATTCTATATATAGCAATTTATTTTCAATGTGATGGTTAATAATTTACAATACAAAATGATGATATTAATCAATTTAATTGCTATACTCATCGCTTTCCCTTGCCATCATTCCTTGATGTGTAATAAGAACGTGGATTATCTTCTCAGATTTCCAGCATATGACCAGACATTCTCTAATTAGTTCTACAGAACTTACATGCCATAAATAAGTGCATTTATCCTTCAAATAAAACCCCCATTGTTTGTCTATTCAGTGATTTGTTTTGGTTCTATAAGAACTTAGATCATTAGATACTTTTCTTTAGAGATGGTTTAGAGGTTAAGAGCACTGTCTGTTCTTCTAGAGGTCCCGAGTTAAACTCCCAGTCACCACATGGTAGTTCACACCCATCTATAACTAGAGCTGGTTTGCTCTTCTGGCCTAAAAGCATACATGAAGAGAGAATACTGTGTATATAATAAATACATTCATCTTTTAAAAAGAAAAAAATAATCACAGTATCCCTAGATTCAATTATTTTTGTCATATATAATAAGAATATCTTTTTGTTGTTAAGGCTAAATCATACTTCACTATATTATCATTATCCACTCATCTATTTGAGATACTTATGTTGATACTAAATATTTGATATTGTAGATAATATTATAATGGACAGAGTAGTGTGGGACTCCTTCTATAAAATGTAATTAACACTCTCTAGATATATGCCGCATACGATTTGTGCCACCAACTTGAAACTGGGTTTGTAGGAACTGCCAGGAACGAAGGTATTTAAGATATTTGATGACTTCTGACACTGTCCTTTTCTTCTACCATCAGAGTTTTGATTGATAGATAGATATAATATAGCGTATAATTTATAGTATATATAGTTATATGTAGTATGTACATATATATATATATATTATTCATTGAAACTTTACACATATTGGAAACAGAAATAGATGCTGACAAACTCTATAAAGAAAAAATGTTCTTGTGCACTTCCTAATTTGGTTGGTTTGTTTATTAAATGACTTATTTTAAGCTACACTAACTACATTTCTTTGTTTTGCAAGATAATAAATTAACCAATTATTTGAGTTTAGTTTGAGTTAATTCAAAGAGACCTGAATAGTTTGATAATCAAATAATTGTAGAAAACACTAGACTTAACAATATTGAAGAATAAGTGTTGTATGGAATATTAGTTTTAGTTTGTTTTCTATTTTTTACCACAAAACACCAAGCCTTCATTATCCCATGATACATAATCAATTCACTAATTCAAAAATATTGAAGGCAACGTACTAACAGTCATGTGATTATTAAAGTTGCCCTCCATAAAGGGGTTTTCTGAACATATAGTGCACCTTTGATATACATTTTATTTTATTTTATTTTATTTTATTATTTTATTTTATTTTTTTTTGGTTTTTCGAGACAGGGTTTCTCTGTGGTTTTGGAGCCTGTCCTGGAACTAGCTCTTGTAGACCAGGCTGGTCTCGAACTCACAGAGATCCGCCTGCCTCTGCCTCCCAAGTGCTGGGATTAAAGGCGTGCGCCACCACCGCCCGGCAACATTTTAATTCTCCCAGAATGAGGATTCCTTTCCTAAGTGTAAGAAGGGGTAAAAATAAAATATGAGGATTTAAATGCAACTGTAAAATTATCATTTCACTTGGTACTCACTTAACTTTATCCAGATATCCTGGCTTCTCTGGGGCTGTTCCTGTGTTTGAAACTGAAAACTGAAAGAATTAGTAAAATTCATTAAACTATAATACTAGAAGTATTCAGAATTTGAATTTATTGAGTTCCAAGTATAGAATACTCAACCTGTGTGGATATGCATACTGACTTTTTTGTTAAAAAAAAGAAATTTTATTTATTAAATCTACTTTATATGTTTCAGCTCACACACATTGAGAGTTTTAAAAGCAGAAATGTATTGTTTCACAGCGTTAGAAGCCAGATGTCAGCAAAGATGGCTAGTAGGGCTGGTTCATCAGGTAACTGAGGTAACAATCTAGTCCAGCTTTCTCCACTGGTCATCTTTCCCTGCATCTTTTGTTATAATCAGGTCCATCTCTGTCTCCCAATTTCCCATTTCAGTAAGAACTCTAGTCATATAGGATTAGAAGAAAGTAGAAAAGACCCATTATGAGATATTGACTTATTGATTTATTATGTGATTTATTTGAAGCACTGCTTATGATGATGATTTTCCAAGCATTGCTTCACTTGTTATGCGGAAAAGAATGATCCAGAGAAACAGATGAATCAATTGATTGTTGTCCTTAACAAACTGCTGAGTGCAGTCTATACTTTTCTAAAGTATTGGTTTTTTTTTGGGGGGGGGGAGGAACAAACTTATGAAAAACCCCTTTCTTTGGATGCAATTGTTTCTATCCATTCTAAGCAGAAATGAATAGCATTACTTTTCAATATGAAATAATTAACCTATAAACAGTAACATGTGTTTTTGTAGGAAAAATATAAAAT
Source organism: Microtus oregoni (assembly GCF_018167655.1). Taxonomy (NCBI): domain Eukaryota; kingdom Metazoa; phylum Chordata; class Mammalia; order Rodentia; family Cricetidae; genus Microtus; species Microtus oregoni. The sequence continues at coordinate 44,127,526 of NW_024543068.1, read as the reverse complement.
GGTCACATAAATTAGTTGGTAAAGTCAGGTAAATAGGGGGTTAAATAAAAAAAAATTTTCAACATTGAAATAATACCTATTTATTTATCAATGCTATCACACTTTGAGGTAGTCAGATAATTCTTCATGCATTTGATAATGACTTTTTTCAGTAGCTCATTATAAATCTGCACTTTATTGAACCTAAATCAAGATAAAATTAAAGATGGAGAAGTTGAAATAATTAATTTTTCTGAATTATCCATCACTGAGTGATAGATCCTTGGCTTTATAGATGCCAACTGAGTTATGGGATTATAGTTATTTGTTTAATAGTCCCAGAGAAGCTAAATAACAAGGATGATTCAAAGGGGGTGAATGGGTCTTACTGTGAAGGGCAAAAAGAATAGGTATTGCCAGTGGAGAGAGAGGTGGGACCTGGAGGGGTGGGTTGGGATGAGAATTAGAGGAATCTGCAAGGCAGGATTGAGGATGGATGGAGAGAGTACTGTGGAAGACACTGGAATATGTAGGCATCTCTGGGATAAGCTAGCAACCCAGAGCAATCACAACTCCCAGGAACCTTTGAGAGTGACCCTAGCTAAGATTTTTAGCATTGGGATCTCCAATGACTGAACAGGCTATCTCTTTTAACTTAGCAAGACTTTCAATAGAGAAACTGGGACACCAGCCCAGCCACAAAACCTTTGACCAACAATTTCTCCTGCCTACTAGATGTACTGGGGTAAATATGGCATAGAAATTGTGTGAGTGACCAACTAATGACTAACCCAGCTAGAGATCTATACATTGAGAGGGAGATCATCTCTGAGGGCCTAGATCCAGAGTTAGGACACCCAGAGACCTTGGATGAAACAAAATATGACTGGCACAAAAGTGAATCAAATGATCCCTTATAAAATACTCTGCAACACTCGTAGTTTGGTTCCTACACCAACTGTCATCTAAGAGCCTTCACTCAGCAACTGTTGGAAACAGACGCAGAGAATCACAGCCAAATACTAGGTAGAGCTCAGTGAATCGTTAAAGGAGCAGGAGGGAAGGTTATAGAAATTAGTAGGTCAAGAACAACACAAGAATATCCCCAGAAACAAATAACCTTGGCAAAAAAAAATGGGCTCCCAAAGACTGAACCAAAAACCAGAGAGCCTACTTGGGACCAACTAAGGCCCTTTGCATATATGTTATAATCTTGTAGCTTAGTCTTCTTGAGAGACTCCTAACAGTGAAGAACTTTCTCTGACTGTGTTTTCTGTTTGTGGACCTATCCCTCCTATTGGATTGCCTCATGCAGCCATAACAAAAGAGAAGTCTAGTCTCACTGCAACTTGTTGTACCATGGATGGTTGATATCCATAGGAGGCACATAAAGCCCACCCTGTATCTGAAGAGAACAGAGGAGGAGGAATAGATAGGAGAGGGGGAAGAACTGAGAAGATAGAGCAAAAGACAAACCTTGGTTAGTATGTATAAATTAAATAAATAAATAAATAAATAAATAACCAAAAACAAAAAGCAACAACAAAAAACCCACAAGCAAAACAAAACAGCTAATTTTATTTAGGCTCAATGGAAACATATTTCTACACAGTTTTGAGGAATACAAACTGAGTATTCACTTTGGAAATTAGTGGAGAGATTTCTAAAAATGCTAGAAATAAAACTATCATATCATACAAATATTCTTTACTTTGCATAAACTCAAATGACTTTAAAACTTACAATAGATTACATTTGCTCTTCCATGTTTACTGAAGTTATATTCACAAAAACTTATAAATGCTGTATAAACATACATACATTGACACAAACTCTGAATTATGTTCATCTGTTAAAAAAGAAAATTAATAAAGTCTAAATAAGAAGTACTGAAAAACTGAGGTAATCAGTTTCTTACCTCATCTGCAATCAGAGCCATGATCATACTAAGAATGTATGGTAAGATATATTGGGCAAATTTTTGAAGAAAATAAAATACCTTAGCCTGAAATAACACTTTTAACAATTTTACTTCAACATTTGCATAAATATAGAATGAGTTCACAATCTTTGAATGCCCTATTTCATCCATTTTTTGGTGTTTATATATTGTAATGTGGAGATAATTGAGTATCTTGATGGGGTTTCATAAAAGGTATTTTATTTTTTTCTGACTCTGGATACAGAGTGGCTTTTCTGTTTTACATTTTAGTGAATATAAAAGAGACCAGTTTCATATTGACCTTCTATCCTGTTGAACAACTTACAGCTCAGCAAGAGATTTCAAGTTTAAGTGTGTTGAGTCATATCATTTGTAAGCAGGGATACCTTGACTTATTTCAAACTTTCCAATTTTCTTTTACATCTTTCTCTTCTTTTATTGCTATAAGATTTCAAGTGCAATATTAAATCATAGAAAAGGAATGGTGATAGTAGGCATCATTCCCTTTTAATCACTTTAGAGGAAAATTCATTTGTATTTTTCATCAGTGAGTAAATAGGATATAGGCTTCTCATAGAAACCTTTTCGTTATATTGAAGTGTAATCCTTCTTAATGAAAGATTGTTGACTATAGTCCTGAGGTTTTTCTTCGAAATGTTGTATTAGTCATGGATCTTTTATCCTTGGATCTGTTCGTGGTCTGTAATATTACATACAGCAAAAAAGTTTTATTTCACTTCTTTGAATTTTACTTGACATCTTATTGAAGAGCTTTTATGTCTAAGATAAACAAAACAATCATTATATAGTTCTAAGGAGAATGCCTTAGTTTTGGTTATTTTGCTGTGATGAAACAACATGGATAATGTAACTTGTAGAGGAAAGGGGTTATTGCACTCACATTTCTACATAGCAGTTTATGATGAGCTCTGTGACAGTTTGAAAGCAACTGTGTCCTCAAAGGGTGTGACAATATTAGGAAGTATGGCCTTGTGGGAGGAAGTAGGTCACGATGAAGGTAGGTTTTGAGACATCCAATATACTCAAGCCACGCTGAGTGAGACTAACTACTCCCTGTTGCTTGTGAGTTAAGATGTAAGAACTCTCACTTCCTTCTCGAGCTTCATGTCTGCCTGCACATTGTCTTACTTCCTGCCATAATGATAACGGACCTAACCTTTGAAATGTAAGGGACTCATGGCAATTAAATGTTTTCCCTCATACAAGTTATCGCCATATTTCTCTTCACAGCAATAGAAACCCAAACTATGGCAGGCTCCTTCTTGTTATATGTGACTCAGATAAGACTAGACATCGATTGGCCTCTCCCACAAGCCTCAACACGTCTTGCAATTAGATAAGATTGTAGTTCAAGGCTTTTGTGGCTGAACTCCTGAACAGGTTTATTTTTTCTGTAGCCTGCAAGTGTACCTTCTTATGACAAAGAACTAGGATTGATGGCTCCGTACAGACACAAACTCAATGACTCTACACTTGATCACCTATGTGGGTTGTATTCTTAACATTGGGGTCCTTTACTGCCAGATTTTACAAAGGCATTTTCTCAATTGAGGTTAGTTTTTTTTTTAATCAGATAACCTTAGATTGTGTCAAGTTGACATAAAATTAGTCAGTACAGAATAATAGTGATCTTGTCAACACATAATGCTGACTTTGACTTTGGAACTATTTGGGAGTGTTTTCTGCGCCATGGTTGAGGAGTGTAATGTCGGTTCTTTGGAATAACTCTGCTCTTATTTCTTAAGGCCTTGTCATTTTCTTTGTTAGGAAATTTTATAATAGATTCAGTTTCAATTCTTGCTGTGGATCAGCCTGAGTTTTTGCATTTTTATGTTTCAAATTGTTTTATTTCCCTTAGAGTTGCCGACTTATAAGCATATGTCTTAAAATATCCCCAAATGGCTTTCTGATTTTAGAATTTTCTGAAATGTTGTCCATTTATGGATGTCTGTGTTATAATTTGTTCTTCTTTCTCTTCATTGGTTAGTTTATCTTATCAAAGACCTACCTCTCTTACTAAGCCTTGTTCTGGCTTGTCTTTTTCCTAGTTATCTTTGCCTTCATGCCATTATTGTGCCTCTGATCATCTCCATTTCTTTTCTTTTCATTTTAAAGTTTGGATTATTCTTATTTTTCTAAGGCCTTGAAATTTATAAGCAATGTATTTGAGAAAATCTATTTCCTTTTATCTTTTTTAAAAAATAGACACTCACAACTATGAATTTAACATTCATACAATCACAGAATTTTATTCTTCATTTCTATTTTGTTCTAGAAAAGTTTTATCATTTTAATTTCTTCAACATATTCTTGATATTTTTAATATATGTTATACAATGGCAATACAGTGTTTGTGTGTTTTCCATAGTTAGTGTCATTACTGTCTGGTTTCATTCTATTTGGCTTTGAAAAGATACAAAAAAAATCTCCTTATATTTTGTTTTAAATATTATCTACTTCAAAAAATATTTCATGTGCTGTAAAAATAAAGGTACATTGTACCATCATTGGAAAAGTTATTGTTAAATGACTGTTAAGTCCAATTGATCTATAACCTAATTTAATTCTTATGTTTCTTTGATGGATTGTTTATCTATATGACCAATTTATAAGTAATAGTCTGGTATTGTGTTTACCCAGTATGATTGTAGTGGGAAAACTCATCTGTTTGAATTCTGTAGTGTTTGTTTTGGCTATTCTTGTATTTGGTACACTTATTTCAAGTGTTGCATCTTTATATATAGACTTCTCAGCTCTATACGGCGTCCTGATTTATTTCCTCACAATTTTATTTGAAATTTTTATGGCTATTAGAAGAACTGCATCTATGTCTGCTTCTTCTTGGATTCATTAAGAATGCCATTTTCTATCCTTTTGTTTCCAATTTGTACATTCTTCTGTTTATAAATCTAATTTTGTATAATCAGAAATGTGAGGTTGTGTGTGTGTGTGTGTGTGTGTGTGTGTTTTTAGTACAACTCATCTAGTTCAGAGTTATCACTTAGAAATTCATACCATCAACTATTAGGGTTATTAGTTAAATATTTTAGATCTTGCATCTTGCTGTTTTGTTCTTAGTAATTCAAATAACTTGTATTTTCCCTTTCCCTTGTTCATCTCAGAACGTCATGGCTTTGGAATTAATCATGCTTAGTTCTCTCCCAGATCTTATCTGTTTGCCTGTCTTTTGAGGGGCTTAGCTTTTGTGGCTTCATGATTGTCTTGCTTATTTTCTGTGATCTCTCTCTATATGTATGTTTGAAACTATTTTTTTTTTTGTATTTCTGGTAGCTAAAATAAGTAATGGATGTGTCCATTTTTGTCTTTTCTGGGTTCCTCATCATCCTCCCACCTGTACATTGTGTCTGGTTTTGGTTTTCTGTGATGTTCTCCATTTACTATATGGGGAGGCTTCTCTGATGATGGTGGTGTGTACATTTCTTTGAGGATTTTAGGAAAAGATTTAGGATGTAGTAAGGAATTATGCAAAATGGCAATATTTATATTAACAGGACCAGAGAGATGGTTCAGTACACAAGATTGACCTAAGTTTCATTTCTTAAACCAACAGTAGAAGTAGGAAATTGACTACACAAAATTGTCTTCTTGGATCAACATGGATACCAGAGCATCCATGGAGCCATATTTACACAGAGATATCATACACACAGAGATACCTACACATACACAAACATGCACAGCAATAATAAAAAATAAAACTTTATAGAATTTATATTTATAATTGTAGCCAATTTAGGAGAAATATAACATTTGGAAGTTGTTTTTACTTTGAAAAACTAGAAAATATTAAGCAACATAATCAAACAATTTTCATCTTTGTAATAATCCATAACCAAATTTTACAATTTGAGTTATCTCTTTTGTTAGTTGATCATGCTATGTACTGTCTATAAGTTCAATTAAACACACAATGGCATGCTTTTGTTGGTGACCTGCTGGGTACAGGATAGTACTTAATTTTGTACTTATTTTACTATCCTGGATTATTATTAATTCTTTTGGTAAAAATGTCATGTTATGACAAATTTTATCTTGAGAATATAGAAGAGTAATCATCAAATATGATATAGAGAACACCTACCAGTAAGGCATGTTCTTAATAAATTTTCATCATTTTTATGGAGTAAAAATCTAAGATTGTGAACATTAATATTTTATCATAATTTATTTTGAATTATTGATGTAGTTTTTGCTTAGTTTGTATTTAGAATCTTAAATCTTTTGGTACATAGGAGTTCTCAAATATTCAGTTTCTTCTGTGCGTCCCATGATGACTTAAACTTTTAAATTTTGTTAAAGAAATCTTCCTAAACTTTTCAGAATTAATTTTCATTAGGTTAGTAAATAACTCATGTACTACTGGGTTGAGGTCATCTTTTATTTCAGGGGTTAAGTATAGCTTAGAATTTGGTAGAATCCTCTGCATTTGATTCCAAACCATCTCAGTGTCTTCCTGTTCCAATATTATGCTTATTTCACTAAAATTTGAACATATTCTTTGATTTAATGAAGAATTGCAACATAATTTTCTTCAATGGCATGCTGAATCTTTCTAAGAACTTGCTCTAAATACACACTGTACCATCACATAGACAATATAAAGGGAAGAAAAGAGGCCAGTAGTACAGACATTCTTTCTCTGTTTTCTGATTTCCATCAGGTAAGAAATTTCTTCCCCTTTACCCTTCTACCAAGATGGACTGAAATCTCTGAAAACATCATACAAAAGCAATCTTCTCTTAAATTACTAGTATCACATGATTTGACACAATGCTGACAATAAAAAAAAACACTATGGTGTCATTTTACAAATAATGTCTTTTATAAACCACTTTATTATAATAGTGTTTGGAATTATATGGAGTATGAAAGCAAAAATTTTTGAGAAGTATATCTTAGTGAAACATTTCTATTGATAAATTAGATTGCTCTAAATATAGAGACACATTTTGTTTTGTAGTTATTTATGTGCTTTTTATGCTACCTTAATTTTGTGTTACTTAAGAATGATACAGTCTTGATTTTCTAATAATCTGATATTATCCTCTATAGATGACTGTAACAGATTATTTTGTCTAAACAAATCTTAGTATTTTAGGAAAATATTCTTTGCATGATTGATAATGTTTCAGAATTCCTGGAACAAGTATTCATGTACAGAGTAGAACTTATATTTTGACTTTAAGAAAATGAGCTTCTGCTCTCATAGATTATTTTATGAGTTCTCTGTTCCTTAATTCATTAATGTCCATATCTCTAGTATATGCTTTAATTTTCCATTTTTCACCCATCCTCATTTATAAATCCATTTTGCAGTTCTCTGTTAAGTAAGCAGGTTCTCTCAGTATATAATCTGTGTTAGACACCATGGGCTACTTTGGTTCACAGACCAGAGACTTAGCCAACATATTTTATTCCTCACAGCCTCGGACTCTGGTGAAAATATGTTTGAAATGTCAGGAAGTGCAGATACAGTGGTAAGTCCTCCTTATATTTGTAGATCCAATTTTTGTTTTATTCTCACAAGAGTAAACTAGCCTTTGGTTGCTGTTCTTCTTGGTCAGTCAATGAGACTCACACACATAGTCACATAGAAAATCTAAAAGTCCTTATTCTCCAAGGGCTGCATTTCCAAATGTCTTTATGTGGAAGCTTATTCCTCTAATTTATAAATGTAGAAGGCACATTCTTAGCCCATAAAAAAAGAGATTATAAATTTTACTATTTTTTGACATGCAATGATTTTAGTTATTGTTTATACATACCTAACATTAATATAAAACCTTTCAGAAATGACATAAATATTTATTGTAGATATAATCGCCATATTAGAAAATATGTATATTTTTCTATCTCTAAGACATTTAAATTGTTTTTGAATAGCTTCCTATTCAAAAGTAAACTATAGTAAACTATGAAACAGGTAATATAATTAACTTTTATCCAATGCATGATCAAAGATTTAGATTATTGACCTTTCTATAACATTTTCATTTTAATTTCTCTACTTATGAATATTTATTACTTTGCATACTTTTCTAAAAGTAGGGCAATAATAACTAAATTCTTGCACCAAGCTGAACTCAACAAATTAATGCATTTTGCTGAACAATATCTCGAATTTAATAGGTCGAGGAAATCTGCAGATGCAAATGAGATTAATAAGCATGAAGGATATAAGAAAAGGAAAGAATTTTTGTTATTATTTTGACTATCTGCTTTGGAAAGATTATATAATACAATGTACCAACATGTATATTCTATAGCAGTAAATTACAAAACAATAATAAAAATAGTAATGTAGATTAAATGAATTATATAAGGTTAGAGAATTGTTTGAAGATATTGAGTAATTAAAAGTAACTAAGACAAATAATGAAAGGTAATTAACCCATCTCTACTAATCTGTGCATCACCGTGAAGTCATGGCCTACCTGCAGGATTCCATCCAGCATCTGTCTCCTACAGAGGCTACATGGCTTCTCACTGACTCTGTCTTTCTCTCAGCACATGACTTAGTATTCCTGCCTATCTCTATGCTGCCCAATCACAGGCCAAAGCAGCGTCTTTATTCATTAACCAGTAATAGCAACACATGTACAGAAGGACTTCCCACACCAACGTATTTTAAAAGTACAATTCAGTTGTGTCCCTAATAAAATTGATAATTTTTTCAGATTATCTTCATGAAGCTCCTCACAAGCAAGTTTGATAACGCAAAGAGTTTAACTGACTCATTTAAAATATTTTTATTGTGATTATTACTGTACAATTCAAGATTAAGTGAAATAGAATTAGAGTGAATTTATACTGAATCTTTAAACTTTTCCTAATCTCTAATTTTTAACACACTTCCTAAAAATTAATGCTATAACTTAGAGACCTTAACAGGTCTCATGATCCTTTTGACCAACCATCATGTTCTGTGATAATGTCATATGTAATCAAATTTCATTTAGCATTTGACTACAAGTTTTGCTGTACATGTACAATGAGTCACCTTAATAGAATTGTCCTCTCTTATAACTTATAGATTTACTTTAGAGAGTGGAATTTATCTTAAACCATCTAATCACTTTCCTTTTACATGTTTAGTGTCAGCCTTTTTCCTTCCTGGTATACAGAGTAACCTCATTTACATGACATTGTACAGTATAATTTTTCAATTTATTCAAATGGCTAAAATATTGAGCATGACGATTACTCATAATGAAAATGATGAATAAATAAAGACCCTCTTGATATACACAATATTGAAACTCTGGGATCACCTCATTATGAAAAATGAAGGGTATCAATAGTTGAAGCTCAAATTTTCATTAACTTTCAAAATAAGAAGTACGAAGCCAATTCCCAGAGCACAAAAAAATGTGAATAAATGTTTTCTAAATGCGTCTAAGGAAAGAAGTGTTTCTACAGTTAAGATAATTAGAATAAATAATGCAAATAAAAACAAACTATAAATTGAATGAAAAATAATTGTAACTAAAGAATAAATTACTTATGAAATGAAACACTGCCATTGTTCCTTTTAAGTAAGTGCATTTATGCAAATGGTTGTTCAACAAATAGTTTTGGAAAGTATACATAACAGAAGTAGTTTGGAAGGTCCAAAGGAGAGATTTGGATCAAGTTTTCATTCAGTTACAATGTACATGAGTGAAGGTCTTGATACCTGGGAAAGTCTTATTTACAAATCTGCAAGGTGAAGCAGCTATTTATACATGGAATGATTTTCTCTTGTGGTATTTTTAATGTATATTGTGGTTTGATGACTAAACTCTGAAAGTTAGAAGGTTTATAGGAAACATCAAGACAGTAGAATAAATATAAACTTACATGGTATAAGTAATTATGTAACAAGAGCAGTATGAAAATCATTTAAATCCATCCACCTGTCATTATGTGGCATTAATCAACTAATGATTACTTGCATCTTTAAAATGCAATAATTATTTGGTAGTGTATTTGTGTTACTAAAACATATAATAATACTCCTTACACATAACATATTTAGAGTATAAAGCAAGAACATTAGCACCTGAGCCATATAAAATGATCAA